>NC_139626.1:43772296-44182296 GCF_964638095.1 Poromitra crassiceps | reverse complement strand
GCCTCTCAGCTGGATCAAATGCTGTCATTTGATCTGTGAGGCTGGCATGATATACTCACCGGAATGATGACATCCTGTGTCAGTGATGCATACCATATTATATATATATATATATATATATATATATTCTTTTGCTGTCTTCAAACACAGGATTTCTTTAATGGAACATGTCACCGTGTAGAAAATCTGTCATGTTTCCATAGCACTGTTTTGGAGCAGGATTTCTCGTATACACCTGTAGATACGGCGTATATTATTTTATTATTTCACAGGGTTAAAAGTCTTGTGAAGCTACAATAAAATGTCCTTGCCGTGCGTTTACAGTGTATAGCCGTTTTCCCACATGCGTACCGGAAAATTACCTGTAAGTCAATATCGGACATTTCCCTTCACACCTCTGCTCTGGCATGTGGGAATCTATCAGCAAAATTGCCTGTATGTGGGGGGGGGGCGGCACTGCAGAGCGGGTGGGGAGTGACGTGTCGGCAAAACTCCGAATGGTGAAATAAGTTTGCTTGTTTATCCGTTCACCTGCGTTGCGTTGAAGCACTTTTTACAGACTGGCTTCATTTGATGTGTCCGGGCTTGCCTTGGCTGTCGGCAACGTTGCTTAGTCCCTGTCGGGCTGTGACTGAAGGAGGAGGACGGACTGTGGCCAGAGAGCGAGCAGAGAGGAGAGGGGAAAATCAGCACACACACACATGAAGCTGACATAGGCTACTGCTCTTATTATCACAAGATCATTTCGCCAGTTTGCTTTAATGTGCGCTAATGATTAGATTATGCCCGCTGGAACATTAAGCAACGTGTGTACACCTCGCCCATGAGAGTGTCGCGCAGAATATGAAGATAGACTAAACCGGGGACAGATCATGACAGTGTTATGTACCTCTGCGCTGCTGCGTGAGACTAGAGCCGTCTGGAAGCGAGAGAGACCAGGAGGGAATTTATTTTGGGAAGATGCTCTGAACAATTTTGACGACGTGGAATGGAAGCGTCATTTTCGCATGTCCCGGTATTACGTGCTGAGTCTGGTCCGACCCGCACGCAAGATCACCCGGTGGCGAAAACCACTGGAAGCGCGTTTGCGACTGGCAATAGTCCTTTGGTGGTACGCAACACCAGGGGAATATCGAACAATCAGCTGTGTATTTGGTGTTGGACTGTCTACTGTGTGCACTGATAGCGGAAAATGACTGGACCCCTTTCTCACCTGTCTGTCTATCGCGGCATACCGCTCTTCTGACTAGCTCAAAACTGGTGAAATGGCCGCGACGACGGGGTCGCGCTTATACCGGCACGGCGCCTTTCCCACATGCAGCCATTTGACCACGTTCCGGTCATTTTGCGGTACAAAGCGCATGTGGGAAAAGGGCTTATGTGTGTGTTGGATGTTTTTTACAGTGTATGTGTGTGTTGGATGTTTTTTACAGTGTATGTGTGTGTTGGATGTTTTTTACAGTGTATGTGTGTGTTGGATGTTTTTTACAGTGTATGTGTGTGTTGGATGTTTTTTACAGTGTATGTGTGTGTTGGATGTTTTTTACAGTGTATGTGTGTGTTGGATGTTTTTTACAGTGTATGTGTGTGTTGGATGTTTACAGTGTATGTGTGTGTTGGATGTTTTTTACAGTGTATGTGTGTGTTGGATGTTTACAGTGTATGTGTGTGTTGGATGTTTTTTACAGTGTATGTGTGTGTTGGATGTACCTGCATGAGTGACACGGACTCCACGACAGCAGGGCAGCCATGTCACTCAAACCTGAAGGATTCTTTTTCACCAGGCGCTGCAAACGTACACACGTCACTCCACCTGTCTGCTAGTTTAGGAATCCAGTTCATGAGCTCTCACACTGTGTACATTTCAGCCAGGAGATGAGCCCCAGACCCCCCAGACGATCTTCTGCATGTTTTTAGTGGGGGGTTATGTACGGAGGAACCCCCTGGGGGGTACGGGGAGAACATGCAAACTCCACACAGAAAGGCCCTTTCGACGAGATAGCCCACCTGGGCAGTGGGCACTGAAGATATGGGGGGGTCACAACTCCAGCGCCCACAGCGTCCCAGGTGGGAATCGAAGCGGATCCCGCATGTGTCTGACAGATGACATGAGTGTGGGTCTGTTCGCAGCCGTACCGCATCTGTTCTGGTCTGGAGCTGGTGGACATTAGCCTTACCTCACACAACATCTGTGCTACAGTGAAAGCTGTGACCAGAGACATGTTTGGCCGGAAAGAGAAACCAAACATATGGGCAGCATAGTTGGGTCTAACACCAGTCACTATCCGCCCTCAGAGACATTTGATTCGGTCCAGGACCTGTGAAACATGACCTATCATTTCACAAATATGTCTTTTTCTCTGCTTTTTGTGGGACAGGCGGACGCTTTCGATGAACCTAACTACATTCAAGTGTTGATAAGGAAAGAACGGACGAAGCTAGAATAGTTTTTCTCTTTTTCTATGAAAGTAGAGGCTGTCTTCTTTCTTTTGGCATATTCAGTGTTTACATATTCATAGAACAACGTATTCTCTGGGTCTTGAAAGATCAGTCAAAATGATCAAAGACGCTGGAGTGGCTGGCATATCCTTTATTTTATTCTATTTTATTTTACGCTGGTGGGCATACATTGAGTTAATGTTATTCCAGCCTCTTAAGCATTAGTGACATAAATACTGCCAATTAAAGTGAAACGTACCACACCAAAGTGTCCTTTTGGCGCAGCACCAGTACTTTGTGCTTTTGGACCTGCTCCACAAACACAACAACACATCCATTCTCAGGGCCATGACACTAAACAATGGAGGAGAGGCAGGTTGGCGGTGGGGGGTGGCGGGCGTTGACAGTACAAACTGCACTGTGCCAGTTATGAAATGGTTTGAGTGCTGTGAGGTCAGTGCAATCATCGATGACATCATCAAGGGAGGATGCAAAGATGCTGGTGATGATTAAGTGCCGGGGGAGGGGGGGCATGATGCTGTAATGCTGTGACTTGATTCTTTGAAGCGTAAGATAATTGTAGAAATCAGTTGCAAAATTCATAAATACTCCCAGTGGGTAGATCACTGCAATCACTTCCCTTTCTGACTCTTGCTGACCTGGAAATGTCGCCTTAATGAGTTTTCCTGTGGAGAGTGATTTATCATGTGAGGATGTTTACTTTGCTGACAATTATCTCTCCATGCAAATGATTGCCTGGGTCCAGACCTTTGAGTCCGCCCACTCCGCTGGCGCCGAGTTGAAGGGAATGGAGTCTTAACGAGTTTACAATTCAGTCCCCCATCAGGCTATGTAAAGTATAGACCGAATCACCATGGTGTTGCGTTAACAACAACAGGTACAGCTGCTGTAGCGGTAGCCATACTTCCCGGTAGACACCTGCCGATTGATTTTGAATTGTGGAGATATGACAAACTTGTTTATTGTTTATTTACGTTGTCATTGTCAGCCATAATTGTAACGTTAAAGATATATACCCTAGTTTAAACATGGTGGTCTGTCCTATCTGACGTTTTGGTTGTGCTTATTATGTGTTGATAACCAAAATCTACCCAAAAGTGACATCTCGTCGTACTAGTTGGTAGTTTTTTGTGTGCTGTACTTTTTTTTTTCTTTTTTTTCTGTGGCCCAACAGGTAAGTTATGTCTCCAAACAAACGTTAGTGAAAGTGTTGTTAATCAATGGGATATGAAGGCATCAAACATGTGTTTTACTTCGTTTCGAACTCAAGCTCTCACTAGTGCCTTAAACGCTGCAACGCAGCCCTATGGAAGACTGTTATTTTGCTCCAAAATTACTTTTCATTAAAACCTGACCACCCACCCGTAGGTGGCGTGGTACCCCCTGGGCCTGACACGGATCCACGTGACTACGTCACGTCCTGCCAGCCCAGGGAATAATCACTCCGTTTTCTTCCAGCCGCTGGGAAAGACGTGTTTGCTATAAGCTCCACGGTTAACTTTGAGTTGGCTCTTTTACATAGCTTTAGATACTATGCTCGTTTCGTCTGATTTGCCCACCTCAAGGAGGTTCGCGTGGACGGGATAAAGCAGGCTTCGGGACCCGACCCTGTACCCTTCACCCTGCGGCGTCGGAACAAGTCATCAAAGCTAAGAGTATCTTCCTTAGTTAACTGTTTATTGCTACCGCCGTGTAGCTCTACTGCTATCGCCGTATAGTGGTTATTGCTGCCGCTGTGTAGCTTTGCTTCGCTCCCCTGGCTGGGGCAGCGTTTTCGTTTGAGGGCCGATTTAGGTCCGCGTTCAAACTGTTAAGCTTTGCATACGTGCAAATAGCTTGTACCACGTAGCACAGGAACAAAGAGGCTAAGTAGCCCAGTTGTTACAGATAGCTACCTTGGCACCCGTGCGGGTAGTTTTCGTGTGCTAGGTACTTTAGGCGCCGGCTTTAGAGCGCGCGCGTTAGATCAGTGCAGCTAGCTTGGACTACCTTGTAGCACTCCAGCGATCTGGCTGCGTCCCCAGACAGGGTAACGCACCTGGTTATTGTGGCAGATAGCTAACGTGCACACGTGCAGTTAGTGTCTGTGTGCTAAGTACTTCGCGCCAGCTACCTCTGTGTAGGGCGCGCCTTAAGCGAGAGTAGTAGCTATTAGCCATGCACTTCAGTTAAGCTAGTTAGCTAGCTTGCTCGTGCAGCCAGTATCTAGCGATGTGTAGCACGCCAGCTCTTACCGGTGCAGGCTTAGCTTGCACGTTAACCCCGTAATTCCTGTTAGCAGAGAGAGGGGGGAACAGCTAGGTGCTGTATTAGCTGTGAGGCTACGCTGGCCGGTTACGACCGGCACAATTAATTTGATGTTTGCATGCCTAAGGGCGGGAGCACACCGCTCAGGCTTTGCTGGGACCTACATAAATGTAGTGTAGCTTTTACTGGCGTCTGAGATTTTAGCTGGGCGATTCGCTAGCTAGGTGAGCTCGCCCCGCACCTTGTGTGGGCCGCTTCTCTCAGTACTTACGCCATCTTAGCCAGCTTGCTTGTCTGCTAAGTGTTGCTTGCCTCGTGCAATTAGCATCTACTAGATAGCAACTCCCTCTGAGGAGTTTCTTCTGAGATTGACTAGCTTTGCGGGCCGCTGGCCGTTGCTTGCGGTCACGCTTGCTTCCCCGCGTTACTCAGGGTAGAGACGCGCTGCACCGGCCTGTGCGCAGGCTTGTGTTAGCGCAGGCTTGTCTCTGCTTATGCTAGCTTAGCTAGTGGCTTCCACGCCTGTTCTCTCGGGTTAACAGGTTGTGGGTATTGGTGCCCCCCCTTCGGGATGGGCTATTGCCGCTTACGTTACCATTGCACGCGCACGTTCGCTAGCCTCCGGGTTGCTTACTGTCTAGCCTGTGCTTCTTGCTAGCTTGCTTAAGCAGTACTCCCGCTAATAGGGTGCGCCCTGCGGGAGCTTGTTATTAGTGGTTAGCTTCCTGCTTCCTCTTGCTACTGAGCAGGGAAGGTCAGGGAGGGGATGGGCCGTGTGTAATACTACTTGGCCGAGTATGAACGGCACGTCAAGTGCGTGTTCTGCCTTGGGCACGAGCACGCTGCACAGGCGCCTTGAACCCTCGGTCTTGTCCGCAGCTAAGCTCTTGAGAGCTGACCAAGGTCCGCTCTCAAAGAAGTGTTAAAGCTAGCTTGCCTTGCATAGGTGCAGATAGCAATATTTAGTACTGTTTAGCACAGAACGATAGCATTTTGCAGATAGCTGGCGTGCACCCGTGCAGTTAGTATCTGTGTGCTAAGTACATTGGGCGCGAGCTACCTCCGCTACAATAGACATACTGCTCCTTGCTGGCGCTACGCGTCCAGCAGGGCTTACAGCTCGCCAAGGTCTGGGCTCAGTGCCAGCCTTTGGCTCGTAGCTCTAAGGACAAGCCCACCGCCCTTGGTGCCCAAGGCCCAGGGTGGTTGGGAGCTCTCCATGGGTCGCACTCCCTTGTTGGGGTGCCCCCTGCAAGTGCAGGGAGCCTGGCTGGGGGCACAGCGCACCTTGGTCCATGGCCACGGCCTGGCCTCGGTTGGCAGCGCCCAGGTCAAGCCCACCGGTTGGCTCACCAAGGCTGGGCTTAGTTCCAGCCTGCGGCTTGTAGCTTTAGACCCACCGTCCTCGGTGCCCAAGGCCCGAGTTCGGTCGGGAGCTCGCCCAGGGTCTCATACCCAGCATCAAGGCTCGCCTTGGTCCATGGCTACGGCCTGGCCTCGGCTAGAGGCTCCTAGGACAGCCCACCATCAATGGCACCAACGGCTCATTGCTGGTCGGGAGCTCGCCTGGGGGCCGCACTGTCGGACAAGTCCACGTGCGTCTCGAGAAAGAACGTTACCTCCGCAGTCCCCCCAGCCTGCGAAAGGCGCACGGCAGGGGGGGGGGGGGGGTTACTTCGATACAACAGCGCGTCAGTAGGCGGAGCTTGCGTAAGAAGTTCTCCCCCAGCATGCACAGCTTCTACGGAACTGTCCATGCGGCGGGGGGACGTAGCCTCTCACGTCCCGCCCCCCCATCAGGGCACCGGATCGAAAGGTCCCGGTGCCCAGCAATATGCTCATGACTATACTTTCAGGGATCATTTCTATAGTTTCTAACTTGAGAAATGTGTTTCTAAAATGTTCAGTCTCGCTATCCACGATGATGAGATGGTGATACTCTTTTCTGAGCGCGAAGCGGGCAGAGAGACTTGATTCAGTTCATATGCTCTCTGCTTTTGATGACCGTTCACTGTCTCCTATGGGGACATTGAGGAAGAGAGTATGATCTGAGTGGTAGAAAAAAACGGGTTCCGCTCCTTTGGCCACAAGAGACCATCTTGTCCAACAGGCTCGATGCCTGGGAGCATCTATGTTCCCCGTCCCCAGGCCATGGACGGCTCCATGCGTCCAAAATTGGACCTTCGGCGTCTCAACAAGACGCTGAGGAAGTCCCGTCCCGAATGCTCTCTTCCCCGCCTGTTCAAGTTGAGACAGGGGGATTTCTTACTTCCAGGGATCTGGAAGGTGCGTTCTTCCATGTCCACATGGTCAGGAGACACAGGAAATACCTGAGGTTCTCCTTCCTGGGGAAGGCTTACGAGTTCTGTGGCTTGCCATTCGGCATGTCTTTGAGCCCGCGAACCCTCACGGTGTGCGTGGAGGCAGCCGTGGCTCCCCTCCGCGCGAGGGGGATCTGCGTCTTCCTATATCTCGACGACGTTCTCTTAGCGGCCGACTCGAGGGTCCATGCCGCGGAACATACCAAGGTGGTGACCGATCACCGGCAAACCTTAGGGTTTTTGGTGAACTGGCAGAAGAGTTGCCTCGTCCCAGCGCAGGCGGCGACCTTCCTGGGGCTCGAGCTTTACTTCCTGCGAGCCTTTCGCCAGAGCGACAGGCTCGCACGGTTCGGACAGCAAGCCAAGGACGTTAGGTCTGTGCCCTCGGTGTCAGTGCATCAGTGCACAGTGATGTTGGGCCTGATGGCCTCAGCACTGCATGTGCTCCCGCTAGGGAGGCTACACATGCTCTCGTGGTCCAAATATGGTTCTCAGGCTTCGCCTGGACTCGGCCGGGGACCGTCATCGCAGGGTTCCTCTGACAGGTCAGGCCTGGCAGGCGCTGGCTATATGGGCGGACCCCCGTTACCTCTCGAGAGGTACTCGGTGGGGCCCTGTCCCGCTCAGGATGGTGATTCGCACAGACGCCTCCCTCTGGGGAGGGGGTGCGATTTGCGGGCATTTTTCGGCGAACGGCCGGTGGGAGGCTCAGGAGCTTCGCCACATAAACGTGCTAGAGCTGAAGGCGATTCGCCGGGCTCTGCCTCAGGACAAGCCCACCATCAATGGCGCCGTGGGCCCATTGTTGGTTGGGAGCTCTCTTGGGGACCGCACTGCCGGACAAGTCCGCGTGCGGCCAGACTCGAAAGAGAACGTTGCCTCCGCAGTCCCCCTGGCCTGCGGAGGTAACACTTCCAGCGGCTCACACATGGGCACCATGTGCTGATTCGCTCGGACAATAGGGCAGCGATCGCCCACCTGAACAAACAGGGCGGTGTGCGGTCGGGGGCGCTGAACCATAGCGGGGATTCACCTGTGGGTGTATCCCCGTCTCCTTTCAGTGTCAGCGGTCTATCTGCCGGGACGGCGGAGTTACGACCGGCCTGCTGTCTCAAGGCAATCCCCGTTATACGGAGTGGTGCCTCCACCCTCGGGTGATGGAACAGGTTTGGGCCAGGGTTGGTCGCGCCTGCGTCGATCTCTCGCATCACGGCGCGCGACACACTGCCCACTGTGGTTCTCGATCCAGGAGGACAGCCCCCGTTAGGTCATGACGCGCTAAAAGCGCACGCGTGGCCAAGGGAGGGGCTCTATGCGTTTCCCCCGACCCCCCCTGATCCGTCAGGTGTTGGACAGGGTGAGGGAACAGCGCCTCCGGCTCGTTTTAGTCTGTTTGGCAGACATGGTTTGCGGACCTGGTCTCCCTGGCGCAAGATCCGCCCTGGGCATTGCCGGTACGGGCCGATCTCCTATCCCAGGCGGAGGGGGAGGTGTTCCACCCCTCCCCAGGCAGGTGGAAGCTAGCGGTCTGGCTCCTGAACCGGACCAGTTGCTAGCCCAGGGCTTGCCTGATAATGTGGGATGCACTATGCAGCAAGTAAGGGCGTGGATCCAGTGAACTGCAGTGTGCGACCAGTTCTCTGTTTCCTTCAGAGCCTGCTTGACGCGGGTCAGTCCCCGCAGTCGTTTAAGGTGTACGTAGCCACGATTCTGCTTGCCATAGGGGAATCGAAGGGAGCCCCGTGGGGGCGTACCCTTTGGTCTTGCGCTTCATGAAGGGGGCGCGTAAACTGCGCCCCCTGTCGCGGTGCGTTTTTTCCCCCAAATCGGACCTGGTTACGGTGCTGGACGGGCTAACGGGTCATCCGTTTGAGCCCTTGGACTCCGCCGATTTAAGGGTTCTGTCTTTAAAGACCGCGCTGCTGCTGGCCTTGTCGTCAGGAAAGAGAGTTGGTGACCTGATTGCCCTCTCGGTGCAGCAGGCCTGTGTGGTAATGATGGGCGCAGGGTTACGTTGCGACCTAACCCGGCTTACCAACCTAAGATTATTAATGTCAGCTTTAGGTCTATGGTCATAGACTTCTCAGCATTCTGTCCCCCGCCGTTCAGTTAGAGACGGGTGAGGAGAGACGTTTGCTTATGCTGTGCCCCGTAAGGGCGCTCTCGGCCTAGGTGGCCAGGACGCGTTCTTTACGCATTACAGATCAGCTGTTGGTTTGCTTTGGGCAAAGGGCCCAGGGCGGACCCCTTTCCAAGGATCGCTTATCACACTGGATAGTGGAGGCGATCGCGTTGGCATACTCTGCCGTGGGCAAGGTTCCCCAGGAGGGTATCAAGGCGCTTTCTACGCGAGTTGTTGCGACATCCTCTGCGTTGTTGCGCGGTGTGTCGGTGGAGGACATGTGTGCCGCGGCCTCATGGTCCTCTCATCACACTTTTGTCAGGTACTACAGTCTCGACGTGTCCGGTGCGCAGTTCGCGCACGCGGTGCTGTCGGTGGCAAGAAAGTAGTATCGTTGCCACTCTAATATGTCAGACGGTTAGGCATAAACGTTGCCATATGGCCGTGGTTCACCGGTGCCTTTCGGGTCGCCCTGTGGGGTGCTCCCGGCAGCAAGGTCGGTTGAATGGAGGCACTAGTGAGAGCTTGAGTTCGAAACGAAGTAAAACATTAGGGTTGTCCTACAACCCAGGTTTTACGAGTGAGAACGAGAGCTCTCACTACCCAGCCTTGCTGTGTCGATGCGTCACGGGGTGCGTCGGATCTCAGCGGGCTGGAAGAAATTAGAGTGATTATTCCCTGGGCTGGCAGGACGTGACGTAGTCACGTGGATCCGTGTCAGGCCCAGGGGGTACCACGCCACCTACGGGTGGGTGGTCAGGTTTTAATGAAAAGTAATTTTGGAGCAAAATAACAGTCTTCCATAGGGCTGCGTTGCAGCGTTTAAGGCACTAGTGAGAGCTCTCGTTCTCACTCGTAAAACCTGGGTTGTAGGACAACCCTAATGTTTTAGACTTAACCTATTTCTCTTTATCTCAGTTGTTCGATGCCCCCATTTGCTCCGCTCCATTAAATTGGATGTATGTAGTCATGTCATTTATAAGCCTTTAGTTAATGATTAACTAATCATTTACAAAACATTAATATACATTTGCATATTATGAATAAGTGCTATGTTAACATATCACAAATGTGTTGTAAGTCAACTATAAACTTTTAGTAAATTAAGTGTTCCTCACCTGTTATAAATGATGTGTAAATCATTTACAAGGCTTTCTCCATCCCCTAATCTAAAGTGTAAACCATTCATCACACATATTGTGTGACATTACAAGGGGTTAGCTCTGTCTGTCAAAATTGAAGCCAATGCAGAAGTGCACTTAAACCTGCAGGGCATTCTTTCGAATGGCAGAGGGCGACCCATTGGTTTTTGACCATTGCCATCTTGGATCTCGACAGGAGACCAGGGGTTTCCCACAGAGCACGGCCTGCTATTGGTCCGCGATCGGCGAGCTGTGTGATCAATGGACAAGCGACCTGTCAATCACGCCCCAAAACATAGTCTGCAACTATAACATAGTCTGAAACGAGTGATTGAGACCATAAACTCATTAGGAAAGTGTTTACTGAGGCCATAAATCAAGTGAGAAGCAGGGTCATTTTCCCATTGACTTCCATGTGTGATGAATGGTTTACGCTTTAGATTAGTGGATGCAGAAAGCCTTGTAAATTATTTACACATCATTTATAACAGGTGAGGAACACTTAATTTACTAAAGGTTTATAGATGACTTACAACACATTTGTTATCTCATTGAGTGCCAAGGACGAGTATGTTCGTCAATTCGTTTAGTAACGTAGAGTGCCAAGGACGAGTATGTTCGTCAATTGCGTTTTTTGACGGTGGGACGTGGATCAAAGCCAGATCCATCTCCTGTGAAAGTATGGTGGATGTTGAATGTGTAAAAGCTATTTTAGGGACCCATTAGGTGGCGACAGTGCTCTCCAGATTAGAGAAAGGCGAGGAAAAAAGAGAGAAGAAGTCATGGGGAAACGGAAATCGCATCGATATGCATGAAGCATAACGTTAGCTGTGCCTGTGAACAGCAGTCAATCTGCTGCCACAATTGAGCCCCTCCGTCTCCGCTGCGATAGCCCCTCCATATGATTTAGTTGCCGACACCAGCGTCTTTCTGAAAAGTTACATTATTCTCAGCTGGGAGCCGGCGACAGGCTGTGAAAAAGCGGGGTGCAGTGCACTTTTCAGTGCAGAGCAAACGCAGAGCAAACGCAGCAGAGCCCCAGAGACACTCCCACGGAGGAGGAGGAGGGGGGTGGGGCACGCAGGGCACTACAGCATACAACCATTGACAGTAAACACAGACCCAGACAGCAGGCTCGATGCACAGAGACAGGCAAACAAGCTAGAATATCTGATGCCCACCAGCAGTAAATCAAGACCAGCAAGACGGTGTAGGGTCTGCGCACGCAGGGGCCAGCGCTGCTGGTTGCAGCTAAAAAATATTATTTGGCCAAACAAAATTCCTTTGTTTTCACTGTTTTATTGAAGGAAATTATTTTTGAGGTGTCATTACATCAGAAAATATTAGCTTCAGAGTCAATGATGTGCTTGAAATGCTTAATTTCACAAAAGGCTGAATATCTCAGATTCTAAATTGAAACGTGTGTTTTTGCTGAAATCAACCTATCTTCTCCGGCTGATAACTAAAGAAGGGAAAATGATATCAATAAACTTTTTTTTGCAGATGATAGAAGAGAGTCATCGTTCTTTGTGCGTGTTCGGTGTTTACATAGTAATATCACACAATATTCTGTGGGCCTCGAGAAATCACTGAAAACGCTCTGAAACTCTGGCACTGGGAGCGTCCGTTCTCCAAAAGTGGCTGGCACTCAATGAGTTAAATGTTAACACATCTACAAATGTATATAAATGGTTAGTTCATCATTAACTAAAGGCTTATAAATCACTTAGGACTGAATGTTATAAAGTGTTACCTGGACATTCCCCACATGGTCCCTGGTCTTAGAAAACATGACATGCAGTAACACGTAACATCAAATAAACAATACAGGTCAATCAAGAATAAAAAGGAACAAGTGATACAAGCAACACAAGTTCAAAAACCATTTCAACGAAAGGCTCAGCACATTACTCTAGCTTACTCAGCAAGAATCTTTTCCAGAAGGTTCTTAAAGTCGAGCTGAACCCAAAAATTACTTTTCTTTTACTTTAGTTCAAATACCTGGGTATGCAGTGCACCTATTTAATAATGTATGCCAAAAAAAATCACAAACATATAATTTCTTTAGTTTTTCACACTTTTTCACATCAAAAGTTCATTTTTCAAGATTTCATTGATAACAGCAATCTACAGTTTGCTGACGTCACCTAGTACTATCAAATTTCTACCCCATTTCAACCAATCATATCACGACATGCAGCTGTCAATCAAATCTTCATTTCAGGATCATTTTCTCTTCCAAATGAAGTAGAAAATGGCGCCTAGTGCCTGTCATCTGGCAGAATTCCTATCCTATAAACTAACTACTAACTTGGCCAATTGCATGAAACATGAACAAAAAACAAAAACTATAATCTCTAAGAATGCAAAGAAATGTAACTGGCTCGTTAAAACGCGCATTCCAGGAATATCGTATTTACAGAAATAGCATGAATGGCGCGCGCATGAGAGCGTGGTAGTCAGGGGTCGCCCCTCGGAGATTCCAGGCAGGCAGGCAGCACCCATGCATCGGATTGTCCGCTCGCTCCGCACGAAGCAGCTGGCTCCCTGGTACTCTGCGGATCCCACTCGCGTAGCATGACAACAGGCTGAATCCCACTCGATTTGGGGGTGGAACACGCCAGTGTTGGCCAATGCCAAAGCCAGTCTTCAGCATTGTCAAATCAAATCATCGACAGGTATATGGTCCGCCTCTCAATTCGTTTTCAGTGTCCGACGCTCGCGCTAGTGCATTCCGTTCCGGTTCACGTCGACTTTAAACCGTTGTTACACTCCTCCCCTCCCCCCTGTATAGAGGAATGTACTTCTCCGAACCTTGTTTTTTAGATTGGCATGACACAGGCGTTGGATGTTATTGTAAACATTGTGATTGGGTCTACCTTGGGGTAGGCCCAGTCCACCAACTCTACAGGGAAGCCTCATGCCATCTGCCAGTGTAATATGTGCTCAAACTATAGAGACACTGCATGAAATAGGCCACGCCCATCATGGGGGAAAGCGCTCCAGTCACTCCCATACACCAGCGTCATTTTCCTTGAATTAAACATAGCTAAAAGCTGTTGTGTGGTGGGCTGCGCAGACAACAAATGTAAAAAATCGCCAATTAAAGTTTTTTCGTACTCCCGAGCAAAACAAGGAAGCCATTGAGAATTGGCGAGAAGAAAAATGTGGATCTAGGTGTCAAGGAAGTAAGTTGGAGTGTTCATCTTCCGTATATATGATCTTTGTGTGCAACACATGTGCAACACATGCACGCGACATAGGAGAATGCCATGATTGGGGGGGAGGGGGGAGGGGGTTTCTGAATGATGACGCGCTCCGCAGTGTCTCTATGCACATGATTAGAGGTAGACCGATGATATTATAGCTCTAGAATGAACCTGAATCAAATGCATGCACAATACAGTATACAATGATTTCTGCTGGGAGGATAGACAGTATCATAGGAAATGTAAATAACTGCAATTTTTGGGGGGGGATATTCTGAGTGAATGAGAAGGTCAGGGGGCCAAATTCAAGGTCACAGTCCAATCTAAATGTGCTTACATCAGCTCCAAAACACAACGCTGTTTTGGTGAGAGTGGCGGCCGGCACCCCCGCCTCATGGGCTCATTTACCACCCAACTGCTCCTCAAAGTTCAAACGGGTTCACCTTCGATGCTGTTGCAGCTTTGACCTTTGACCTTTCAGAGTGCTACCAACTCGCCCACTGTCGACCTGCGCTCTACTGCAGCTTAGATAGACTGCGCTTAACAGGTTTTACAGGACAAATGGAAGTGGGGAGAAAATTCAATATGCCCAAATGTGAACATAAAACGCACACACACACACACACACACACACACACACACACACACATGCACATAGTTCACATCCCTTACTTATCGGTTTAAATCAATGTGATATAAAAAGCAAGGTGTAATGCTTTCAGGTTTCGCAAAGCTGTCGTGCTTTCACTGATTCTCCGCAGCAAAAGGTTCATTTCCACAGCATGAAAGATTAAGTGGATGCCTCCTTAAGCAAACACAGCAATCATACCGTTGACTGCAAAATGAGCACAAATACTTGTTGCTCATTGACAACACAAAGCAACCCGTGTTTTGCAGTTATAAATCATCTGTAATCACTCGGTACCGCTCCACATTATGCAACGCAAGCTGTAACCATATAGTCTAATTACAGTCATACACGTACAGACAAGAAGAAGACGAATTTGGTTGAGAGGAACGACAATTGGTCACAGTGGCCATTAATATTGATTTGCCATTTGACATCCAGAGACGCACTAATTGAAAGTAATGCCGGGGCCAGAGGGCCCGAGGAGAGGAGACAGGAGAGGTGAAGAGACCGGGGTGAAGCGGCTGTGCTGCTCGTGGAGTAAGGAGAAAAGTTGGAGTGCGGTATTATTAACCCTGGAGCGCCTCTTTCATGATGGTCTGATGGAGTTCGCTGTGTGTTCACCCGTCACAGTCAATTACCAAGCCAGAGCTTCTGGCACTTACCACACAGAGCGAGAGGGGGAGAGGGAGAGAGGGAGAGAGAGAGAGAGAGAGAGAAGTAAGACAGACAGATGCTAGAATGGCAGAAGAAAAAGGCGATACTGTATTATATAAATGCCCAGCCCAGCCCTCACAAGTCCTTTCAAGCTGGTCAAAACGAACGATGTTTACGAATGCGACCTCTTGCGGTCGTGTGAGTAAGTGCATGCGTGGCAGTGCTACGCCGGAGTCGGGAGCTGTAGCCAGGAAGTAGCGGCGACCTCTGGAGGTCTTTAATGTAACGACAGTCTGATATTGAGGTAGCTCGCTGACACATAATAAGGGTGAAAGGGTGGGCTTGGTGGACTGGTAACGTCCTTGTCTTTCAACTTCCTTGTTGCAAGAGAAGCGGAGCAGTACCACACCAACACACACACACACACACACACACACACACACACACACACACACACACACACACACACTCACTCACTCACTCACTCACTCACTCAATTCAAAATTCTAATTCAAAAAGGGCTTTATTGGCATGATAAGGTGCATCTTACATTGTCAAAGCATATATTAGCAACACTTAGCAATTGCAAAGAATCAAAAACAGAAGGCATTTTGTTACTCAGTAACATAAATCACAAAATCACTCACTCACTCACTCTCTACTGGCCACTAGTGGATGCATTGCTTAACATGATGCTAGTGTGAAAGACATGCAGACAGAGACTCAGACATGCAGACAGAGACTCAGACATGCAGACAGAGACTCAGACATGCAGACAGAGACTCAGACATGCAGACAGAAACTCAGACATGCAGACAGAGACTCAGACATGCAGACAGAGACTCAGACATGCAGACAGAGACTCAGACATGCAGACAGAAACTCAGACATGCAGACAGAAACTCAGACATGCAGACAGAGACTCAGACATGCAGACAGAGACTCAGACAGAGACTCAGACATGCAGACAGAGACTCAGACATGCAGACAGAGACTCAGACATGCAGACAGAGACTCAGACATGCAGACAGAGACTCAGACATGCAGACAGAGACTCAGACATGCAGACAGAGACTCAGACATGCAGACAGAGATTCAGACATGCAGACAGAGATTCAGACATGCAGACAGAGATTCAGACATGCACACAAAGACTGAGACATGCAGACAGAGAATCAGTTCAAGTGATATATTTGAATGATCAGTAAAAGCAACCGACGCAGCTGGAACAGTGAGCACAGTGGGGCAGAGGCAGAGGCTTGGTGTCGAGGAGGCAGGCAGGTAGCAGTCTGAGACAGAAGAGACGAGAATCAGGACGTACACAAACTAAATTGTGACAAGAACTTGGAGAGTTTGGCTTGGACATACGGTTCCTACATCCAGTAATCACATGACAGTCACTAATCAAACACTTAAGTCGTTTCTTGCGTTACATAAATTCTTCCATTTTCAGAAGGATCAGCATTGAATCTGCAGGATTATGGAGAAAACATCAACCGTAATTTCATGCACTTGATCAACACAATACAACAGCTGACTGTAAAAATACATCTTTTTGATGCTATGGATGGGCTGGAGGGACGGGGAGGAGTGACGATTCATTGGTTCGTCCCTCCAGCCAATGCATCACCATCTTTCATGGGAGTTGAGACCGTCAGATGTGGGGGAAGAAGGGGGGGGGGGGGGGGGGGGCGTGTATATGCACATACTTCGAATTTGTTGCACGAAAGGACAGAAATGTGACGGTAAAGTGCAAATGAAAGACTGAGTCCTCATGAGTCCTGAGTCGTAGCGAGTAGGTTGGTTAAACTCACTCCGCTGTATACAGACCCGTTAATCAGCTCCGCTGGCACAGTGGTTAGCGTGTGCGCTTTGGAAGCAGGGGGTCGGCGGATCGAATCCCGGTCCATCCCTGGGCAAGCCCTTAGCATGGGTTGCTGCAAGTGCAACACAACACACAACGCAGGTTACAGAAGCAATTTATCCCCCACTGTGAACACGACATCAAATCTCTCCAAGCACCTGGGAAGCCAACATGCTAACAACACAAAGCTAGCAGCTAAACCCAGGGACCCATGCTGAGTTGACGTGAAGCAGCAGGTAACGTGGAAAGCAGAGATAAACAGGCTTTGTTGCATCGTCAGAGGAAATGTTGCCAGTTTGTTTCTACAGTAGATTCGCTGTCATTCAGAAACAAAGATCTTGTGTATGTCCTCCTTATTAGGACAGGGATTCTCACTCCCAACTCGTCAATTACCGACGTTCAGTCAAGAGCCCTTGTCGTCACGTCGAGAAGAGAAAGGTCTCACCCTCTCGTCGGAGAGCCACGATGCAGGCAGAGATTATAATAGGCGGGGGGGGGGGGTGGGGGGGGGGGTGGGAGAGGGTAGGTTTAGGCGTGTGTGGGGGGTGGGGGGGTTGGAGAGGGTAGGTTTAGGTGTGTGTGTGTGTGGGGGGGGGGGAGGGTAGGTTTAGGTGTGTGTGTGTGTGTGTGTGTGTGGGGGGGGTGGGAGAGGGTAGGTTTAGGCGTGTGTGTGTGGGGGGTGGGAGAGGGTAGGTTTAGGCGTGTGTGTGTGTGGGGGTGGGGGGGTGGGAGAGGGTAGGTTTAGGCGTGTGTGTGTGTGTGTGGGGGGGGTGGGGGGGTTGGAGAGGGTAGGTTTAGGCGTGTGTGTGTGGGGGGTGGGAGAGGGTAGGTTTAGGCGTGTGTGTGTGGGGGGGGGTGGGAGAGGGTAGGATTAGGCGTGTGTGTGTGTGGGGGGGGGGGGGGGAGGGTAGGTTTAGGCGTGTGTGTGTGTGGGGGGGGTGGGAGAGGGTAGGTTTAGGCGTGTGTGTGTGTCTGGGGGGTGGGGGGGCTGGAGAGGGTAGGTTTAGGCGTGTGTGTGTGGGGGGTGGGAGAGGTTAGGTTTAGGCGTGTGTGTGTGTGTGTGGGGGGGGGGGAGGGTAGGTTTAGGCGTGTGTGGGGGGTGGGGGGGTTGGAGAGGGTAGGTTTAGGTGTGTGTGTGTGGGGGGGGGGGGGGGAGGGTAGGTTTAGGTGTGTGTGTGTGTGGGGGGGGGGGGTGGGAGAGGGTAGGTTTAGGCGTGTGTGTGTGGGGGGTGGGAGAGGGTAGGTTTAGGCGTGTGTGTGTGTGGGGGGGGGGGGGGTGGGAGAGGGTAGGTTTAGGCGTGTGTGTGTGTGTGGGGGGGGTGGGGGGGTTGGAGAGGGTAGGTTTAGGCGTGTGTGTGTGGGGGGTGGGAGAGGGTAGGTTTAGGCGTGTGTGTGGGGGGGGGGGGTGGGAGAGGGTAGGATTAGGCGTGTGTGTGTGTGGGGGGGGGGGGGGGAGGGTAGGTTTAGGCGTGTGTGTGTGTGGGGGGGTGGGAGAGGGTAGGTTTAGGCGTGTGTGTGTGTCTGGGGGGTGGGGGGGCTGGAGAGGGTAGGTTTAGGCGTGTGTGTGTGGGGGGTGGGAGAGGTTAGGTTTAGGCGTGTGTGTGTGTGTGTGGGGGGGGGGAGGGTAGGTTTAGGCGTGTGTGTGTGGGGGGGGGGGGGTGGGAGAGGTTAGGTTTAGGCGTGTGTGTGTGTGTGTGCGGGGGGGAGAGGGTAGGTTTAGGCGTGTGTGTGTGGGGGGGGGGTGGGAGAGGGTAGGTTTAGGCGTGTGTGTGTGTGGGGGGGGGGAGGGTAGGTTTAGGCGTGTGTGTGTGGGGGGGGGGGGTGGGAGAGGGTAGGTTTAGGCGTGTGTGTGTGTGGGGGGGGGTGGGAGAGGGTAGGTTTAGGCGTGTGTGTGGGGGGGGGGGGGGGAGGGTAGGTTTAGGCGTGTGTGTGTGTGGGGGGGGTGGGAGAGGGTAGGTTTAGGCGTGTGTGTGTGTGTGTGGGGGTGGGGGGTAGGTTTATGCGTGGGCGGTGGGAGAAGGCAGGGAGAGGTTTTTACTGTAACGTGCCTGCTGCCCTTTTCCAGACAGTTTAAGGTCCCTGATGGTTCTGTGTTAAAAAAGAAAAAACATCTGGCAGCATCAGGTTAGATGACAGCAGGTACAGCAGGTACAGGTACAGCAGGTACAGCAGGGAATAAGTGGTGAGCTTGATTGAGGGACACACCTCCCAGCCCCCCCGTGCAGAATGCAGGTCCCATCAATCTGCCCAACAACACTGTCAGAGAGAGCGAGAGACAGCTGCCAGGAGAGAGAGAGAGAGAGAGCTGCCATATGTGGCTGCCATGACACTGAATAGAATGATTTTTCCGCTGTTGTAAATGAAGAGTGGCAGAATGAATTGGAGAGAGCTTTGAAACACTACAGTACATCTATAGTGTGGTGTTTGCTGGGGAGTGGTGAGATGAGTTTTGCATAATTATCGTGACAGTTGTATAAAACCCTAGACTGTAGCCGGACGTTTAGGAACCGATACGATTATAAATATGATGATGATGAAGAATACGATCAAATGTTCTTAGAATTCTTAGAAATGTTTCTCTAATACGGGGGGAGGGGGACGTGGCGCGTGGGAGGATCACGCTATTCCCCTCAGTTCCCCCCCCCCCCCCCGCGAACAGACCAACCAGAGGAGGCACTAGTGCTGCCAGCGACCAGGACAAACCCTTAATCCAGCTTCCCACCCGCAAACACGGCCAATAGTGCCTGCATGGACGCCCGACCAAGCCAGAGGAAACGCGGGGGCTCGAACCTGCAACCCTCATGTTGGTAGGCAGGGAATCTACCGCGGCACTACCCGGACACCCTAGTTTTCCACCTCGATGCTATGCTAACTGGACACATAAATACAAATCCTTCCTTCCTTCCTTCATTCACTAATGTTGCTGCATCAGTGAACTAATTGTTTCACCACATTCAAAACAGAGGTGAGAGTGATTTCCCTCTGGCTTCTGTTGTTCAACAGTCCCCATATGAATAATGACTTGCTCCGATTTCCGTGCGGACTTGAAGCAGCAGAATCTTACCTGACGTCTTGTCTGAATGGGTGTGCATGTGGAGTAACCCTGTGCATCCTAAGTGCTGTCTAGGCCTTCTGATAAGGATAACACAAGTGCTCCATACTCTGCCTCTGACAAGACAAGTTCAATCAACCCTCCATCAATTATGCAATGGCTTCTGGTGTAAAACATCTGCCTTGACAGTGTTGAGAAGAGATGGATTTCTAAAAGGAATTCCAGAAGGACCACTAAAAGATTGAGACATGTTTCTTACTGTGTAACGTTAGTGAAAAGTTATAACCATTAGAATTTGGGGGGAGGGGGATTGCACTATAATGTAATTAGCACATACGTCAACGCTTCATTAGCCTATGAGAGAAGGCCACGGTGGAGCTCACACCTTTTCCAAATGCCCGTTGAGACTGTAACCGCAATTGAGGGCTGTACCAATAACCATGAATAACTTTCACCAGATCACTGAACGACGATTAAAAGGGCTTAATTGCACTGAAGGATCGTAACTAAACTAAACAAGACTGCACAATTGTCTTTATCTGAACACCCAAGGTGGTAGCCAAGTTCATTTTGAATCATGTTTATTTTATGGTGTTAGCGGGATTAATGCCATGCTATACCATTTCTGATGTGACATTGCCATCACTCAGTTTACATCAGGGGTGGGCAACTATTTTTCATGGGGGGCCACATCACCACATGAGAAACCCAGATTGTTGCCGGGGGCCAAACAAATATTGGCATGCCGTAACCCAGGGATGGGCAACTTTGATGATAGAGAGGGCCACAAAAAATGTCCTTGCTACCAGGTTTTGCTGAGGGCTGAACGGCGCCAGCGCAAAAAATTTGGGACATTTGAAGCCAGGTTTAGAGGAATAACTCATTTTAAATTAACAGTTGTGATGTCATTATTCAGTCTTAACCACCAATATTTGATCCTTTTCTCACTCACTCCTGTCACCACCTGCTCTCAGGGCTTGAAATTAACTTTTTTGACCACCTGCCAATATGTCTGCTAGATTTTAAAGTTACCAGCCAATTAGAATTTCCACTAGCCGAAATGTTTTTCTTGAAATATGAATATGAGAGAATATGAGTGGGTTAATTTAAGCATAAGTATCAGTAAGTGGCCCGGGATTCTCAAAGCCTGTGTTGAGGGTCACACAAACAGAAATGCACTCTTGAAGCTAAATAAATCCAAAACCAATGAGTTAATTATTTCAATTTCTACTTCAATGTAGCCTTTTAGTCATAAAGATTATTGAAAGATATTCCAGACTGAAATGTTATAACAGAAGTGGAGTATTGGCCAGAATGACATGAACATTTGGACACTTATTCAGCGGGTATCTTGCATGTTGCGTTCAGGTGCACTGTAAAAAAAAAAAAAAAAAAAAAAATCCATCGCGGGCCACACAGCTGGCGCCCGAGGGCCGCATGCGGCCCGCGTGTGGTTTACATGCTGAGACATACTGTACTGCATGTTACCAGGACATTGTTTAAGTGTGGCTATAGCTCTGCATTCCAAGAAGCTGTGAATTGTCAGCATACTGTAGCAGTGAAAGCAGATATCCCCTCTGGATAATACATGAAAAAATGCATAGAAAGTAAATAGAAGATAGGATTTGACCTACAAAGTAATGTTAGATATTACTAGATAGCACTAATCAGATATAGCTACATCCAACAAAATGTTGCTGTCGATGACTGACAGCCATCAAGGACACATTCAAGGAGCATTGTCGGCATAGCGGTAGAAAGCAGCACCAATTCGGCAGATAACGCTATCAAGTGGAAACATTTAGAGGAAAGCATGCGACGTCATTCAAATTAACAATTTCATCGTCTGACTCTAATAGTCTGTCTCATCCACAACCTTCATGCTCGTCCTACACTCACTTGCCAGACTTCCCTCCCTGCTGGGAGAGAGTCTGGCTTCATGGAAACAGGCTGCTGGTATAAGCTCTGCCATAGAGTACCGCAGGGATGACGTCTTTTTGTAGGCTTTATCCAGAAATGGCCGCCATTTGGTTCTTCAGTGGGAAAGTCTATGGGGTTTTAGAATGGGGATTTGACTTAAATGCATAAAATAAGGTCTGTGGTTAACAAAAGTCTATGGGAACCCAAATTTGGGTTCAGCATGATACTCTTCACAAACATGAATACCTTTTATGCCTTTTGAAGCGTTTGATAAAAATCTTGGTTTTTTTTACGGATTTGCGTTCCAAAAGTCATAAAAGTTATTCATGTTTGTCAAAGATTATCATGCAGAACCCAGATTCCCATTCCCATAAACTTTTGCTAACCACAGAGCTTATTTTATGCATTTAAGCGAAACCCCCATGTTAAGTAGCCTGGGTGAACCCAGCCTCCACGTGACCTGCTCTCAGACCTGTTCTCAGTCACTACACTACTACAGTCATTTATCGAATGTCTTTCTTACCAAACACAATTACGCTAGTTTCTGAGGGTTACATGCTGCCACTCCGACGTGCTGCCACTCCGACGTTCTGCCACACTACAGGTCGCATTGCGGCTTCTAAGGTGAACGACCGCCAGTCCGAATAATGGAAGTTAACGTTCGGAGTGGCAGGGCTTCGGAAAGGATAGTATGTTACACGTGGCTAACGTTAGCTAGCTTCTGACATGTTTTTCTAGAATTCATTAGATCGTTAAATGCTCCCGTAATCTAGCTAACGTTACCTCGCTAACCCACTACAGCCGATGAGGAAAAGTCAGTCATTTATCGTGACTGAGAACTCTGAGAGCAGGTCACGTGGCGGCTGGGTTCACCCAGGCTACATGTTAAGTCCCATAGACTAGAAGTATACTACAGTATACTTCCGGACTCATTCCTGCGGCTCTCTATTGGTGGCGTCCATTTCAGGCGGCAGCGGAAGAAAATCCCTTTCCGCTCCCTGCAAGCTCTGCCATTGGCTCCGACTCCGCTCTGACTGACCGGCTGTGACCATATATGGATTTCCTTTCCGCTCCCTCCGTGACAAATCTGTCTATCTCAAATGCCTGCGCCGCTGTGAAACAAACATCATCAACAATGCTAGCTCGTTGCTACACGCTGAAAACGATTGGATCTGGAATGGCTCCTTCCTACCCCCCCCATACCAGAGTGCCAGCCAGTACAGCCAAGCGAGACTATATGCTGCTCCCAATTTAAGATTGTGTCTGGGCTCTAACCGAGGTTGGCGTTTTAATGCAGCATGTGAATATCAGTATGTTCCTAATGACAGGAGCGCTGAGCACCGCCATCTGTGGCCTCACGATGATGACTATCTCTAATCAACCATCCAGCCAAACAGACAGGTGCCCTCATCACACAAGCGGCACTCAAATCAGGCCCATCAGGATGTGCCACTGCCTGGAGCCTCTGCACCTCTCGCAGTCACACCGTCCTGCTGATTAGTACTGGAAATATGAGTGCACTGCACGGAAGCTAAGCTATTGATTCACACGTGTCATTTCACCGCCGTCACACTTCCTGATGTAATTACTGCTGCAGCCCTCATCGGAAAGTGAGATGAGGGGGGAAATGATGGGGGGGAATGGGAGGTCGGGACGCCGAGGGAAAGATGTAGAGAGAGAGAGGGGGAGGGAGAGAGAAGGGAGAGAGAGAGAGAGAATGGAGGGAGAGAGAGAGGGGGAGGGAGGGAGAGAGAGAGGTTGGGGATCCCAATGTTTCAACAAATAATTAGCCGAAGCTGCATTACATGGAATTGAGTATAACATGGTGCATCAGATGTTGTCTATGTAATGTAATGGTGGGGCCATAAAAAAAAATATCTGTTGTGTTTGATTGTTTCACTCAATATAAGCGTGCTTTACTGTAGCTTCAGTGAAGCTTTGGAACGAGCAGATATGTTTGCGACATTGCCGTACAATATGGGGAAAAATGCTTTTACCCAGAGTAGTTGCAAGAAGCCAACAGAGGTAGTTAGAGATCGAGTCACTGTAGTAGGCTATTATTTTATTTTATTTAACCTTTATTTATACAGGTGAATCACCTTGAGACCTGGATCTCATTTTCAAGTGCGACCTGTTCAATATTAGGGGCTGAGTACATGTGAAGACAGTTATATGTTCTGTCTGTTTTTTTCCGCCAGTATGAGTAAAAGTATCAACGGGATAACAGAGGGTTAAAGAAGCCTTTTTCCTTTGTCACTTGTGCTTTAATTGAGTGTCTACTCACTCACGCTGAAAGACATGAAGGATGCAACATCACGAGTTGTGGGAAAGAGTACTTCTTGTTATGAACAGGTGTCCCCTCGGCAGCCTTATTAGTCCGCTTCCTGTTATTTCACTGTGAGGGCTTTTATGCTGCAACTAGTTGTTTTTTCTTATTATTACAGCAAGCAAGAAAGCTAAAGCAGAAGCAGACTATCTATTCTAGATAACTAGTCTAAAAACTTGGGTTTCCGGGCCTTGTTGGTGAGGCTGAGTGAGGCGGGTGGTTCTGGTCTTGGCAGACCTCAGTCTCTTGACGTGGGGGAGTGTCTTAAAGAGTTTGTGGCCATGGTGGGAGGGGTCAGCCCTCATTACTTCCCACAAATTAGACCACAGACCCCCATTTGATTTGAAGATTTTGTCCCAGGGTCCCCCATCTGATACGATTTTAGCTTGTAGATGTTTTATCACAGAAAGTGTATGAAAACCGTGACCAAAGCAGTCCGTACATTCTGTCATTGTGTTACTTTGGGTATCATTTTGGAAGGAAATGACCCTGGGGACCGCCTGGAACCCCCTCAAGGACACCTAGGGGTCCCCGGACTCCACCTTGCACCTTTTATGTAGGCTACTGTAGTTTGTGCTGTCTAGTTATTCTTGGTTAATACATTATTGTTTTAACTTTGACTTTGGCATACTGTATATGAGTCCCTAAGACAAGACAACACAAACTACATTTAACAAAAAACAGAACAAAAGGTGCATCGGTGAGGAGGGACAGAGACTTACATTTTACACCTGGTTTTTAAATGCGACCTGTATCCGGAAAAGTTATCTGGATAACGGCTGCATTTAAAAACCAGGTGTGAATGGTCTGAAGGTCTTCTTAAGCCCAATGGGCCTTTTTCACAGCTGCCATTTTGTGTCTAAAAGGCAGGGTAAACCCAGGTGCACCCAAATCATTCATTAGGGCCCCAGCACTGGAACACCCAAATGGATTGGAAGTTGGAAATGCTAAATAATGTTTGGTTGCACCTGTGTTACTTTCTTCCTTTTAGACACAAAATGGCTGCTGTGACACAAAAGGCCCATGCAATGACATACCCGGGTGCTCAGGTGCACTCAATCAGCCTTAACGACGGCCCGCTGAAACAGAAGAGTGGGAGAGTGAATTTCACACTTGTAATGAGAATTCAGTAACGCAACAATGACATAACAGACCGTTTTCACGGTGGCCATTTTGTGTCTAAAAGGCAGGATAAACACAGGTGCAATACACCTGTGTTTATCCTGCCTTGTAGACACAAAATGGCCACCGTGAAAACGGTCAGTTCAGACTCCCGCTGGAGATGATCCAGTACAGTCTGCAGTGTGATCTGAGAGGACAGGGATGCATGGCTAAACATTACTTCCCACAAGCTTTGACTTAACCTCTGAACTCATTGGTTCCCAAGAGCTTTCTGTCTGAGTGGGGCTGACACGGCCTGCTGAGGAAGGAGGATGGGCAAAAAACACACTACATTTCATTCTGGAGGGCTAATCCCTATGGCCTACACCCGGTGAAGTCACTTCCCTTCATAGTGAAAACTCTGAAGGGCCGTAGGGAGTAGGGTTTCCAAGTAACAATAGTTGGAATGCCCTTTGACGTCATTTTTCGGCGCCGTTGCCTATGTGTCAACAAACCCGGCCAAGTGTCAAGTTAATGGAGTAAAAACAACTTCCTGACATACTGTTAAAATAAAACTGTTATTGGCGAATGTGTGTTGCCATGTTTTTGAGTAATGCAAAGAGTACTGAAGGAAAAGGGGTGATCTGTAGTAAATAAGAATGCAATTGTTTGTTTTTCAAAGGTTGTTCTGTCCTCGTCTACTTATTTGATTTTTCAAGAGTTTATTTTGAAGGCTAAGTCGACCGACCACCGTGTTGCTCTCTCTCTCTCTCTCTCTCTCTCTCTCTCTCTCTCTCTCTCTCTCTCTCTCTCTCTCTCTTGCTAACTTGACGCAGCTTGCGGATCTTGGAAAATATCGCAGCAGATTCACAAAAAGCCTATATATTTTATCTCATTACTATAATAAGGCAGAGGGTTGCTACGCAGCGCACACTTGCACAACTGCGCATGTGCAAAGCGCCTACACGCTAGAAGTTTGGATAAACTGACCACATACTGGGAATCTACATTTTACTGTCTTGCCAGAACAAAATATAAAAACTTAATAAAGTGACAACAGGCAAAAGGCCATGGAGCGGCAGAGTTGCGTTCACTTGATGATGTCATCAGTGATGGTCACTTGTGCACTTGTGATGTCATCTGACCATGCATCAGCCGAGCCGCGGGTGAGGCCGCACAGCGGGCGAGCTGCAGGGCAGGCAAGACCGCGAGCCCGTGCAGGGGGCGAGCCTAGGAATCGAGCGTGCGTAGCATTTAGCTAGTTTCATATAAGGCCCTTTGAAGGGGCGAGTTTTACACACTTTGCATTGGAATTCCCTTCAATATGGCGGCGGTGTGCGTGGCTCTCATGATGTTAACTTTAAAGTGAAGAGCCCTACATTTTGAGTCATTCCATGGATAAGCAATAAGCAAACACATCACCAACTACTAAACTATTTTACTACTAAACTGCTCAGGGTATAGGATGAAGAAAGACGAATGACGATATAGCAAGTGTTACAACAGTCAGCCCCTCTCGGCTCATATATGATAGGTATGATCCATTTATGGCTGTCTATCAAGGCATTGGCTCTTAGTGAGCCTATGTCCATATTAGGCTCCCATAGGTAGCGTCAGCTCTTTCTCTTTGCCCTTTCACAAGATGGCGGTGACCAGTTAGGCAGCGTGTCTTTCTGCCTGCTAGAGTATCGCAACCTGTTTGTTTGTTAGGGATCCTTTCTGTTCTGTCTTCGTCAAATATAATGTCTTCAATGAACGCCTGAGGGAATATCATCACGGAGCCCTCGAACGCAAACAGACAGAGCTGTCCAAGAGATGCCTGATGAACTACGCAAGTCGGCTACAGGTGAGCGAACGTCCCTTGATGACAGCTGTTTGTTGTTTGTTACATGTTACATTGGTAATAGCTACAACCGCTATAGATATGAGTTTGGTTATTGTTACAGATCGAGCTATTGACCCTGCCTGTGACACAAGCTAGTCATGTAGTCGTGTGTAGCTTGATAATTGATTTGTTACTTGAACACTGTGGAAGTGTTGCTGTTACAAAGGTTACAAATTCGCTGGCCCCGCCCCCCGGAGTGTATTCTGGGCCTCCGAGCCCAGCTGGGTCCCTGGAAGCGGTTTCTGGATCTATCGAGAGTGATGATGATCACCGCGCCGATGACATCACAATGGGCCCTATGACATCAGACATCACTGGCGTAACTGTCGAATGAATGAATGAATGAATGAATGAATGAATGAATGAATGAATGAAAATTTTATTTACGTGTCAGGACAATTTACATGACCCATCCCACATGGGATTATCAGACACATCAACATACAGTTATTTCCATATCTATTACGGTGCTTGAACAATACAAAACCGTACAAACACACACACAGCAGCACGCGGCATCAGCAGCAAAACACAGTTTTAACTACAATGTGTATTAAGTAAAATATATGAATTATCTATCATATGTCATCTTTTTCCTCCTATCCCACGCATGAGAGATATATTCGGAAAAAGCAAAGATGTTATCAAAAAGAAATTCAAGTATGGCACCTTCTTCAAACTCTAACAGGTTTAACTCAGGGGAGTGAACTTTTTTAAATAGTGTATCTCGTAAGTCATGATACAAGGGGCAGTACAAAATAAAGTGAAATTCATTCTCCACTTCCATCAACTCACAATATTCACAAATCCTATCCTCCTCCGCCGTCCCTCTGTATCTGCCTGTTTCAATATGTAAAGGCAGAATACCACATCGTAACTGAGCACATAAGGACCTCTTACTTTTAGGTAAATTAAACATCACATATTTTTCACATTTAAATTCATTTTTAAATAAACAGTAAGTTCTTAATTTTGGCTTCTGCCATAGTTCTTCAGTCCAAGATTGTAACCAGTTAGCGCGGATCTGAGATTTAAACGACTCTACATTTATACACATTCTTTGAGAGTAATATTCTCCAAAACCACACTCCTGAAACAAGTCATACATATCTGAGACCCACTCCCCTTCAACAGACAAGTCCCAGAGGAAAATCTGACTAGCAACCCTATTGGATGGTAGGTCCAGCAATCTGTTCCAGAGGTTCACCATACTGATTTTCCATCTGATCACACAAGGGTCCCACCCCATTTCTCCACTAACTGCTGGAAGAGGAGCATATTTATGAAGACCCAAAAAAAAGCGAATTGCCCGGTTCTGGATACGTTCGCTTAACAGAAAACGTTTACCGCCCCAAATACCAGAAACATAATCTAACACAGGGCATACACAGGAGTGATACAGTTTTGAATAAGTGAGATAGCCCAAGTCCCTCAGAACTTTGGTCTTACCTATAACACCTCCTAGAGCCCTGCTTGCAGAGTCTGCCAACATAGAAACACCAGGCAAAAAAGACAAGTGGTCATCCAAAAATAAACCCAGGTACTTGTATTTGTCAGTGAATTCAAGCTGTGTGTCACCAATAGAAAACACAAACTGACTTCTTGCGACACCCGGCTTTCTGAAGTGCATTATTTGTGTCTTCCTTTGGTTAACGCACATCTTCCACCTGTTACACCACTCGTTAACACAATGTCCGATGATGTCATAGCCAACCAACCAGACATCATTGGCAGTTATGACGTCATCGGCAGTGTGACATCACCAAGTTGGGATGTGAGATGTGAGTTATGACATCAGCAGTGGGGTCATACCCCAGGCCGGCGAAAGCTATATCTACCAACTACCAACTATTCAAACCAGGTTCGGCCCTCAACATTCCATGTCCCACATAGCTGCGATGCATGCAAGGGACGAATCACACTCGTCACCCAGCGGCCAAGTACACTCTGCTAGCCAGCCTGACGGGCCCTACACACCAACATGAGCGATGAGCGATGTACTCGCTATCGCCCAGTCAGCCCTGCCCCGCTGCTACAGCCTGGTTGGCTGCCTCGCTGTATTTCCATCTTCCATCCCGGTTTGCGGAGCTCCGCCTTCCTGGAGTATATGTCCTAAGCTTAAAGGGGATTTTTTTTTTTACCTGGACCCTATTTTCCACACTATATGTGTCTAAGGGACTCATCGTGACAAATTTTTTTCAAATTGGGCGAGTACTTACCGAGATAGCCTTGTTACAGCTCGAGCAATGTGCTCAAACAACTACAGTGTACTTAGACGGAGCAATCCTGCACCACATCGTCAATAAACGTTCGCTAATAAAACTGCTTGGTTTGCCGGCGCGGAGGCTCAAACTGTCATTATAGTGTCTGGCAACATGGAAACGACTCTATACATGAATATTATTCTCCGGGGTTTACTGTGGGACAGAGAAAATGTGCGTATGAAGAGGCGAGAGAGAGAGAAAAAGGAGCAGAATTGTCTCAGCAGCACAGCGCTGATGACGAGAGGTGAAATCCTCCATGTTGACAAAGCGCAAGCTTCCCTGCTACTCTCGCTCTCTCTCTCTCTGTCTCTCCTCGCCTGTTCATGCCCATTTTCTCTGTCCGGAGAATTCATGTATAGAGTCGTTTCCATGTTGCCAAACACTATAATGACAGTTTGAGCCTCCGCGCCGGAAAACCAAGCAGTTTTATTAGCGCGTATTGACGATGCGGTGCAGGATTGCCCTGTGTAAGTACACTGTAGTTGTTTGAGCACATTGCTCCAGCTGTAAACAAGACTATCTCGGTGAGTACTCGACCAATTTGAAAAAAATATGATGAGTCCCTTAGACACATACAGTGTGGAAAATAGGGCCCAGGTTGAAAAAAAAAAACGAAATTCTCCTTTAAGCGGCCTTTGTGTGTGTGTGCCACACAGTATCATTGATTGAGTTCACATTATTTTTTCAGTATTACCATATTGAAACATGCTAGATCTGAATGCCTCACTTACTATAAAACACTTCTTGGAGCAGCATAAATCTTTGTGCTAAATTAAGATTAATTTAAGTTTTGTGCTAAAAGGCACAGACATAATATAGGCCTAAGATCTGGGGAGTTTGACTCTTAAAACTACAGCCTACTCTGTCTTTGTTTGCCATAGGAGCTGTGGGTGAAACTAGTTTGAGAGGCATTCAACAAAACGTAAATGTATTCAAGGACACGACGTGCTGCTTGTGTTCCTCTGAGTCTTAGCAGCAGTATAAATTCAGCTTGCTGCTCTGATCGATCTCTGGTCATTCAAATGTCTCAAAAAAGTAAATGCATAGACGTGATAACGCAGCTTTATAAGCAGGAGAAATGCAAAGCACTCCTTAGAATCCCTATTGGAGACGAGGATTTAAGTCCCTGAATTTGAGACTTGATAAATAATTCACTAACTCACGCGGAGCTCGGGGAAAACCAGTTTGCAAAAGAAATTGGAAAGCTAAAATATAAAACGCCTGGGCCTCCTTTAGTGATATTTATCCACCTTACCCGTGAAACCTCCCAACGATAATCAACACAATTAAGCCTTCAGCCGAGATTGTGGAGAAGCCGCAGCAGCCAGCAGTCTGTCCAGGCAGCGTTCACTCTTTGTGGAGGACTCCAACACCAACACTCGAGATGCAATACGCCTTTTAATCAGGCACTGAAGGACAGCTGGAGCCATCTGTTTGTCAGGAGAGGTGGCGCAGATTGTCTTTGACTATGATTCATCCTCAAGCATTAATCTCATCCCGGAAACAAGCCATCTCAATAATATTCCTCAGAAGTGACAATCCGCCGTGATCAATTTGTCACAGTTTTCATTTTTATGGCACAAGTGGATGCATTGTCATTGTACCAATATGAATACAAATAGGCTGTAAAAGGTGCACTATAAATGGGGGGGGCTTTTATGCAGCGGCCCTTCCCCCCCCCCCATTGGGGGGGGGAAGGGGCGCTGCAAAGTTGAGATACTGCAGTGGAAACAACCGAGAAGCTCACAGCGTTAAGAATCATTAAAGTTGGAAGCTTCCCATTGATGACTACATGAATCAAGCTGATGAGCTCAGGCACCAGCGTCTGGAGTGTAATGTCGTCCAGCATGCTGAACATTATGTGTGACCTGCTCTGAACAAAAATCACTCTGATATAGATAGCACTGGCCCATTTGTGTAGAAACGTGATTTTGATCAGAAAATATAGACTTGGGGGGGTTCACCAGATTTTAATCAAATAAAGCCTTGGCTTTCATTCTGTGTAAAGATGATTGTGAAATCCGAACGTTAAATATAGGGAAGCTCATAAAGGTAGTGTGATGGCATTTTCCATAATATGATGTTATATTATGATATCCTTTCATATATCATGTTGGCATTTTAATATGTTAAAGTCTTCAAGCTGTCCTGACTGTTGATTGACATCTGCAAATGTAGACAACTTTGACAGTGTGGTTAAGGTGTGAAGAAGGCCATTGACGTCTTTACCGTGGAAAGTGCAGAGCTGGCATTTATTCCTATAACCGAGATGAGAGCTTGCGGTGTCAGCCCTGCCTTTAACTGTCATTAGGTCTGGAACATCTGCTGTCACCTGCGAGTGACCTCTGGTCCACCTCTGGTTGCTCTGTGGCTAAGATGTGTACTATAAAACGTTGTGAAGGTCTTTGTTTCGACACATTTTGACTCTGTCTTCTTGAGATGGTGCCAACTTGTCAGCAAGCTTGTTAATAAATCATTTATCATTGAAAGTCAAGTCTTCGAGTCTTTGTGATTGTGAATCTTTACTAGATTGCCATCACAGGTAGGGTGACAAGCAGAACTAGCTTACTTTGTCATACCTTGAGGACGTTTAAAGAAAAAAGAAAAAAAGAAAAAAACATACGGTAGTTTGGAAACAGTCAAGACATAAAGGGGTGTATCTCACTCAATCTTTGGAGTACAAAGGTAGGTTTAATATCACCAGAAAGCGTCCACTCTCCTCTTTCCAACAGTGTATACAACTGTATACAACTTTTGGGGTCAATGTGACAGATTTTGATAGAGAAGGGCACATATTTAAACATGTCTGCTTTTGATGATGTAATGAGGTGACAGCCTATGGGGAAGTGACAGCTGAGCAAATAGAATTACGTTCACAGGTCTTTCGCATGGTGTGAATGATAGTGACATTATCCTGTACAAGGCTCAGTGATTTGCCTCCTACACAAACTGGACCTGGATCAGCACCAGTGTTAAATTGGTTGACAAATAATCAACACGTTCTCACTCCGAACTTGTCTCAGAGTCACGCTTTGTCAAGTGCCTTTAGCGACGTGTTAAGTGCCTTTAGCGACATCCTTAACTCTTTGTCAAGTGCCTTTAGTGATGTCCTTGATGCTTTGTCAAGTGCCTTTAGCGATGCCCTTAACTCTTTGTCAAGTGCCTTTAGCCACGTCCTTAACTCTTTGTCAAGTGCCTTTAGCGATGTCCTTAACTCTTTGTCAAGTGCCTTTAGCGATGATGTCCTTAACTCTTTGTCAAGTGCCTTTAGCGACGTCCTTATCTCTTTGTTAAGTGCCTTTAGCGACATCATTAACTCTTTGTCAAGTGCCTTTAGTGATGTCCTTAATGCTTTGTCAAGTGCCTTTAGCGACGTCCTTAACTCTTTGTCAAGTGCCTTTGGAAAGCCTAGAGCACTTTATGGAATACACTCTGCAAGAGTGTATGGGTTCAGGCAACAGTGTTAAATTTGTTGACAAATAATCAGCACATTATCACTCCGAACTCATCTCAGAGTCACGCATTGTCAAGTGCCTTTAGCGACATGCTTAACGCTTTGTCAAGCGCCTTTAGCGACGCCCTCAACTCTTTGTCAAGTGCCTTAGCAACATCCTTAACTCTTTGTCAAGTGCCTTTAGCGATGTCCTTAATGCTTTGTCAAGTGCCTTTAGCGGCGTCCTTAACTCTTTGTCAAGTGCCTTTAGCGTTGTCCTTAACGCTTTGTCAAGCGCCTTTAGCGATGTCCTTAACTCTTTGTCAAGCGCCTTTAGCGATGTCCTTAACTCTTTGTCAAGCGCCTTTAGCGATGTCCTTAACACTTTGTCAAGCGCCTTTAGCGATGTCCTTAACTCTTTGTCAAGTGCCTTTAGCGACATGCTTAACGCTTTGTCAAGCACCTTTAGCGACGCCCTCAACTCTTTGTCAAGTGCCTTAGCGACGTCCTTAACTCTTTGTCAAGTGCCTTTAGCGATGTCCTTAATGCTTTGTCAAGTGCCTTTAGCGGCGTCCTTAACTCTTTGTCAAGTGCCTTTAGCGATGTCCTTAACGCTTTGTCAAGCGCCTTTAGCGATGTCCTTAACTCTTTGTCAAGCGCCTTTAGCGATGTCCTTAACTCTTTGTCAAGCGCCTTTAGCGATGTCCTTAACACTTTGTCAAGCGCCGCGATGTCCTTAGCGCTTTGTCAAGCGCCTTTAGCGATGTCCTTAACGCTTTGTCAAGCACCTTTAGCGATGTCCTTAACACTTTGTCAAGCGCCCTTTAGCGATGTCCTTAACTCTTTGTCAAGTGCCATTAGCGATGTCCTTAACGCTTTGGGAAGCCTAGAGCGCTTTATGGAATACACTCTGTGGAGTGCTCCATCCAGGACGATTTGGGAAATATGGTAGTATCACCCAGGGGATGATAGTACCACCCCTGACCACGCCCAATGCCTAAACTATTAGGTTTAGGCATTGGGCGGATGTGGTTAGGGGTAGTGGGTTTTGGGTAGAGTCTCCGGGGGAGACCCGGGTGTCGGTACTACCGTGTTTCCCAAGTCGTACTGGACGACACACCCCAGGGCATGCTTGACCTTTGCCTGAACCCACAATGAGATAGGCTTCCCAAAGCGTTAAGGATGTCGGTAAGGGGCTTGCCAAAGCGGGGCTCTGAGACGCGTTCGGAGTGAGAACGGGCTGAAATAATTTTAATATGGGGAATAATATTTTTTTCCGCCAACACCATTTTTTGATAAAAAAAAAAAAAACTATAACTAAAATAAATGGTTTATGATGACAAAAACAATGAGAAAATGTATTGACACTTTCGTTAACAAAACAAAACGAAAATGTTAAGACGAGTTGGGAAGAGATTAGTCTCGCTTGCCAGCCTCCCCTCACTTCTGTGAGAGGAGTCTGGCGGCGCTGGTCACCATTCTGGAATTGCGATGGGCGGCGGTTAGCGGCAGTGCTCTTGGAAAATAGTTTCCAACAGTCCAACTTGCCATTTTTAGCATGTAGCGACAAGCTAGTGTGTAGGTTTCTGCCGTAGGCTTGCTAGCTAGTTAGCATTTAGTTTTCACTGCGACACACAGGGAAGAGGGAGCGGAAGCCACACCGATTGACATGGTCAGAGCCAATGACAGAGCTTGTAAGCGGGGAGCGGAAATCCAGCAGCGACTGAAATGGACGCCTCCAATGGGAGAGCAGCTGTAGAGCAGGGGAGGGCTTATGCCAGCAGCCTGTTTCCATGCAGCCAGACTCCTCTCACGGAAGTGAGGGGAGGCTGGCAAGCGAGACTAGGAAGAGAGCCAAACAGAAGTACTGTATAGTCTGTGCTCTGCTCTCTCTCTCTCTTGCGCTCCCTCTCGCTCTTTCTCTCTTGCTTCCTCTGTGTGTGTGTGTCTCTCTCTCTCTCTCTGTCGCTCAGTCTCTGTGTGTCTCTCTCTCTCTCTCTGATGCTAAGAAATGTCTTTGCCACAGCCAGCGTTTGGGAGAAAGAGAAGAACAGTGATATGGGTAAATGTAGACTCAGAGCAACCTGTGTATAGGCCATATCTAGAGATATACTGTACTGTATACTGTGAAATTCAAAAGAAAGGTTTTAATAATGCATACACTTTAACTAAACCTGTTAGTTTTCATCGACTAAATCTACAGTAGCCTACATTAAGTCAATGAAAACTAGACTACAACTAAAACAATTAGGTGACTCAAATAGATGAATAACACTGGATGGCATTTTAGTCAAACGACTAACTAAAATGAAACCCAAATTTGCTGTCAAAATTAACACTGCACTATATAATGTTCTCACTGTTGTGTATTCCAGTGGGGGGCAGGAGAGGCCAGTTACAGTATAGGCTATGATCCTTGTATGGCTTCTGTCAGCACCAAACGGCTCCATGCATGGGCGCGCGTGCGCGTGTACACACACACACACACACACACACACACACACACACACACACACACACACACACACACACACACACACACACACACACACACACACACACACACACACACACACACACACACACACACACACCTCCATGTGCTCCATCATTATATAACTGTGGCATGTTGTAATTTGGTATGAGTCATCAGCCTCAGACTCACCCTCCACTCAGTCCAGAGCATTAGAATTACATTCCTGACCGCGACGTGACACTTCAGCATGTTACACAGTATTTCAATGTGTTATGCTATGCAGTATTTCGACATTACAGTATTTTAACGTGTTATGTTAAACAGTATTTTCCATGAGTTTACACCTCATGCCTTTGGCAATTAGGAGGTTGGACCCTACCTTCCCCAATATGCACTTAGAAAGACTGTGAAATGGACAGTTTCAAACGGTTGAAACGGGTAGTGCAGCGGTAGATACACTGCCTACCAACACGACGGTCGCAGGTTGTGAGACCCCGTGTTACGTCCGGCTCGGCCGGGGCGTCCATACAGGCACAATTGGCCGTGTCTGGAGGTGGAAAGCCAGATGAGGGTATGAGTCCTGGTTGCCTGTATACTTTCCGCAACCCAGTTCAGACAAAACGAAACTACGCCCATGCCCGCATGACACGACCGGAAGAAGCCCCACACGCCGCTCTGCTAGCTTTGCAAGCTAGCAAAAGGCTCACCTAAAAAGTGATTTATTAACCGAAAGGCCTGAACAAAAAGCCAGCTAGGTATCACCACTGTCATATCATTTCCAAGTACAATCTATTGTCCTCTGATAACTTTGTAAATTATGCAAATATTTGTTTGATGTGCAGAATTATCCGTGATCTTGCTCCTCCTCCTCACAAATGAGTTTGTTCCACTGTGCTCAGACAACATCAAACAAACAAGAGCCGCCACCAGAGGCAACTGTGCAGTTCAATTTGACAGATCAGCTTTCTCCATCAGAGCTACAAACAATCTGGAACTCTACTCCCAGTAGTATCAGACAAAGCCCCAACTTTACAGCTTTTTAAAAACAACTCAAATCATGGCTGAAATCCCAACAACCATATAATCATTAACAAAGCAGTGCATCTTTTATTATTCTTATTTAGCATGTGTTGTATTTTATGCTTTTGTACTTGAATTGGATTGTGTACATGCATGTGTATCAGATTTACATTGTAGCTGTTTTATTGTGTTTTTGATTGTCCTTGCATAGGGACCCAGGGACTGCAGATGAAATTTAGCTTCCTAGCTAAGTCCTGACTGATTGTCTCTGTCAAAAAAATAAAAAATAAAAGTCTTTGCCCTAACCGCAAGATTAAACCTTCAGAGAACTTCATACCAATTGTAACTTCAAACAGAGGTGACAGCCAGGACAGCAGGGGTAATTGGCCAAGTATAATTGGGGGGAAATGGGGGGAAATGAAAACAAGCAGGTTAAAATGGTTATCAGAAATAATGAGGAAATGAAAGAATGAAGTTACTGTACATAACAAAAGGACAGAAAGTCTGCTGCCGTACTGTACAGTAGATACTGAACTCAGCCTTCATGGTGCAAAAGTTTCAGAATCTAGAGATAAACACATTTACCTTTGATAGAAGTGCACACAGTGACACGTGATCGTATCTGCACTATGTATGAGTGGGTCTCATATCTGGATCATATGAGCCCAGTCATCCAGGTGACACCTTCTCCCCATAGCATCCTGCTCCTCCACTGTTGTGTCTCTGCTGACTGTTCTGTATGAAGCTCTGTAATTCAGTTCTATTTCTGTCTCCCTATGGATTTTTCACTGCTTTCTTTCTCAACCACAGCTTCCTAATCTGGCTTTCTTTCTCAATCCACTTCTCCTTCCCTTTTCACATCCTCTGCCTCTTCATCTTCGTCATTACTTTCCTTTCCTCTTTGTTAGTCTCTCTAGCCTCGCAACTCTTTTCCTCTACGTGTGTGTGTGTGTGTGTGTGTGTGTGCACGTGCGCACGTGACTGCGTGTGTGTGTGTGTTTATGTGTGTGTGTGTGTGTGTTTGTGCGTGCGTGACTGCGTGTGTGTGTAGGTCAGCAGTGATATTGATAGTTGCCTTCCTGTGTGTATAGCAGCTAATTGCTGAAGAGCCTCATTTGCACGAGTGGACTCTGAGCTGACAGATCGAGTGGACTCTGAGCTGGCAGCTTGAGTGGACTCTGAGCTGACAGCTTGAGTGGACTCTGAGCTGACAGCTTGAGTGGACTCTGAGCTGACAGCTTGAGTGGACTCTGAGCTGACAGCTTGAGTGGACTCTGAGCTGACAGCTTGAGTGGACTCTGAGCTGGCAGCTTGAGTGGACTCTGAGCTGACAGCTTGAGTGGACTCTGAGCTGACAGCTTGAGTGGACTCTGAGCTGGCAGCTTGAGTGGACTCTGAGCTGGCAGCTTGAGTGGACTCTGAGCAGCAGCTTGAGTGGACTCTGAGCTGGCAGCACGAGTGGACTCTGAGCTGGCAGCTTGAGTGGACTCTGAGCTGGCGGCTTGAGTGGACTCTGAGCTGACAGCTTGAGTGGACTCTGAGCTGGCAGCTTGAGTGGACTCTGAGCTGACAGCTTGAGTAAAGTGGACTCTGAGCTGGCAGCTTGAGTGGACTCTGAGCTGGCAGCTTGAGTAAAGTGGACTCTGAGCTGGCAGCTTGAGTAAAGTGGACTCTGAGCTGACAGCACGAGTGGACTCTGAGCTTACAGCTTGCCAACAGAAGAAGCTCTTGCGTGCCAGAAAGGCTTGACATTTAAAGAGAGATAGAACAGATGCCACTGCATTCTCTCGTGTGGTCCGAGGAATGAGATGGCCTGAAATTGTTGCTGACTAAAAACGGAAATTCCCCAAACCCGTTTCGCCGATTTGTCACGTACCAGCACACATCCACTTTCCAGCATCATCGCTCCATGTATTGACTTTTTGGTCCTTTGAGCTTCTAGGGTCCATGGGCCATACAAGCACTATCCACAGCATTCAAGTAATGTCTTAATTGGTTGCCGTGGCAACACGTCTTTACTGCTTTTATAATGAGGTAAGGACGCCACCAGGCTCCTCTATAGCCTGCTGGCTGACAGTGCTGCAGCTGACCGTGAAGCCTTGCCAGCTCTCGAGTCATATACAGTCTTAAGTGTCTTTGCTTCATTCGCGTTGCTCATCTGAAATGCAGACCCAACGCAATGAGGGAAGGAATAATAAGTGCCAACCTGTGCATGTGAATGTACACATGCATGCGCGCATGCGTGCGCACACACACACACACACACACACACACACACACACACACACACACACGCACACACACCACACACAGAGACTTACGGGGCGGCTGGCTCCTCCCGGGCAGTGTGTCGAAGTGTCCTTGAGCAAGACACTGAACCTCTAAATGCTCCCGACGAGCAGTTAGATCCTTGCATGGCTGTAGATGCCGTCGGTGTGTGAATGTGACTGTGAATGGGTGAATGTGAGGTATTCATGTAAAAGCGCTTTGGGTAGTCACTAGACTATATAAAATGCATTCTATAAATACAGTCCATTTACCATTTACTTTTTGAGTATTTACCTAGACTTACATGCATTCCCTGGAGACCTACTGTACTGTGTGTGTGTGTGTCTGTGTGTGTGTGTGTGTGTGTGTGTGTGTGTGTGTGTGTGTGTGTGTGTGTGTGTGTGTGTGTGTGTGTGTGTGTGAGTGTGTGTGTGTGAGTGTGAGTGTGAGTGAGTGGGAGTGAGTTAGCAGAATTGTGTTCGGCCACAGCTATGCCATTTTACGTGCGATCGCGCTGAATCTTTCAGCAAGTGTAAAGAGCACCCCTGCAGGTGACCTAATGGAACCGGATTTTTGAATTAGGTAATTATAGGGCCGACTACATGGCAAAAATGGCTAATTAATGCCCGAAATGCCTCAACACAGGTTCAGCACCATGGAGAGCTCCAGAATGGAACAGCGGAGTTTGAATCCGCCAGTGAACTCTGCAGCAGCAGCACACAAGTGAGCGGAGTTAGAATCAGCCACTGAAGAGGACTATAAAACCCCTCTAGGGAGAGAGAGGAGAGGCTGTATGGCAACTTTGTGAGCGAAGCCTGACTAAATTGGCAGTCACACAGAGACGGGTATTCTGCTAGTTTAAAGACACGCACGCACGCACACCTGTCTGATGATGAAAATATCCCTAGGCCAATGGATCAAAAGGTCCCGCTCAGTCTTCCTAATCTTCTACGCCAGTATTGTCAGGGTTGATAGACTGTCTATTTTAAGCATCGCTCCTCCCAGTGTTTGTGTGTTTATGTGTGTATATTTGTATTGCTCACTCACTGTGTGTTTATGTGTGTGTGTGTATATATTTGTATTGCTCACACACTGGATGTGGTTTAACTAACAATCAGCCTAGAAGCATATCTACAAAGACACATGCATGAGCATTCAGACGCCACTCTAGAACTGTGCAACTGAAAGCATAGCACAGTGGTTCCCAAACTGGGGTACGCGTACCCCTAGAGGTACGTGGAGGTACTAGAGGGGCTACATGAGAGAACAGCCCAGTCTCCCCAAAAAATGTTAAATAGAAACGTTTGTCCACGGCCTAAAAACGTTTCTATTTAGGGTCGCGTTAGGGTCTGGGTTAAGGAAAGGCAGGAAGACAGAAGGCTTGCTGAACAAATACAATGTATAGATTTGTACTTAGCAAGCTGTACATACTGTACATATGCATAACCACATCACCTGCAAGCAGAATACAGGAAAAACCAAGTGTATTTCCCTCATTATTCTTTCAGTGTTTGACTCTCCCGAGCACCGGGGCGAGAAGGTTCTGTTTCTGTTCTCTGTAGAAAATGTCCTGTACGAATGGCACTAGTGGATTAAAATGGAATTAATGTCCGATGTTATTTTCAATGTTTCCAATTGAATCACTGGCCAGACGTAACGCGCACTGATGTACTCCTGACTGAGTGGAGAGCACACATGGAGTTCAGCTTCACGGTGGCTTGATGAATATGAATTTGGCTCTCATCTTCAATGTGAATGAAGATGGATTGGAGGTATAACAATTGGGCTCCACGGAGGCTGACCCTGTAAGCTCTTTTTCAAAAATGGGCCGGGCATCTCCAGCAATAATCTATATTCAATTAAGATACACCGCTGTAAAAGGTCGCTGGCTTTATTTCAGCTCCTCTCGATTTAGATAAAAGCTCACGTGCATTTGGTTCCCATTTCCCGAATAACTGATAGAGAATTCATTTCTGTGCATGTTGACATTTTGCTCCATATTCATATTCATTCATATTCAAATGTGTCATGGTACGTGAATGCCACAACATTGAGAGCCTGATTGAAACAAAACAAAAAAACACTCTCAATAGAGGTTTTTAATTATGTTGATGGTTGTGTCAAAAGCATTTTACATTATACTTCAAATGAGTAATGCTACTGAAGAGTTACCACATTTTACTTTTATATTCAAACACCCTTTACAACACAGTCCAAATCTCTGACTCCTATAAGTGCGCCAGGACCAAATGATATAAATTAGTACTCACTATGAAAACTGCTAAATATTTAGGGTACCCGGTGGCTCTTACCGTAAGGTTTTTCTTTATTTTGATGTCATCACAGGCTGGGCATTTCTACGTCAATCTATGACATCAATATTACCTTCTGTGTAAATATTGAGAAAAGACAGCCATTCAGTAAGACATTCATTGATTCTTGGAGGCACTCCGCGGCTCACAAGTTCTAACGTCAAAATCGATTACAAACTATTCGGTGTGGATTGGTCGGGATCCCGGGATAATGCAAGCAAATTGAATGCAATTGTTCAACTTGGTTGTATCTAATCATAGCCTAATATGATCTAATATCCTAATAAATAATTTGTTTCCACAACAAACATCTACAGTGTTTGTGATTGACCAGCAGAACACCGTAAGCAATCACAGCCTATTAGACACACCAGGCTTAGAGTAACTGGGTGGGTGGGGAGGGGGGGGGGGTACTGAGGAAGAGTGTATGATTACAATCAAGAGAAGAGCACCATTTTCCATGGGTCTCTGAAGAATATTGAATACCGGTACTGTATATATATATATATCTAATAATATAAATCTAGCAGATGCCAAACTGAGTGGAGAGCTAGATGCTACTGCTTCAAGTATACCAGAAAATTTACATTTTGACGAGTGTCGGTGTGTCAATACTCATTTGCTATGCAGTGGCCATGCATACCAACTGGTGCTAGAGAACGCACTGCGAAACAACAGCCAGAGCAGCAACCGACTTTCTGAATAATATCAACTTTTGTTCAACTTTTTTTTTCTCCACCTTTATTATTTATACAGGGGGAGTCTCACTGAGAGCAACACTCTCTTTTTCAGGAGCGCCCTGTTCACATTCACACACACAGACATTCACACCTGGAAGCTGACCAGTACAACCACAGCCTGATCTGCTGGCCACTGAGCAGCTCCACTGGAGCGGTTGGGGTTATAAGGGCCTTGCTCAAGGGCACCTCAATGGTGGTAATGAGGGAGGGGCAAGCGCTGCCTTTTCACATTCCCCACCCATATTTATCATGCCGGTCCCGGGGATTGAACCGACGACCTTCCGGTCACAAGCTCGATCCCCTCTAACCGTTGGGCCACTGCCACTGCCCAAAATCTTGCGACTGTTCCTTTTCTACTTGTTGAAAATGATTTCAGAATACTCATTATGCTCATTACAGCATTATAGCTGGGTGCAGTGAGTAAAGACCCCTCCAGTCAGTTTTTCCTACCTGTTTCACGTTGATGTTCTATGAAAACGTATAGTGCACGTGCTGTAGCAACCCACGTCACAATTAGTGCCAAAGAGCTTAGATTGATAAGAACCGAAGATAGTTTGTTCCACCTTCCACTGCAACATAATAAGACTGCATGCAGGCGCTGTTGTAAAAGAAGCAGCGACTCATCTTGTTTTTTCAACGGCAGAGGGTTGCTGTAAATTATTCTATTTGTCTATGACACGTCACTCGTTAGACAACATAATGTCTGATGTCATCACCCGTTTTTTACCAACACATTAGTTTTAGGACTTTGAGCCCAAAATAAGGTTATTTGTCAACAGAATACACTGGGGAGCACTGTGGCTAATCAGCAGAGCAGGAAAACACAGTAACACATGAAATATCTTAAAAATGACAAAGCAAACTGGATGGGGGCTTTAAGAAATAAACATGACAATAACAAATCATTAGGGCTGGGCGATATGACCAAAATCTCATATCCCGATATAGGTAATTTCATATCCCGATACCGATATATATCACGATATAGCATATTTTCTGTAAATTCTATTTATAGTTTATATAAAATGACCACATGGCCATTTATTTATGTAGCAGTTAAACCAGTTAAAATGTTGTCAAACCTCACAAAGGATACATGCATTCAGAATACAGATAAGCATGGCTATTCTTTAAGCACTAATTTGGAATCATATCTAAAAGCGGCCACTAGGCGGTAGTATTTCTTTAGTCAACGTCAAAATACCTACATGTTCACTAGAAGCAGAATAAAACGGTAGAAGAAGAACAACGTTAACCAACACAACTCACCCAGGGAAAGCTAAAAGCTAAAGCTAACCATAGACGTTTTGTTGTTGTCGGCCCTTGGGATGACAGGAGATGTTTTGCCAGGTTTAATGTTAGGAGGACACACGCAAATATGGATCAAACGTGGACTTAACACAGCGCAATTGCCTGGGTAGGCTAGGCGGACGGAGTGGAGGTAACATCTCCCTGCTCTTTAGCCTACTCACCGGCTGATTTGTGCCACTTATAAAGGGACGCAAGGGGCTTGTTGACACAGAGTCTGCTGCGTGTGTGGGCTGTGGACGTGAGTAAAAAATAAAACAGAATGAAGAAAGCACAGCGTCATCCAAATGACGGACAATATTGCCGTAAAGAGTGTGATTTGCAACACAACGATATAAACGATAGAGCATCATATCAGACGGAATACATTTTCTATCGTCCAGATGAAATATATCGTCATATCGCCCAGCCCTACAAATCATAATTTAATTATATTCTGGATCAGTTATCAAAGGCATCGTGCATTATGTGACAAAGGTCCTCGTGGCTTAATATGAGCAGAAGCATCCATCTCATACAGACTGTTTTAGCTGAGATCAGAGGCTGTTAGTGCTAAGTGACCAAATGGCTTCTACACCTCCCATTCATTCTCCTTTAATGAGTCCACTCATCTGACACCACCCCTCCGCTGCCCTCGCCTCTTCATCAAGAAGCATCCATTTTCCTTTCAATCCACCTCTATCTGCCTGCCATCCAGACCCCATCATCCGTCAGCGATAGACGCCTCCGATGTGGACCTTCACCCACACACATAATGATGTCGGGCCCTGCTCTTACAGTCAGGTCACACACTGCCACTTACATAACGCCTCTCTGTGAAAATGCCATTCTGCGACTGCCGCTGTCTGGCTAATGAACTATAGACCTGCTGCTGCCAGCAGGAGAGAGAGCTTCTAGAGCCACTGATCGAAACGCTGCCCGCTGAGGCAACTGGCCCACGGATTGTTGGAGGAATGATGGGCCGACAATGGCGGCGATGATTGGGATGGCTATCTGCTGTTTGCTTTGCTCTGAGCACTACATGGGTTTCACTACATGGCGTTTGGATCGACCTCGGGTTCTGTTTGTTCCCTTTTTTTTTTTCCTGCATGGAGAAATGTGTGGCATCTGTGCAAGGATGAACTGTAACATTGCATGTGAAGAGATTCCCGTAATTGTTAAATATGTTACTGAAAAAGATCTGAGAACAGATACATTTAAAAAAGAAATAGCTGATTACTTGCGGAATTATCACAAAGATAACTGGTGGTAAAGTATCTCATACTGTAGTTGAAATGATGATTAATTATATGTAATGGGCTATAAATTAAATGCATTTATCGATGGGGAGATTACCAGCATGGATTAAAATGTATTGAAAAGTCATGCTTAACTGATGATAAAATCACAAATGAAGTTAGTATCCATCAACTCAATTGTGAAAATAGAATTTCTATAATAAGATTAGAGCAAAGATAAGGAGCCCAGAAAAAAAACGATAGTGGTGCTAAATTCTGCTCTATTTTTTGGATGCATTGGATTCTGGCTATCCAGGAAATACAATCAGTGAAATAAACATAATATGTATCCTATGTTGTTTTCAGCATCAATGTTTTTACAATGGTAGCAAAACATCAGGTTCATTTTTTCATGTTAGCATTTGGAACATAATGATAGTTGATGTATAGCCCGGTGCAATAAGCATGCACTTTGTCTTCAGTGTCACATTAATCATTTGTTTGATTTCATGCATAGAAACAGACCCACTCTTCAAAAACTAAGCAGAACATGTTTTGGTATGATCTCATTTGATTTTATCCAGATGTTTACAATTATCTCTGTATATTTATGTTAAAAATGCATCATATGGACAAGAAATATATAGGCTAGGCTACCCATGAAGCTAATTACTGCGATGGAAGTTTTCTGGTTGCATCCGTTGACAGTAAATAATATGGATGAAGCCTACCAGTGGTTTTTGGACTACCGTTTGGTGTAGCCTGTGGCCACCTTGGAGGTCCTTGCACATGCAGCTCGCAGGAGACGAGGGGTTTCCCAGAGCCGCAGCTCCACCTGCTATTGGTCCATGATTGGCAATCTGCGCGATCATTGGACAGGTGACGTGCCAATCACCTCCAAAACATAGGGCCCTATCTTCGGCGGTAATTTTGCGTTAGCGCCTGTTTTGCGCTGGAATAGCGCCGCGCAAAGCCCTAATTGTGGGTGTGTCAGCCCGCTGCGCTTCACGTCATCTCAGCGCAAACCTCCATAGGCGTGTTTATGCCCTCAACAGGATTCATGGGTCAGTGCGCTGGATGTTTGGGCCGGCCATGGGGCTCACAGGGTGGGGAGAGGCAGCTTGGCACAACACCGTCACAACTTTCTCAAAAGCAATCTACTGTTACCTCACACCACAAACCTGTATGGTCGGGAATTATGTAGCCTAATAAAACCATGACAAACAAATTCTAATTTTTAAATCAAGGTGTTTTTTCTGCAATATAGGCTATAGTTGAAAATCAACGTGGCATTCCGAGGAGAGAAGAGTGTGTGCAGGCGCGAGGTGTTGGAGAGTGACATCCATGCCGTGCGTAAATGTATCCAAGTGTGACAGGGAAGCCTGCCTGACAGGGAGAGGCAGCCTCCACTTCTCTGCACTGCGTGCAATATATGGTAACAGGAAAGCCCTTATATGGCAGCCTCCACTTCTCTCACTGAGTGCCAGGTATGGTAACAGGAAAGCCCTTACTGTATATGGCAACACCAATCATGCAACACCAATCATCCAATTTGATGGGCACCAGGTGCTATAAATAGGAGTTGGTCTGGAGCTGCATTAGCGTTGCCTCTGCTCACAGAACCCCCATTCTCCTGGCTGCACTTGGTCGTTACCCTTGCCTCCTGCTGATTGTGCCCATGCTCCTGCCTCGTTGGTAGTACATCCGTTGCAGTGAGTCCTTGGCTGGTGGTCCTCTGCTCGTTTGGCGGTTGCCACTCCCTGTGCGTATGACTGTTGTCAGCTCAGTTATATCTGGTTCTGCCATGCTGCTGTTTTGCCTCTTAGAAATGATCACTGTTACTATATTATTGCATTACATTATTGTGGCCTTGTTGTAAACCAACTGGTATTTGTCTTTTAGGAGCTCTTCCTCTAGTGACCTACAGTGTGGAGTGAGTGCCAACAAGTTAGGGGTTAGCTTTCCCCTCACTGCATGCTGAACACCCTAGTTTTCTCTGCCGTGGTTGAAGTAAGGTTGCCGTGGGTTGCTGTGTTTTTGCTGTGTTCCCTAGTGTGAAAATTGCACCCCCTGGGCTCTGCCTATTTATCTACCTCTTAACTACATTGGCCCTCACCCACTGCAGCGTTACACTATTTTATTTATGCTCCGTTCCTTGTGCTAGTTTTTATCCATTGTCTATTGTTAATCCCACTTCGGGAAACAATTAAAAATAGTTTTTGTACTGTAATAAATATAACTTTCTATAATCAGTTTATGACTGTTATTACATGCATAACTCTTTTTCCGTAGCTCCCTTATATTTTTTATCAAATAAATTCTTGGTTTTATTGAGAAACACGTCTGTCTTCCCTGGTAACTGAATCTGTGCTATCTGGTTTTAAGTCACTGAATCTGTGCTATTTGGTTTTAAGTCAGTGGTATTCCTGGGGTGCAACTCCCCAGGTGGCATTGTCGAGTATATTGACCTGGTCACACAAGCAAGGATTTCCTCCACTGCCCGGAGAATACTGTCTGCGCTCAGGCGTACGCCTGGCGTAGTGTTTTTTTTTTGCGCTAAGACCAGCTATTTGGTGGCGTTAAAATTGAGAGAACCCAAGGCCACTTTTTTCTAGCACATTGCGCTGGAATGCCTATTTTGGCACAGTCAACGCCCAAACCTCTGTTTGTGCTCAGAACATACCGACGGTATCTTCACCAGAGCACAAAATGACACTTGCGGGAGGGAGATGATAGGCTAGAGGCCCACGGACACGCCTGGGCCACGCCTACACCTGTGTCTGCGCTTAGATCCCAGCGCAAAACTGGACGGTGGAGACAGACGATAGCTTAAGACGCTGGGAAGATAGCAATAAGAGTAGTAAACAGTCCACATATATGCAAATTAGACCGACTTTCGACAATTTTAACAATTTTATGGTTAATAGCTTTGGGGAAGAAGCTCCGGTTAAGAATGTCCTGCACAGCTGCTTATACCATGGTAACAGCTGCTTATACCGTGGTAACACAGTTGGTACCGTTGCAGACATCCATTCACTTGCTAAACCACTTTCATTCACTCTGCTTTGCAGACCTGTGTAGGTGGTAGCAACAGTTGGGAGTTGTGTCCTGTTCCTTATGCCTCAAAAAATAATTGCACATTAAAGGGGGTATTTTGAAATAGATGCTCCCAGAAGGGCTTTCCTGACCTCAATGATCCATCTACTGTATACCTCAATAGATCACATTTAATAAATAAATCATAGCGTACTGTAAAAATCACCTCTATCTTGCAGCACAGAGTACTCCTTCTGCCTCACAGTTGCTCCACACCAACCGCTTTTAGAAACGCAAGTCGAATGTTGTTCACGTTGGCCAAGATGGGATTTATCACAGATCAGCAAACTATACAGTAGAACAACCTGTTGAAGTTGACAAAAACAGAGTCATAATGTGAATGTTCTGCTCTGAGAATTGAGATTTTTAACAAGCTTGGACACAAAATGTGTTTGGATCAGCGATTGCTTATCTTTTCTACTCAAAACCAAGTTACAAATGTGCCAGAGATGTGTTGACATGAGCTTTGGGTGAACTCGTATCTGCTTAAAATAAGACTCCATATGGACCTCAAGATAATCCCCTGCCTTCCAAAAGCAAATTCAGCTGATACACATTTTGTTACTGCGGAGTCCAAACTTCCGCACCATAACAACTTGCTTAGTCCTTTTCCTGCAAAAGGTTTTGACTTTTCCTGCCTTGGCTTTCACAGAAATGTGAAGTTTAGGCTCCCTGATACAAGTGCTGGCAAACCCTCAAATTTGTAAATTTGCCTGTGAAAACAAGATGGGGAAATGTGGAATCTTTGGCCCCACAGAATTCTCAAAAGAAGAAAGAAAAAACTTGACCTGTAAATTTTAAAATAATTACTTAAGACACTGCTTGAGGATTGGATTTCTTAAAATAGCAGTACCTGCAACAGTCCAAGCTATCTGTATGAATGCCGCGCTTGGCAAAGACACTTGGTTACATAATAAACCATCATTTGTGGTAATTGGATGACTGTAATAGTCTCAAATAGCGTTGACTGTGTAATATTTACATAAGAAATGCAAGACTTGAAATATCAAATTGATGACCAGTGACATGATAATTGTAATACAATCACCAGCTTAGACTACAAATGATGTGTCTGCTTTGTTTTTGGACGCATGCACTCACCCAAAGTTGAGACTATAGCCAGCACAAAATAAATCACCTACAGGAGCCCCATATTACACAGACAAAACAATGCACTCATTTACACACAATGCAAATTAATTCCACTGTGGCAACAAAACATTCTACAGCGTATAAACACATTTCATTCAGCATATTTTTGGCAGCAAGTTGTCTCACGATGGCTTACACATGATTTGATGACATTCTTCTTGGTCTCGAATGACAATTTCTTTTCAAGTCTCCAATAAAACAAGCAATCTATATATCAAAACTCAAGCAAAAGAAAATATTTTCCCTCCAAGGCGTTACATATATTGCAAAGTGAGTCAGGATTATGGAGATTGTACCATGGCGCATAATTCAAAGGTATGCAGGCAACCTCCAAGTAATGTGTTTCAGATAGATCCGTATTCATATGTACTTCAATATGAAGATGCTCAGCATCATGTATAATGCAGCAGAGGTGAGGCAAAACACCGCTGGCTTTAATACCCAAAAGGTTGCCATCACTCTTCATACTCTTAGTTCCAAAATAATTTGCTGGGAGGATTTAGATTCAGATTCAGATACTTTTATTGCCACGCAACCAGGTTGGTGGTATTTAGTTTCAGTACATGATGTTGTAGCTCTGACATAACATGGAAACAGGACATTGATACATTTAGACAATTAGACAGTTACACCATTCCCACTTCCAACAATAAATACATAAATACAGGATACAAGACCAACAGACGTATAGTTAGGGTGAGGGGGGAGAGGGAGAGGGGTGCTGAGGGAGTTCAGAGTCCGTATGGCTGTGGGAAAGAAACTGTCTTTGAAGCAGGTGGTTTTGGTGGGAATTGATCTGTAGCGTCTCCTTGAGGGTAGGGGCTGGAACAGGGGGTGGGCTGGGTGGTAGGGGTCCTTAATGATCTTACAGGCACGGGTGATGGTTCGAGAGGTGTATATGGAGTCCAGGGTCTGGGGAGGTCGCAACCAATGATTGTTGCTGCTTTGTTGATAATGCGCTGTAATTTGGATTTGGAGATTTGATCAGCTGAACTGTACCAGACAATTATGGATGAGGTGATGATGCTTTGAATGATGGCGGAGTAGAAGCGGAGCAGTAGGCGTTGTTTTACCCTGTACCTCTTCAGTTGGCTGAGGAAGTACAGTTGTGATACAGTACTGATGTGCTTTCTTGGTGATGGTGGTGATGTTGTGGTCCCATTTGAGGTTATTGCTGATGTGGGTTCCGAGGAATTGGAAAGAGTCTGTGAGGGTTATGGGTTGGTCGGATATTGTCAGTGGGAGTTTGGGTGTCATTTTTGGAGTCCTGAAGTCTATGGCTATTTCGGTGGTTTTGGAGGTGTTGAGCAGGAGGTTGTTGATAGAGCACCATGTTGCAACTCTCTCTACTTCTCGTCTGTATGCTGATTCATTATTATTTGTGATGAGGCCAAGGATGGTGGTATCGTCTGCGTATTTGTAAATTTTTACTGAGTTGTCCAGGGAGGTGAGTTGATTAGTGAAGAGGGAGAAGAACCAGGAGGAAAGGACGCACCCCCGGGGTTGAAATGTTTCGACTTCAAAAACAGAAAGCTTTCACCCTTTCAACTTTAGCCATGACTCGGCGTAAATTACAGTCCACCCACTTCTCCAGGGACCACTACAACACTGACTGTAATTCAATCATGAGAGACTAGTAGAAAGTTTAACAAGCTTTAATGATACAACACATTCATTTTGGCGTATGACTCCATGATATGATGACGCTCTCCTGAGATGATGAGAGGGCGTCGTCAGTGAAGAATAGGATAGGAAATCCCCCATAGGGAATTCTTCAGGAGTCATGACGATGGTGGTGGTCAGGGGAGGAGGTGATGCGAAAACAACTGCTTCAGCGATGATGATCAGCAACTGAGAATGACACATGGCACATGGCAAACAAAGTAAAACATCATGGACTCTGATATACTACGCTGATTAGGTGATTGGGATCAGCTGGAAAGGAATAGCTTGGGCTGATTGGTTATTGCCACGCAGCGTGGTAAACTGAATAGATAAGGAGACAGCATCAATGAAAAGGGGGCGAGCACTGTGATATGACCTGGACTGGGCGTTAGCTGTTAAGTAGTCTTCATTATTGAAAATAGTCCAAGACATTATTAAGATCAATTCAAAATACATACTTCGGCATGCGCTGGGACGCGTCATCAGTGATGTTAGCTGGGGTCGTAAGGTGTTTTGGGTCTCTCAACATCATACACCCTCGCCCAGTAGACCCAGCCGAGGCCAATTAAGACCCCGACCCGCGTCCCGGAAGCAGCCGCTGCGGATCAGCCTTCCTACTCTGTCTGCAACGTTGCCCGCGGAAAGGCTGATCACACCCAATCCGCTGCAATAGAGCTAGTGCTACACCGCAGTATTGAAAGACCCTTCGGTGCATGGAGGGTAACATCATAACATCAAAGTTATGTTACTTTTATTTACAGGTACATGCAAATAAAAACAAGTAGCTACCCTTATTACTGTGTCTGCTATATTCCTTTGTGACTTATAGATGTTTATGTGGCACAGTGGCCATCTTCAAAGAGTGCTGAGAGTATCAATTCCAGTCGTAGCCCTTTATTGTAATTGCCCAGTGCCTGTAAACCTCTGTGCAATCCCCCTGTCTGAATACAGAGAAAATGAGGAGGCTCACTCCTTTGACAAATTCTATAATGCAGAACATTTATTCAACAACAGGAGGGTCACTCCTTTGAAAAATTCAATTATGGTGAACATTTACTCAATAACAGTAAATGTCAGCTGTGTTACTGCTTCATAGTAGCTTCAAGGGAAGCTTTAGAAAGGTCACATTCCCATGACTCAAGCACAACAAATGACAATTAATTTCTTAACGACATATTCATCACTCCGGCCAGTGAAATTGGGGCAGGCAAGCAATTACCTTGATTAGAACTGATAACAGTAAAGTACACAATGACTTATTTGAAGTGATAACTCGCATCTAATCTGCCTGGGGGAATGTGGCATATTTCACCAACTCTGGCCGAGGCCTTTTTTTTTGTTTTTGTAGTTGGAGCGTGACACCGCTACTTTGTTTCAGGGGGGAGTTAGCATTTTGTGCAATAATCCAATGCAAAATAGTCCACACTGTTATGGATGTTCAATTTACTAACTGGAACTGCACCTTACCTTTATTATTATTATTATTATTATTACTACTCACACTGCTGTATATAATATAATATTATGTACCTCATATACAGTATTCCCACATCTCACTCAATAGTACTTTTGATAAAGATTGTAGGGGATGGCACATATTTTTGACACTTTATTGTATTCACCTTATGTAGCCCCGCCCACTTGACCCGGTTGTGTTATGACTTCCTGTTCAAAACACCGTCTGTTTTACATGGTCACACTAGTACTGTACTGTCACGGGAAGTGTAAACACAATAGGAAGTAACTGGCTGACTGACCCCTGTGTTGGAACATAAGGTGAATATGGTGACAGGGAAATTGAGCAGGTGTGCTCTTACAAATAGGAATTCAAATGGATAACACGTTGAAATGGAATGTCCACGTTGATTACCTGTGTGCTAAATTGGCCCAAAGACTTCACTTTCTCCGCAGACTAAGACTGTTTGGTGTGAGGCCCAAGATCCTGTTAACATTCTACAATTCTGTGCTGGAAAGTCTGATGATCAGATATGGTACGGCATCTTGGTTCGGGACTCTTACTGTCCAATTTAAATCTAGAATTGAAAAATTGGTGAAAACCTCAATGAAAGTGATCAGAAGGAAAGAAAGATCTATCCCTGCAGTCTGTCTTCGAATTTCTTTTAGTCAGGCCCACAGAATTCTGGAGGACCCTTCACACATTTTATTGTCAGAATATGATTTGGGCAGACACCAGGGGCGGACTGGGATCATAATTCAGGCCGGGCATTAGATACCAAGCAGGCCAGGCTGATACGGGCCGAGGCACGTGCCGGCGTCCGAAGGGCGGCGTCGAAAAATTTGGGCCGTTTGAAGCTCAATTTGGGCCGTTTGAAGTCCAATTTGGGCCGTTTGAAGCCAGATTTGGGCCGTTTGAAGCCCAATTTGGGTCGTTTAAAGCCAGATTTGGGCCGTTTGAAGCCCGATTTGGGCCGTTTGAAGTCCAATTTGGGCCAAGTCCAATTTTACAATGAGATGCACCCACTTTAAACCTGAATAAAGTAATAAAACCACTAGTAAACCAGTAGGCGGCGCCTGGCCTGCTGTTCAGTGAGTGGCCTGGCCTGGCCACCGGGCATTTGCCCGACATGCCCGATTATGCAGTCCGCCACTGGCAGACACTACAGAGCGAGCAGATGCAAAAGTAATTGCTACAAGCTCTCCTTCCTCCCAACTTCTATAACAAAATAATAACTACTACACGGTTGTAGTGTCTCTCTAGTATCGGGGAGGAGGTCTCCAGGAGGCGCAAATGTTCCTACTTCCTTTCATTCTGCACTTTGTTTGATTTGGTCAGACTGATGGCTACCTCAATTCAATCATGAAGAAGGTTCAATAAACTTTAATGAACAAATAGACAAATTAAGTTTGGCATATGACTCCATGATATGATGACGCCCCTCTTGAGATAAGAATGATGTATAGGATAGAGAATCCCCCCATAGGGAATTCTTCAGGAGTCATGACGTTGGTGGAGGTGGGGGCGAAACAACTGCTTCAGCGATGAAAATCACAGCAACTACGGATGACAGCACATAGGAGAGTAGCACATAGTAAAACACAGGGCCTCTAATATGCTGAAAGGCTTAGGTGGTTGGCTCGGCGGAAAGTGAGGAAAATGAATGGCTTGAGCTGATTGGCTATTGCCGGAGAGGAGAGGCGTGGGAGACTGTGAATGGACGAGGAGAGAGCATGAATGAAAGGGGTCGTCCCTAGCAATGAATGGAGTTATGCAACCTGAATGAAAGGGGGCGTGCACAGCATAGGGGTGATATAACCTGAAACTGGGTGTTGGCTGCAGATAGGTAGTTTTCATGATTGAAATTTAGTCTAAGACATCACTTCATAGTTCACACCTGGCGCTTAACAGAAGCAGAGCTGAAGTTGAGCTCATGCTTAACCGGTCACACAAGAAGCACTCTTCCTCAGGGCCTCGCTCGATCGCTTGAGCGCGGCTTGAGCGCGGCTTGAGCAAGGCACACGCGCGGCTGGTGTGAACGGCTTTGTCTGTTAACAAGGACGCCGAAATGAAACGTGTGGGTTAAACTTAGGTTGAGCGTTGCTTCGGCGTATGATGTGAACGTGCCCTTATGCAGCATTGTGAGGAATTTGGTTTATGATTGTGGCCCCTCTGTCATTTAATTGATTTAAGCGCAGTAAGTCTTTTTTTTTTTTTTATCCTAATAGGGTATGTGCAACTTATTAAGACAAATTGTGCAATAATATCATTTATTCTTATTGCATATGACACTTTCCACTGTACATTAGTGCAATACGGTGTCGTACTGCTTATGACTGCAGGCTGTCGGAAGCACTTTTTGTCCAAGACCAATTTCCACTCTGACACAATAAAGTTGATCTTATCTTATCTCATCTACTGTACCTTACTATTTTCTATGTTATTGTTTTATTGTCTATCTATGCCTATTCCTATTCTGCTTCTTCTTATAATGTCTCTATGTTTATATCTTCCCCTACCTGAATGTGAGAAACTGTAGCATTAAGCTACTCAATTTCCCCTCGGGGATCAATACCGTTTTTTTTCTAATTCTGATTCTGAACAAGCACCAGGATTAACCTCAAGATCTCTTAGTAAATCCCCCTGAACAGAGGATTTACTCTTGTGTGCCTCCTGGCTCAACCCATACCAACTGAAACTCAGTGAAACTTATTGGGTCAATTTTCTCCAACTCTGAAGAAAACTATTACCACCAAGATCTCCATGATTGGCCAAGTGCCCTCTGGTTGTGCCACTTAGTACTGCGGTGGCCTGTTGAGAGGAACAACAGCACACAGTTGCCGTAGCGACGGTCTGTGTCAATCCACAATGGCAGCTCATTCAACATACACACAGCTATCATATTCACTACATGACCATTAACTGGTGACAGGATCCATGCATACTCTCACACAGCCTCAACCAAACGTTTATATGAGATGGAAGCCACAAACCACAGATAAGTGGAATTTCGAGAAAAGTAGCAAAAGAAGGTGTCTTTCTGGAAAAGTAATACTTATGGCTCAACATAAGGTGAGTCATACAGCAGAGGCTTGAGAGAGTGAACGCCAATCAAAAACTACAGCCTTATTTGGTATCAAAAACTTGCTTATTGCCTTCATTGTGTTTGGGAGTGCAGACTTATTTCGAGGTTCTGGGACCTTCAAACCTAGTGGGATTTCTGGGACTGAAATCATGAAAGAAAGCCAGGCTCTTTCTCCCCGGTTTACCCACCAGAGAGCTAAAACCTCCTTAGGCATCTTATCACCTTCTTGATAAACTATTGCTTATTGCAAGGAAGTGTATTTGACTTAATTAGATTAAAACTACTACACCTACCGTGACCCTCTGGCAGTGTTGGGCAGTAAGTTAGTAAGTTTCAGTACTTTCCCCAGTAACTAGTAATGTAAGGGATTACATTTTCCAAAAAGTAATTATATTACAGTTACAAATCCAAGTAACTTCAAGTTACTGCATTACTTTCTCAGTGCTGGAACAGTGCAAAAAAAAGCTGTGTGGTGATAGATAGTTCTGGCTATACGAGACTACTGTGTTGTCAGAACATGATTAGGTTTTTGTCCTAGGTAGGCAAATAAAAAGTATGCAGTTTGGCTGATTGTTGACTCCTGTAAGGTTAATTATTGTTCCCGTAAAGTGGACGAGTAACGTAACTAATTACTTTTGATACCAAGTAATAAGTAAAGTAATTGTATATAATCAGTAATTATGTAACTAATTATACTTCCTGAGTAACTTGCCCAACACTGCCCTCTGGTATCGACAGATTTTCAATACACTCCCACACGAAAGAATACATGCCGTGATAATGGGCAATGACAGTCTGTTTTAAAAGTGCGGTCACCACCACTAGATTATCTTCCTGCCGATATGTCTCACATACTCAGAAAGGGTCACCTCTCTCTCTAATGGAAAGCCCTATACAATCTAAAAGCCAGACAGACTAAAAGGCATCCGACGCTCGTCGAATGGCCAATTTAGGCTGATTTTCTTCTTTTTCATGTACCATCTGACATGATTCCTCTCTGATGTAACTACATGCATTATTGTTATTTTTATTTGATTACTTTATGTTCTCTTCCCCCATTCGTTTGTATGGTTATATTTTGGGGGGTTTGGGTGTTTAGGTGGGGGGAGGTAAATGTTCCTTTTGTTATATTCTTGCACTTTGTACTGTCAACTCAAATTCAGTAAAAATGTACTTTAAAAAAAACGTGCTTATTGCCTATTAGTCTAGGGAATCTGTGAGAAAAAATGACCCAACCTTAAACTAATTGCAACAGAAATTATTTGTGTTGTATTCAGCTCTTGAAACCTTCCAATTTAACATACTGAAAATCCCAGTAGTGGAACATTGTCAAAATTGGCATTGTCTCCACAAAGGAGGTGATGTTTTCGGTGCCGTTTGTCTGACCGTTTGTCTGTTAGCAGGAGGATTACGGCAAAACTACTGGGCCGATTTTCATGAAACTTGGTGGAAGGGTCTAGCGTGGGCCAAGGAAGAACCCATTACATTTTGGGGCGGACCTGATCCGGGTCGGCTCAATGGAGGGGGCGGGGCTAGGGAAAAGAGTCTGTTGATAGGGATAGGAAGGTCGTAGAGAGTCTGGATTCGAGAGGTGGGTAGGGGGCATGGACAGGTGTATCGGGGGGAGTGTATGTGGGAGGTGGGAGGGTGTGTGGTCAGGAAAGGGGCGGGGCTAGGGAAAAGCCCTACCAAACATACTGTAACAAAACAAAACATAAATTATAGCTGCTGCGCAGCAAGGGGTCGTGGCCGGGCGAGTCTCATAGTCCAAGTCGCGTCTCAAGTCTTTAGTCACAAGTCCAAGTCAAGTTTCAAGTCTCTTATGGATGAGCTTTCTATGATCTGCTGCATGCAATCCAGTCTGCTTAGATTAGAACACTGCCGTTCATGACAGGGATGGGGCAGAAGGCAGCAGGTTAAAGGAACACTCCGCCCATTTTCAACCAGCTTTGTATCATTAGAACATCAGTAGTATATCAGAAAACTGTAAACTGTTTTGAAGTCTGTCATTTAATTTGACAGTTATTGAGTGTTAAAGTGTGGACCAGTGACATCACTGGTCCACACTAACTCAAATTAATAACTCATTAACTCAAATCAACTCTCAATAACTGTCAAACTAGATGAATGATGAATAGTTTGACAGTTATTGAGAGTTGATTTGAGTTAATGAGTTATTCATTTGAGTTGATGTCACTGGTCCACACTTTAACACTCAATAACTGTCAAATTAAATGACAGACTTCAAAACAGTTTACAGTTTTCTGATATACTACTGATGTTCTAATGATACAAAGCTGGTTGAAAATGGGCGGAGTGTTGCTTTAAGTACATGGCAGTTGAACATAGAAGCGGAGAGAGTAGGGACAGTGGAGGCAGACAGAGATAGACTGAAAAATTGCTTATTTATACTTTGGCATGTATGACATTACCGATGACATGACAGCAACAACTATGACATCACCCACCCAGTCTGCTCAGCCAGGAAGGATGACATCATTGATGACATAATCACTGATGACATCATCACTGATGACATCACTGATGTTGTCATTGCTCAAGTGACATCACATCATTAGGTATAGCTGGTATATAATATCTGCTCCTGGAGTTGTTTGAAACAGTCACTGAAGAACTAAATCTATAAATGAAAATAAATAAATTGACAGTCCTTCAAGTCAGTTTTGGTGGAGCACAAAGTCCTTCATCACTTGTGGTAGTGGTAGGGAGTGGACTTGGTTCAGGCGATGTGTGCCCAGCACTTGGCGGATCCGGATCCTGATGTGGTCAATGTGCTAACCATTACACAGTGGAACGTCCCCTGTGCCTTCTTATAATCAGTTCAATCAGCCTAGATTCTTGATTAACAGCTCAATCAAATGAAATAAATGATAATCAATCATAAATTATAATCAATCATATTATCATAATATAATCAATCATATAATAAATTATAATCAATAAAATGGAGACTCAACCCGAGCTAGTAGCAGAGCTGCAGCATGGTGCCTGGAAAGAGAGATCTCCATTCTCTTCTGTCAGTGTGTCCACTTAACGCTATGTGCAGAGTGGCTCCTGAGGTCTTGATTTTGCTTTGCCAGTTCATGAAGACATATTTTTAACCTAAAAGAGACAAGTGAGCAGTGTTTCTCAAACTGTGGGTCAGGCAATTTATACATTATTAACAGCATGATAACCACTACTCTGCGGAATCCCTTCCGAATAGTTTACGTTACGCAGCACCACATCCAGCAGGAGAGAAGCCACATCACGGGTCAGAACGCCAGCGGACTGGAGCAGCAGGTGGAAGCAGTCCAGGTTGTTGAGTACAGCACTGATGTATAAAGGGGTGTCTGAGCCGTGTATGTTTCCGTTAGGGTCGGCCCCGGCTTCCAGGAGGATCTGGACACAGTCCAGGTGACCGCACACGGCATAGCAGAGAGGTGTCCAGTTATCCTCATCAGCTAGGTCTACCTGTGCTCCCTGTGTGATCAGGTAGTCAGGTAGCAGAGAGGTGTCCAGTTATCCTCATCAGCTAGGTCTACCTGTGCTCCCTGTGTGATCAGGTAGTCCACACAGGCAGCATGACCCGACCGGGCTGCGAGCACCAGAGGGGTCGACCAACACCCGTAAAGACGCTTCTCATTGATCTTGCCTTCTGAAGCGGTCTTCCTGCAGCAGGCTCCTCAGTGTGACCAGGTCTCCTGCCCCGGCGGCATCATAGAGCTGTGTGTCATCATGCTCTGCTTGAACAGCCATTCCTTCAGATGTGTCACTGTACCACACTGACTTGTATGCTGTGTTTTCCACCACTTATATAGCCTCAGCCAGGAAGGATTTATGACATCACTGATGACATCACAATTGCTCAAGTGACATCACTGATGATGTCACAACTGCTTTTATGACATCACTGATGACATCACAACCTCTTATGACATGACTGATATCACAATGCCTCTGACATCACTGATGATGTCACAATTTATGACATCACTGATGACATCACTGAGACTTTGTGTGTGTGTGAGAGTGAGTGGATTTATGACATCACTGATGTCATCAGTGGGACAGACAGACAAACAGACAGAGCCCTAGCTCCCTTAGATAGATAGATGTGCTCATTTTCTATGTATTTCCAGACACTTTTAGAGACACTGAGGGAATAAATTCATTACCGTAACACTTTTTTAATTGGAAATATGAAACAACAAACTTTTTTTTTTCCAATGGCAAGCATTTCAATATGCTCAAGGGTATCACTCAAAATGTGTATGATTAACAAATACGAAGTTGTAGCTAACATTGTGAGAAATGCCATGTTGTATTACGACTACATACTTCATACTACATGAGGGAAAAAAATCTGTTCTACTTAGAGAATCAACAACCATTTCTGTGGATTCCTTGCCCCCAAAAATGTGGAAATAGACACCAAATTTGTAATTCTAGGTCTAGTTGGAGTCAAGATATGGCCACAATTTTAATAATGGCAGCCATTTAAAAAAAAAAATCATTTTAACATACTTCCACTAATGGGATTTTCTGGGATTTTTACTACAGTGTTTCGGGTATCAATATAAACATAAAAATGTGAAAATAAATTCTGTTGCAATTAGTTTAAGGTCAAACCTTATTTTCCCTAGACTATGTCGAATGGGATGAAAATCCTTTACTGTTTCTTCTCGATCCCTTCCTGCTCCTTGTAACGTGGTGGCTGTGGTATGACAAGAGCTAAAGCAAAACATTGGCATGGAAGTCAAAGCAAAGATAACGTGTACGTACTGTATATCCAAGGGTTGGTGCTCTCCGCCCTTCAACCAATCTATAGGCTAATAGGTTTCCTCCCAGACTGGTTCAGTCAAACAGCACAGTTTTGTTTGAGTGTCCTTCCCTGTTTGTCTCCCTGAAACTCATTTATTTCTAGTCTTATCAGCACAGCCCCTCCTCTCTCCGATCCTACACTTTCTAATTTGCTGACGAGGTGGTGAAGCCAGAAGCTTTGGTGCTGGTCCTGCGTCTTGTAACAAACTGAGGGGTATGGAGGCAGTGGCGGCCGGCCACTAGAGGGCGCCAGGGCGCCGCCCCACCTACTGTATCCACATCATAGCCACATCAAGAAGAGGGAAATAAAACGTTATATACATGTATATATATATATATTTTTTTTTATGAGCGAGGTGAATATTAGATAGTGAGTATATAATCTGCAATAAATATGTAGATTCATAATTATCTACATGTGTACTGTTTTTGGGTCAATATTTTCTTGCACCGAATTGCCACGGACGCCGTCCGGGGACTTCTGGTTTACTTCCGGTTTCCACCAGTGCAGATCATTAGAGTATCAGGATCTGTGTAGTTGCACATGCGCTGTTCACTCTCAAAAACAAAGGGATTTGGGAGGGCTCTGGGCGCACGTATCTAGCGACCAAGTGGAGGTGGGGTCAGGTAGAGTGAGTGTCGTGACGTAGGCTAGGCTACGTAGATGGGTAGCGACGCAGTATATATAAACACTAGTAGCAGTCCCACGCCGACGGCTTTGCTGTCTCCCTGCAGCACGAGCGCGAAGCAAAGAAGTTTGTTTTCAACTGCCATAAAACACAAAAGACATTTTGCAAGAATGGAGAAAGAAAATTCTGTGAGAGACGGACTTTACATGAGAAGCATCGAGTGAAAGAGCTTGGACCAGATCACCCTGAGCTCGCCATTAAACAACAGGTTACAGACAGAGGAAGAAAATACACTTGGGTCTTTTTCAGATGTTTCTAGTAGCTAGTAACGTCCGTTACTACTTGCTTGATTTAGGGCTGGAGTGGACGATAATTCAATAGCCTATTATTGTTGTCTTTCAGTGGAATCATCGTGATGATATGAAGTTATTTTAATAGTGACATTTTTGCTGTCTAAATTGATGATGACAAGCAAATGTTACTTAAAAACTGATCAAATGAGGTATGGCAGGAATATTATTTGAAAATATAAGGTTTGTTTGACATCACCATTCAGTTCAATGAGATGAACACTGATTTTGCATACGTGAAACATATGATATTGATATTGAGAAGAATCCTTATGATTATCATATTGATTTCAACCCCATCGTCCAGGCCTATATATAGCCCTCCCTGGACAAAAATGCACGAGCCGCTACTGTAAGGAGGTAAACCTTCACTGTTCACAAGCAGCATCGCACCAGAACCTGATTACAATGGGTGCTTGTAATAGCTGCTTTCCTGTACAGGGATTTTGGTACGATGCCGAAAACTCGTGTGTTTGTGTGGGGCGGCTGTAGCTCAGGAGGGGGTAGAGTGGGTTGTCCACTAATCGCTTTGGACGAAAGAGGTCGGTGGTTTTATCCCCGCTTCCTCCAGGCTGCATATGGAAGTGTCCTTGGGCAAGACATATATCTGAACCCCTAATTGCTCCCGATGGTCATACCAGGAGCCTGCGTGGTAGCGTGCCGCCATCGGTGAGTGAATAGACCCTTTTCACGGGGGCCATTTTGTGTTGAAAAGGCAGGGTAAACCAAGGTGCAAGCCAAACACTAATGAGGGTTTCAAACTTCCATGATTGGAATTTGGAAACCCTCATTAGTGTTTTGCTTGCACCTGTGTTTATTCTGCCTTTTCGACACAAAATGGCCCCCGTGAAAAGGGTCTATCGGTGAATGAACCTACTCATTAAGCACTTTATAAATGCAGGTCAATTACCATTATTTTAAGGCTAAGGGCAATTCAATACTGCTGCTGTGGTGAGTATTAGCAGCATTAAGCACATTTGTGTGTAAACACTTATTAATAGCCAGATCAGGGGAGAAATGTTTCCTATATGTATTGGTTACAAATGTGTATTTTTAATCTTCTTCTTAGAAAGAGTTAGATTTTTTTGACATGACTGCATGGGGATAGATAACCCCCACCTTAATCACTGTACTCTGATTTCACATATCCCCTCTCTCTCTCTTTCCTGTCTTTTTTTTCTTGAACTGCATGTTGTTGTTGACCAATAGGATTCCTAGAGAAGACAACCCAGATTCCTTCTTCTTTTATCTTTATCTTTATTGTTTATTGAAGCAGGGACAGTACACAATACATATATTGCACCAGAGATAGCTAAAAGCTAATTTGCATCTGTAGTCCCTGGGCACACAGAGTCCTGTGCGCACACAGTACATCAAATCAAATACAGCAATTCAAGGAAAATCCTAATGTCTAAACAATAATCCTTCTGGATTAAAAAACAACAACAGTAGCAAAAGTGTGTGACTAAAGATGTAAACATACATGTATCTCTGAGGCTGTTTATAGTAGTCCCATGAGTACAATATGGATTTATATGAAGTTATCTGAAGTAATGTTGTAAGTGTAAGGTATCATACAATGCATGCAGGGTATCATGCAATGTTCTTTCTATGGGATGCTCAGTTATCTGACGCAGTTCTCTTATATAAACTTTACAAGCACTCAGACAAAAAAAAACCATTTTCATACATATCATATAATAATAATCCATCATGTTTGCATGTAGGACTAAATAGAGGAATATGTTTATCTGCTGTTATTTTATGATGGTGATGATGATGATGATGATGATGATGATTTAATTAATTAATAAAAAACTAAACAATGAGCAGACTAAGAATTCTGAAGCCTATACCTTTCCTTAATTATAGATGCAGGCTATTTGAACATTGCAGGACAGGTAAAATTGAGTCAGATTTGAAGGTAGCATTGATACTGACATGCAGCTGAATGAGCTGAACAGAAGCAGTACCGATCTGCACAATGAATATATGTATAAAACAAGGCCCATGGCTTTGTTTCTGAAACCCCAGGGTAATAAGAATTCAACTCTGCACGCATTAACCATGAAAGAACATTGGGGTATTTTCAAATTCGCAGGCCCATTGTTATAGGCTTGGCATAAATCTTTGAATCTAGCTTTGAATTACAAAAGGTTTATTTGAGCCTAATATTGGAGACTAAACAAGAGTTGACAAACACGGCTAAAGGCAGGGTACGAATGTGATTTTGTATTATAAAGTTTCACAGGTCATTGCTGTATCTGAGAGATAGCTATAATAGTGTGAGGTTTTAACAGAAAGCCAGCTCATGTCTCCATAATGCATTATATCAATATAGTGTCAGTTTCTCAGGCTGGTAAAGCTGGTGGTCTGCTGAGAGAGAGAGAGAGAGAGAGAGAGAGAGACAGAGAGAGAGACAGACACAGACACACACACACACACACACACACACACACACACACACACACACACACACACACACACACACACACACACACACACACACACACACACACACACACACACAGAGACAGACACACAACAAGTTGTTTTCTTTCTGTTTGTCTACTCTGACTGTTTCCTTAAGCTGATGCTCACAGGCTAAGCCTAGACTTGAGGGATGTTTATTATCTTGGCTGACACTTTCTGTGCATGGCCGGAGGGAGGTCGCTCCCCCAACGACATCCTAAGTATTTTCCCACAGCTAAACGAGAGGGCAGTGGAGCGGAATCTCTTGCACATGTTTGGAGATGGGGAGGAGGAGGATCGTGTGTCCCAATGCTCCCGTCACCTCCCAGTCCTGGAAGTCATCGCCGTGTTAACGTTCAGGTCATTGATGCGTCTCTTCACTGTACATAGGTTTAACTGAAAGTGGGGATTAAGCTGCTTTCCCTCCCCCCTTTTTTCTACATTCGTGGGCATTGTTATCATCTGTACCTCTGGGTCTGCACAGTGGGTGAAGGCCAAGCTCAATCCCCTGCTGTGTCCAGTTGAACGAGAGCCTCTCAAAGTTACTACTCCTTTTTGGCTCCTGGACAATGCATGAGAGGTGCAGTTACGGTTGCCAAGCGGCCCTTAAAATACGGAATCGTCCCGTATTTGTAAACAAAAAGAGCGTGTTCCGTATTGAACTGATACGGGACACGCTTTGTCCCGTATTGGAGAAACAATGCAGTGCAAAGAGTGAAGGGGTATTTGTTTTGAGCGAGTAAACCCCGCAGCCGCTGCTCCTCTGCCCCTCACCCTGTCTGGGGTGTCGTCATGTTACGTTCAACTACCCTATTGCGCCTCTCTCATTCTGTTTGTTGTGAGTCACGACCAATGAAGTGCTGCAGCCTGTCAGCGTTGCTAGATTCAACTAAACCCTGAAGACAGCACATTGAGTAGGCTATTTACATTGTACCTATACAAATGTAGCATGCCATTTGTTTTTGTTGTGTTCAGATGCTTTCAGTTGAAATCTAAACTGTTTTTGCACTAATGATTTAAACTTTCATACCAGGTTTGTTATATTCAAAAGAATAGCATATGTAACGTTGCTGTTTGCACTGTTAAAAGAAAATTGAATAAGTAGGACTACATGCAAATGTGAAGTAGGCTATTTAGACCTACAGTATCTCAAAATACTGTTTGCACTAGCCTAATGTTTGTTTTTTAATACAGCTGTTTTATTAAGAATGAGAAACTTTTGTTTTGCAACGCCCAAATACAATTTTTGGATATAATCTAGGAATAGGCTATGCGCAAAAGTGTTTGCTTGTGTTAATAATAATAATAATGTGTAAATGGTTGAAGCTGAAGCAATTGCTGTTATGTCATTGTTGTATTTAAGTCCACTACACCCCCCCCCCATCCCCCCATCTAGGTGCAGTAGAGGACGCATCTCTATGTGTGGTAAGACATGTTTTTCTTGATGCCCGTCTGTCGCCTCTGTGTGTGTGCATGTGCACCCAAGACTCGAACCAACCTAGATGACCTTGGTTGTGCATAGAGGTGCAAACATACTAAGGAATTGGTTCCCCTGCAATCCAAGTATGCATAATGAAGGCAGTCGGAGGGATCAAAAACCATGTAGGCTTATGCCTTTCTCATCTTGCTATGCCTAAACAAAGCCCATAGAGAAGCTATGGCTGTTACAGATAGATCTGTTGAACTACTGCACTTCACGGCTTACTTTAGTATGGCACTATTTTAGCCCTATAGCAGAGGATGAACTGGGGCAAGTGCATTGCACTTACAGAAGGTCTGAATCCAAGTAGATTATAGGTTTGTTGGCTGATACACCACAGATGACTCCAGGAATGGATACCACCATAAATGATGGACTGTAGCTGCTCTCATGTACAAGGTACTGTACAAGACCTCCTCCAGGCTGCGGCAAAGGGGATTATTCACTTCTCAACAAGAGCAGTCCATCTGAGTTATTCAATTACAGGGCTAACATACTCAGAAGCGAAACAGAGATTTATTTGGGAAGGGCAAGTTAAGACATGTCATTGATTCTTACAGATCTATTCGAAATAGGATCAGGACCATGGTGCCGTTCTCAGGGCGCGAGTTGGAAAAAACAGTTAATAATAATACTACTACGTAGCATTTATATAGCGCTTTTCTACAATTCAAAGACGCTATATAAACACTATACACTGAGGGGGGCATCCGGGCAGTGTTAACGGTAGACTCCCAGAAAAAATGAAAAAAGAAACAATCTGAGGTTGGAACAGCCGCCCTCGAGCAGAAGAGTAAGGAAGGCACAGTGATTTTGGGCCTAAACTCTTCACCTGAAATCTGCCCAATCATTATCCACTTGAACAAAATGAAAAACATGCTGATCTCAAAGTCATGCTGGTTAAGTCATAAGACACAGAGAGAAGCGGAACACTTGAGACAACTAGGGATTATTTTATCATTTGTGATTTTCGGCAAAAGAAAAGCACTTGGGTTAATAATAATTGATCATAATAATTACACATGGGATTAACGCTGACATGGTTTGGTCTTCTTTGGGGTACAGAGAACAAATTAGGACCCGATACTCTCCCTCTGTGTCTCCATCGTGCCTCCCTGAACTAGGAATGAAATGACAGAGATTAAACGCAAACGGCATATATCGACAAAAATCGACACGCCCGTACTTGCTCATTACAGAGCTCGGAGCACCGGTCTCCCCCCCCCGCTCTCATGGGCCCGAGCAGGTCCCGCTGGCCGCCATGGAGACACCCCACCAGCAGCCCGGTGGCGTGACACTATTTCCTGGTTGAAAACGGCGCAGTGCTTCCTGGTTATGTTTACGTAAGTAAAACAACTTGGTTGGGTTTAGGCAAATAAAAATGTTGTTAAGGTTAGGGTTTGGGTTAGGCTTAGAAAAACTGAACACGGTGTGTCCACACTTGGGACACGAACCCACCCTGGCTTATTTGAATGCTGCACTCCTGCGACGTCACTTTCAGCAGCCGCACAGTTACTCACACGACCGCAAGAGGTCACAAACGACAACGTTGGTCATTTTAACACCTTGGAAACGAGACGTACTGTATGTTGTCATTTTACTTGTGAGGATGGTCTGGTAAAATGTCTACTTTCTCCTGCTATCTTCCTTCTAACTAAAGGGGTACGGTATAGCAGTCGGTAGCGCTGTCACCTCACAGTCAGAAGGTCCTGAGTTCGATTCTTGCCTGGGACACTGTGGGCGCTGTGGTTGTGTTCCCCCCCATATCTTCAGTGCCTACTGCCCAGGTGGGGTATCTCGTCGTAAGGGCCTTTCTCTCTGTGTGGAGTTTGCATGTTCTCCCCGTGCTCCCCCAGGGGGTTCCTCTGTATATAACCCCCCCCCCACTAAAAACATGCAGAAGATCAGATCGTCATCGTCATCCGACCAGTGACGACAACATCCGAAGTTGGTCCCCGGGCGCTGTACGAGAAAGCGACCACTGCTCCTGGCCTGCCCCCCGGAGGAAAGGACATGCCTGGATGGGTTAAATGCAGAGGACACTTTTCACCGGCCACCGTCAGCATGAGTGTGTTGTGGCCGCATGCATGTATTGTGGTGTTCGTGTGACAACAAAAGAGGGGCTTGTCCGTTACGAGAGTTTTTTTTTTTTTTTCCTTCCCTTGGTTGTACACAGTGGCCAACCCCTCCGGCTTCCCTCTGATGACGCGGAAGTTAATTGAAAAGCTGTAGTTCCTCGTATGGCCAATAGGCGTCGGGGGCGGTAGGCATTCCACCCATGTTAAAATGCCCGACTTTGTAACAGGATTAAACATCTTTCCAGTCAGGGGTTCAAAACACGGTTTTGGTCTATATAGCTAATTTCACCTTTTCATAACAACTGTAGGGGGGGGGTCATTTGTTATATAACTCGCCCGTTTGGAGTAAAACAGATGATAGAAAAGGGGGTGATTGACAGATTGCCTGTCCAGTGATCGCACAGCTTGCCCCATTCCCTCCCACTCTGCTGACGAAAAATCAAGATGGCGACGGCCAACATTGGCCAACTCCAAATGGGGGTACCAAAATCAATGGGATAGCTCTGTCCATATTATTTAGGTCAGTGGTTGTACATCATAACTCCACACATTTTTCTGTGCTTTTCTTTTTACTTTCCCCTCTAGTTTAACTTTTTGAAACTACTGCCCATGTGTTATCCCTATGAATGTGCTGTTATCCAGGCATAAAGCATTGCATAAAGCATTGGAGACTCCTAATTAACGAGATGCCCTTTTCCATTCTAATTACTATGAGTATGTCGTCCTGCTCCTTGTTCCTCTCTTTCCCTCACACTCTCCTCCTCTGGGGACGCTAGCTCAACCTGGCTCAACGAGACATGAGGAGATACACAACTGGGCGAGGTTTTAAATTAACCTAATGCTACGATCAGGTACATAAATATTGATTCCCCCGATAAAGAGGTCCAAAAAGCTGCATTGACATAACAATTCAATACGAGGGATCAGTGTTGTTGGTAAGCAAAGGGCAGCTTATGATGGGACCCTATGGAGCCAGCCTTGAGTGTCTCGCGCTAGCAGGCTGTGCTTTTTACTGAATTCACTTCATTTTAAAAACATTTAAAGCAGGACTTCCAGATTTCTGGCAGAACGGCATGCTGCTTGATTTGAAAAAACCTATGGGAAAAACCAAGAAATGGACGTCTTCTCTTGTCTCTTTTTCCTCTCGAGCGCAGAGCAGAGCTGCAGCGGGGCGTAGAACATTCTCCCCCTCCCTCCTCCTCAGGCCCCGGCTGCTCACCCTACAGTACAGGCGAAACAGCCTCCTGCCTGAGGCGCCAGTTCGGCTAGGGCGCTCTGTAGCCCTCACAAAACAACAAACACAAACAAAAATCGCTGGTGTGCGCCCAGCCCCCCCCCATCCTTTTCTGCACAATCAGTGTCTGAAATTGGGCACAGGATTGCGGGACAAGCCGCGGGACATACGACTGGACAAGCCGCTTGTCACAGACAGGGGCAGAGCGTCAGTGCAGTCGGAGGCGAGTGTCACTTCACCTGCCTTCTCCTCCCCATCAAAAGTGAACCAGGAAAATAAATTTTAGGCTGTAGGCTGCTTTAGTTTAGTTTTTGTTTCTGTTTGACAAAGCACCCCGGACAATTTTTATTGTGAAGAACCTACAGATACAGCTGTGACTATTGACAGAGAGGGATAGAGAGAGAGAGAGAGAGAGGGGGGGGGGGGGGGGGGGACGTGAGTGAAACAGCAGAGCAGATTGGGTCCGGTGACCACCAGTGGTCCTTGAGAGAATTCCAGTATTCCCTGTTATCTCTCAACCTAATATATATGGAATTCTGGACAAAATCATATCTAGGCTACATACAAAAAACAAAAACAGATTTGCATCTGAGAGACCAAATCTCATCATATGGGGGGTCCATTGCCCCAATGTGAACTAAATTAGGGCTCCTTAGTATGAAAAAGGTTGGGAATGATTTACAGCAACACAATGCCATTTTGTTCCTTTTATGATTATAGTGGCGTTTATTGATAGTATTGTGTTACATCACCACATGGCCATCTTGGTAGGAAAATAACAGGTGATTGTAATCAATTAACAGGTGATTAACAGGTCAAGTGACACAAGCAGCCAATGAGCGGTGTGTATTGTAGCGCCATATTGTTAGGAAAATGCTTGTGACATCATGGGAATAGGCTTGGAGTTGTGAGGAGCCGGGAAAGAGTACAGGGGGAGTTACTATCTTGAAATCCCATAGTCTTTGGTTCATCGTGACGTCAGGTTGTACCACATTTTGTGCAGTTTTGAGGGCAAAAAAAAGCAGTGTTGAAGAGGTCACTTATGCAGCTGAAAACGATACAAATGGTACAATGGCAACAGTTTGGTCTCAAATGTGGAAATTTTGACCAGAATTCTTCACACACCACCCTCAAAGTCATATATATTGGTTAAAAGCTGAAAAAAAGTGTTTTGGGGTTTAGTCCTGCTTTAACAATTTTAACACTACATACATATATTATACATTAGGCCAGTGGTTCCCAACCTTTTTTGTCTTATGTACCCCTTGAGCTGTTTTTCCATGACAAAAGTACCCCTCACTCATGCGTGTTGATGATTACATACAAGTAAATCTATACAAAATATGTGTTTCACTGAACTGCCGGTGTTTGGGCTTTTTAGTTGTTGTTTTTTGCCATTATCAGTAGCAGAACAGTGTAGCAGTTGACACTTGCCAGCAGAACTAGTTGCGGCACACACATCACATTTTAACAATGGGCTTATGAAATGACTTGGAATATATTTATTTATCATTTTGGAGGTAAATTGTATTCCCCAATCATTCCAAGTACCCCCTGCAAGCTGCTCAAGTACCCCTAGGGGTACACGTACCCCTAGTTGGGAATCACTGCATTAGGCTGTGTGTTAAACTGCTATCTGCTTCAGGGCAGGCAATCTCTGCTTTGGCCACAGCTGTGTCTGTTTCTGTTGTGCATGATTGACAACAGCGTTAGCCAATCAGCGCCCGTGATTGGATGACAACAGCGTTAGCCAATCAGTGCCCGTGATTGGATTTTCAAACGGAGAAATATTGTTTGCACATGGCGATGCCAGACCAAGAAGAGCCAAATCCACAACTGTGGAGTGGGCGTGGCTTTGAAGGTCTGGAGCCAGGCTACATTTCCCTGATTTCTGAATCCAAGTACCCCCTTTACCAGACTACAACATTTTGCTTAGACAACGGCAAGAGAAAAAGATAGCATATTATGATGCAATGAATGATAACCCAGCTTTTGAAGAATATTACAAAATAAGAAATGGAGTGGAAGAGTTGCATTTAGTGCCTCCTGAGCATATTTATTTTCATGTTTCATTTATTTGCATGAATATATTCTGACATTCCCCCCCCCCCCCCCCCCTCTCAAGTACCCCCCTGTAGTGCCTCCACATACGCTTAGGGGTACGCAGTGGTTCCCAGTTTAGGCAATAGGCAAATTGTTGTTTAATGAATAAATGCATGGATATCTCAATTTAATTTCTATTGTCCGTCAACACTCAGAGCGGTATGTACTGTATAGGCCTATTTCTCTTTTATTTATTTGATTGAATTGAAAATGCCATTTTACTCACCGCTGCACTTTGAGTGGCTCAGCGCGCTGACCAATGAACGCAAGCTTTATACCTACATGCATGACTGATGGGCTGCCACACAGACAGTCACCCCGCACTTAGACTCAGTTCTCAGTCTCTATCCGCTTCGCTCAGTAGAGACTGAGAACCTCCCCCCACCTCTAGTTGTTAAAAGTGGGTGGATACAATTTCAGAGTTAGAAAAAACTTGCATCGCAGAACCAATCCTGAGTCTTGTGGGCGGGCCTACATCCTGGGGGCGGTGGCGACCTGCCGTAGCGGTGTCCCTGTGACGACAAGTCGCAGACAGTAGGCCAAGCTTGATAGACAAAGCTTTTACCGTAACCAGTTGGTAAACAAGCCAGCACGTCTTTCTTGTCCTGTGTTAAAAGCTTTAAACAAAGCCGCTGTAAATCCTTAATTGCACCAATCTTGTGGATTGAGCACACATCAGATAAAACTGACTCAAATAACGTTTACATTTCTCGGGACATCCATTTTCGCTGTGAAGCTCTCTCAGTGTTACAATTCTCCGGTTCGTGTTTCACTACGGAGGACAATGGTGGGCGCACCACTTCCGGGTAGGAAAACAATTGTAAAATAAACAACAGGTCTAAACTCTCTTTGCAGCACATCAGTGTCATGCTCTGTATTGGAACTATGAAACATTGCATTGCCGCTACCAAATAAAATTCAAATAATAAATGTAGGCGTGTCTGCTGCCGGCCGTAGCCGAGACTACCCCGCACTCTGTCTCACTCACACACACTGGACAAACACACACACAACAGTCTGTATGGGCCAGGCTCAGCCAAGGCCGATGTCCGGTGTGCCAGAGATGGCCTGTCCACCACTGACAGAGATGCTGGGTCTCCACAGCGCTGCCTGAGGCTGTTTGCCTACTACTGCTGCTGACCTTATTTCAACCACATCCTCAGCTGCATGGCACTAATTGCATGCTGGCACCGTTATTACTCACAGATGTGGCTCACACTCACAAACGAAAGTAAACTCAGATAATAAACAGCGAATGATCTGTCACTATGGCAAATGTACAATCAAAATAATGCTCATGCATATTAGTACAAGGTAGTTTGTATTGTGACGACCTTCCTGGCCCTGTCTTGCAGGAGCCTGGTGGTTGGGGTCGTTAGGCTGATTGAGTGCGCCTGTGCCCGGTGTTCTCATTGGGCTTAAGAAGACATTCAGCCTATCAAGTAGCTGCGTTTACATGCGCACTCAATCTGATTGAAATCAATCGGTTTGAATATTTCCCGTCAAGTGTTTACATGGGATGTGATTTAATATGACCTGGTCTTTACATGTACTGATGCATGTGTAAACTGAACAGCTGTGTGACAGGTGCAAAAGTGATGAATACAACTAGGCTCCATGTAAACGTGCCTAGTGTGTCTCTGGCGCCCTCCTCACTTACTACGGCGCACACCTTTCCTCTGTTCCTTTGTTTAATGTAGTTTGTGTTTATTAGTTTTAGTTAATAAATTATTGTTTTTTAAACTTTTACTTTGGTGTATGACTCCCTTCTTTGTTAGTTCCTTTAGCCGGGTTATTGTTTATCGTTTATTGTGGATCCCCATTAGTCTGCACCAAGGTGAGACTACTCTTCCTGGGGTCCAAACACATAACATAAAAACATAATAATACATAACACATAACATTGTTGAGTGAATCAGTACACTCTATTTCACATCATATATTACAGAAAGTGTATGAATTAATGATAATATGTTATATAATATATAACAACACGGTGATAGATTTCTCACGCATCGATGTATTTTATATGAGAAAGTGGGTTGGCCCGCTCTGTCAGCTCGAAGGGAGCAACACTGTCTTTTATTCATTTATAAAGCTCTGATAGGGAAGCTTCCTTCCTACCTGTCATCGCTCATCAATCTGAGTAATACATGTTATAGAACACGTTCACAATCGCACATCAGATTGTTTGTTCCGCGTGTAAGGACAGACCTAGGAAGGACTGCTTTCTCTTTTTATGCCCCTGACAGATGGAACAAGCTCCAGAACATTTTAAAACTTGACCAATTTATTTCCTTTAATTCTTTTAGACTACTCCTTGAGGGTACCCTACAGAATGTATGCTCTTGTTTTACTTGATGTATCCCTCTGCTTTGTTTGTAACTGTCTGTCTGGTAACATGTGTTTACTGTAAATGTTTTACTGTAACAGGGCTCCCTTGAAAATGAGAGCTTGCTCTCATTATACTTTTTCCCTGTATAAACAAAGGTGAAAAAATAAAAAATATAATATAATATAATATAATATAATATAAATAATATAATTACAACAGTATCGACCCCTTGGGAAGGGAGGTTGTTGAGGAGAATACAATTTTTGGAACAGTAAAATGCATTTAAAATCGCAGTTAAAAACGATCCAAATTACAGTACCTAGTACTGTAATATTAATCATAGGTTTTCATATTACTATCATATATCATATCATATATCATCAGCGTCTTTGAATACAGGAATAGAAGAGTCAATCAAAATGGCCTTTTCCCGACGATGATCCCCATGTCTAAAGAGGAAAGGGGGCTCATTGTGATTGTTTGATATTAGCTTCTTAAACTCTGAATAACTGCAGGGGGGGAAACACTACATAAACAGAGACAGAACATTAATATTTCAAGGACTGATGTGAATATCATAACAACTAGTCCGTGGTGTGAAAAAAAATCTCTTAAAATGAATGGAAATGTTAAACACACCAAACCAGATATTTCTTTGCTGAAGAAAATCAGCCATGCAGAGATTTTCAGGAATAAATCAGATGCTGGCAGTTGCCATTCAAAATAGAGATGGGAGGTGTAGATATCATGTGGCAGCCAGGGGAGGACACATCAAAACATCTCAGTAGATACTGTCCTGCTGGGCATCCCACAAGACTGTGACACGGCAGAGGAACACTGCCATGACAACCACATATTGTATTGATAAGGCCAGTCAACAGAATCAGCTGGAGTATAGCTGGGGGGGGGGGTCACTTTCTAGTAGAATAAATAAATAAATAAATAAATAAATACCGATCTGAGCTGTGTTGTTTTCTAATATTATGTTCTACATGTCTGTGTCCAAACATTGTCCTGAGTTTGAAGTCTTCCCCTGTAGCTGAGAAGTTCATGGAGCATCAATCAATACCTTCACATTATTTCTTCAGACTACACCCACAGCAGTAGGCCCAACTTGGGACGTGTGACAGCCACTGAAAATAATCATCTAAGAGTCCAAAGTATATAATACAAAATGTATATTCAGTTACATTTACATACATACAGATACATTTGAGTACTAGATTTATCTCAGAGGGCAAGTCAAGATTTGTAAAGCTTGTAAGGGAATGTTGTGAAGCACTCATTCAATTCATCACCAACTTTAATTTAGTATATTCTATGGTGATCAATTTGGCATCGTTCTAATCTAGGGGTTTAACACACTTCAAAACTGTCACTGCAATTTTTGTTGAAATGGACATTGGTTTGTTTGGGCTGTGTTAGCATGTGTTAGGAGTAGCTGTAACTTAACACATTTTTGCAGTAACTAGTAATCTAACTTTTTTTTTTTTCAAATGTATTAACTCAATTACAGTTACTAAAATAGTAACTGGGCTAGTTACTTTAACTTTACAGTAGGACATGAAAATAACGGACAAGGTTTATGATCCTCAGACCTAGTCCGAGGAGAAGAGCTCCACGCGCTGCAGCCACAGCCCCAGAGGCTAATGACCTTGAATAGGCTATAGGCCCCAGAGGCTAATGACCTTGAGTAGGCTATAGGCCCCAGAGGCTAATGACCTTGAGTATGCTATAGGCAGGCCCGTCGCGAGAGGGGTGCGAGGCCTTGTGCGAACCTCACGTGTGAGACCTTGCTCATTAACATGCACACGCATGAATCACGTGCACACACACACATAGCACATCTAATCCTACTACACGCCAGTGGACAGTGAACACGTCAAGTGCGCACAGCGCACCAAAGACAACTTCACACGTTTGTAGGAGCTGAAATAATGGATTGCCATCACAGCAAATAAACTCATAGCTTTATCTTGATCAATTCAAAATACATACTACAGCATGCGCTGGGACGCGTCATCAGTGATGTTAACTGGGGTCGTAAGGTGTTTCGGGTCTATCGAACATCATACACCCTCGCCCAGTAGACCCAGCCGAGGCCAATTAGGACCCCGACCCGCATCCCAGAAGCAGCCGCTCACGGATCAACCTTCCTACTCTGTCTGCAACGTTGCCCGCGGAAGGGTTGATCATGCCCAATCCGCTGCAAGAGAGCTAGTGCTACACCGCAGCATTGAAAGACCCTTTGGTGCATGGAGGCTCAGGCCCTGTGGGTTTCTCCCGGCCGCGCTCCTCCTTCGTCTCACCAGACCCTCCCTGGGGAAAAGGCAATCCTACCATGACGTACCATCATGGCGTACCATGGGCAGAGAGGATGCCTCAAGAAGGCCTGTGCGCTGCACGTCATTTGCCTGTGCCGAGCACCTCGCTCTAGCCTGAAGGACCCCAGGCCGCGCCGATCTTTACACAGCTTTTCAGGAGGCTAATCCGTAGCGTTTGTGGATTTCTCCCTCACGAGAGAGCCAGGCTGGGGTGCTAAACCCATCCCGTACCGGGTAAAATCTTGCTACATGTGGAGAAAGATCTCACCATCATTATTTCCCCCTCTCTTTCACGTTCAGGCTGACATGCGGTGCGCCATGCGCTTTCAATGTTCCAAATAGGCTACTTCCAATGTTTTTTACACAGTGCGTCATGCTCACGGTCGAAAAAATAATAGGCTACAGCATCATGCACAGTCTCTCAGCCACAGCTGCAGAGCGCACAGACACAAACTAAAGATGAGACATGGTCGAGCGAGGCACCGTGAGGCAGACCTCCGCAGATTGTATCTCCCTGTCTCTCCTGCAAAGCGCAGGGAGCACACCCTGCGCGCGCTGTGAATGTGCACTGCTGCTGTGCTGGTCTTGCCTAGGAAGCAGCTGATGGAGATGGAGAGTCTGTGTGTGTGTGTGTGTGTGTGTGTGTGTGTGTGTGTGTGTGTGTGTGTGTGAGTGAGAGAGAGAGATACGTGTTTTTTTGTAAACACAGATCCGTGTTTACCTCACGGAGAAAAATGCTCCTGCTGCTGCCTGCAGAAACTCCGCCACTTCCAGCAAGTCATTAAGGCTCGTTAAGGCTCTCTATGTGATTCTCCATGGATGTGCGCATACTTAAAAAATAAAAATAAACAATAACAGCTGCCCTCGGAGCAGATTCCGCGCCTCATGTAGAAGTTCCGCAGCTCCGTTATGATGCGGTGTGACGTAAAACGCGTCACAACGGAGCACTTTGCCATAGGAGGAAATGGGTGAGCTCTCGGTGAGGAAAACAGAGAGAGAAGGTAAACACTGCCCATGTGCTTATATTACCCAGATTATTAATGATACAAAGTGGGTTGATTATGGGTAAAGCCATCCTTTAACAGGTTGCTGTGGAAATATCAGAATTCCTAGTTGAGCGTGTCTGAACGATATAAACAAGGGGCTAAATATGACAGGGAAAGTCAGGCTTTTCCATGATCCCCAAGTTGCCTAAAAATGATTTTGTTTGTGGGGAGAGCATACTGTAGAAACTTTTGTAAAACTGATGAAAGTAAAAGTTGTTTGTTCATTTTTTTATTAAAATGTATCATCCCAAAAAACCAGCATGTTTTTAAAGATTAAAAAAGCAATAGGGAGATACGTTCTAAATTCAAAAACACAATTACTAATGCTGAAAGTCCTCCGGGCTTGACCCATGAGGTCAAAGCCTGGAGCATGGATGGAATCAAAGCCTACAGTATGACAGATGACAAAGAGAAAGGTTGCTGGCCTCAAAATGGAAATGAGGAAGACTGAGGAATATGCCATTTCCTCCTGTGAGGGGACCAAATGCTGAATCTTGACAAGCCTTTGTGATCTTGGACCCTGTGGCTTCATGGAGGGTGTGTGGCAGGCAATGTCCGTGCCCTTCTCCACCTTCTAACCCAGTCCAGTCCCACTGGCTCCCCGCTGCCTGGCTTAAAGGCATCTGGTTCCCCTGAGCCTGCGTTATCTTGTGGCCACGGCCATCACAGCCACACACTGCAGCTGCAGTATGGAGCTCCTTCAGTCCAAAAGGAGGAAGGTCTCATTGATCTTTTGCAAGGCTGACTCCTCCAAACATACAGTACACCTCCAACACACAGTTCCCACAGTAGCTGAATACCAGGTGTCTCTGTGTTTTGTCATAGGCCATTTTGACCATTTTTACGGGTGCTTGAGCGCCCCTAAAAATACTAGACATGCAGACTAATGTGTAGGTACCAGCTATGTTGTGCTAGCTCGCTGGGAAGCGGCTGTAACCTACGTAGCTCCAAAGTCGGCAACGTTTTTGACAAATGTAAATGGGCATGACTACTCAATTTGATCCCTTGACCTCTCACATCAGGATATCTGAATGAAATCTGGCTCATTAGACCCACATGAGTCTTATGCTGCCTTCCAGACAACTGGGACCTTCGGATTTGCTGACCTCCTACTTGAAAAAGTGCACTGGAATGCCACTCAAAGCGGGAGCTCCGATTTGAAAACTTGGGAGAGAAAAATCTAGGCTGGGAATCAGTCGCCTGACGTCACACAACAATGGTCGCAGCAACCATGGAGTATGTCGTCCAAAGTATGAAGTGCCAAAATAAAATGTACTGTATAATGGAATCTGTTGCCTTATGCATCATTGCCGCTCCTCATTTTCTTTTAAATATGCAAGGAGGGTGCTCTGCTCGTTAAACTGATCGTTGGGATTATTGGACATAAAGTTGTATGAACTTCATACCAGTTATAGAGTGTATGGGGAGCTGACTGATCCATGAGTCCCGTGGGCGGAGCTCTAGCTTGATCTGAGTGGACATTCTAGGGTCACAGAGTTATCAAGTTTTACTCTTAAAGAATGCATGCATGTGCATCTCATTTCAACAATAAAACCGCAGTCCTGCTGTTGATCAGACCGCGCTATTTATTGGCACTATTTTAATTAAAAACAATTTAGTGTACGGTGCTCATTTCAGCTATAAAAGGATTATTTACCTCCACATCCAGAGCAGAGGAGAACCCATGTACCGAAGAGCACTCCTGTGCCAAAACCCATCTTACGAGAGACTATAGAGGGTATGCACACCCACTGGAACACGCCCCCTCAATCGGGAATGAGTGTCAAAATGAGTGTCAAGTTCCTCCCTGAGCAGCAGGTGTCAGTTATCTAGGCTGATTACTGCATTCAAGCTCAGTCTTGCTGTGACTCAGTGGGCGTGACCCCACAGTGACTTCTGCATCTGTGACATCACATGCATACCCTCTATAGTACCTATGTTTTCAGTAAAAAAAAAAAAAAAAATACATAGCCTATATAGGCTACTCGGCAGCAGTAGCTCTCCAACTCTGTTGATCTGCGTCTCCTTGTTCCGCCTCTCTCTCTCTCTGCCCATTCTAGGTCGATCTGACAAGTTCCTGATCTGTGTATTCAGGGTCATAAAGACATCCCCTCAAATCTGGCGTAAATGGCATATCTTCATCGCTTTCATAGTCAGACATGTTTAGTATGTTTTAGCAGCCTGTTTACAGAGCGTGCTGTGTCTGAAACACCTGTACACAGCGTTATAGTGACCGCCGCGGATGCAGCGCGCGGAGCCAGAAAGTAGTGCCAATAAAATAGTGTGGTCTGATCAACAGCAAGACTGCGGTTTTATTGTTGAAATGAGATGTCATAACACATGCATGCTTTCTTTAGGAGTAAAACTTGATAACTCCGTGACCCTTGAATGTCCGTTGGGACTCGTTTTTCTCCACTCAAATCAAGCTAGAGCTCCGCCCACGCCCCACGGGACTCATGGATCGGCAAGTCAGCTCCCCATACACTCTACAACTGGTATTGAGTTCAGACAACTTTATGTCCAATAATCCAAACTATCCCTTTAAGCCGTCTTGCTATTTGCCACACAAAAAAAGGTTTGTGGTGGTCCACCATGTTTCTTGCTTGCGTTTTGCCTTTGTGCACTGGAATGCTTTGAAGGTGGGGGGTGGGACTTTTCCACTGGGAAATGGGCCACCATTGTATTTAAGCAATCAGTATTCTACCAGTGACCTGTATGCAGAATATATATAGGGAGACAATTATTTTTCATTCATTATCATTGTAAAGCCACAGAGCAGTAAAGAGGATATTAATGTGGTGTGTGTAGTTCCTCATATATCTAGCCTTTTCATTTAGCTCTCAAAAAGCTAATTTCCACCACATTTTACAGCCCTGCACAGCCCGTCACCACTCGGCTCTATTTGTTTCGACCCGATGGATGTTTTGTTTTCACCGCTGCTCGATCTGCCCCCGCCCACACCTGGTCGTCATAGCGACCGCATATCTGCCCTCCGCCCATAACCGAAGTAGGCTATAACATATAACGTTAAAATTAAATCCATACACAGAACTTTTAAACTGTTTATGAAATACTGGTGCCTCTAAATGACCTACAGTTTACATGGGCAAATGTGACAATCGGCCAGGAGAATGGATGAATTTGTTGTTAGTCAAACTCACATGCATGTGCTGCGCGAGGGACGGGGGTTGCGCTACAGAGTGAAGCCTCTACCCCGGCGGCCTCTCACCAGGCAAGACCGCGGCTTCACTTACCCCCGCCTGCGGCCTAGCGCAGCCGACGCTGCACACAACTACAGGAGCTTCCTGAGCAGCGGACTTTTTCTCTCTCAAAATAATTGAAAACCACCGCCATGTTAAAGCTGAGTAAGGAGATCGATTTTATTTCACCAGAGGCGAAGGCAGCAACACAAAAGACTGATGGAAATAACATAACAGAAGAGAAGGTAAGCCCCACTAAACTGGTATGCATTGACAGTCAGTAGATAAGAGTAAACACGATTCTGCCTGACCAATCAGTCGTCTGCAGTGTTTTCACGTCACCGTATGAACCCGGGTTCACAGCGCTAGAACCTCAACAGAGCAGGGACCAAAAGCAGCACGACTCAACCCCGACTCAACCCGGGCTGTCCACGTTTTTGATCGGTGGAATGAGACAAAAAAGCGAGACGAGCTGGGCGGGGCCGCGTTGATACCAGCGGTGGAAATGGGCCAAAAGTGCACCAGATTGATCCATTTTACTTTAAAATGTACAAAGTTTTCTTCCGGGGGGGGGGCATGCCCCCCGGACCACCCTAGAGGGTCCGAGGTCAGCCACATTTTAATTGGGGGCTGAGCACCCCTAAAGGTCTGATCTGAACATCGCCCCTGGTTTTCATTGATAGATGGTTACTCTTTGATAGATGGCTCTGTTACTCACCTTGTGAAATAGGACTAGGGTTGTGCGATGTTAGCCAAATAGCCACAGACAGCGCACAGCACTCAGCAGAAAGAGGGGGGTGGAGGGGCTGGTGCTGAAACTGAAACTGTAACCATGAGCTGAGGCTCTTTAGCCTGTGTTGGATATTAATTAGTAATTTCTATCTATTAATACTTTTCTTGGGCCACATTTGGGTTCACACAGCCCAATGTCACCTACCTGTAACTGCACAATCCAGAGAGTAATAAAGGGGAGGGGGGGGGCAGAGGCGGAGCGAATATTGATCAGTATTCAATCATCTTCCATAATGGCGGAGTCAGAGACAAACCTGGTCGCAAAAAAAGGTATACCACTTAGCCCATCTGGCAGTTCGCCCTGACAAAAAAGTACAACCAAGAGACACTACTGAAGTGGAGTGCAGGATTTGTGCCAAAGTTATGCATGCTAACGATGGACAGACGATGAATCTGCATGTCACGACCATTTACGTGCACTCCATCCCGCAGACTATGCTAAATTGCAACACGTGCAACGTACTACAACTACGGTTTCACAGAGCCGCAGCTCCGCCTGCTACTGTCCGATCACTGGACAGGCGATCTGTCAATTACCCCCTTTTCTATCATCTATTTTACTCCAAACAGGCGAGTTATATAAAAATTGACCCCTCTCCGCCCCTCTACAGTTGTTATGAAAAGGTGAAATTAGCTATATAGACCAAAACCGTGTTTTGCCCCTCACTGGAAAGATGTTCAATCCTGTTACAAAGTCCGGCATTTTAACATGGGGTGGAATGCCTACTGCCCCCGACGCCTAGTGGCCATTCGACGAACTACAGCTTTTCATTTCAATTGGCCCCTGGACGCACAATTCGTTTTGTAGCCTATTTATTTTGCACAGCAATTTTTTGACTGATTTAGCCAGGCCCATTTAAATAATTTTGCATTTTGTTGTTATACAAGTAATTCCTGGAGTCCTTTAAGCTCTTGGCCTAATTTGTTTAAGATAATTGCATAATTTATTTTGCACAACAATATCTAATGGTTAAACTTAACCAGGGAGGTCCGCACAGTCTTTTCATACTGTACTGTTTTTTTGGTTCCTGCACCTGTGTTTCTGTGTGTGTGTGTGTGTGTGTGTGGCAGAACACATTGACCCACAACAGACAAGCTGTCTGTCTGTAGAATGGTACTTGTGATTATGGTGACTGCCTGTGTGTGATATGCAACCATAGCTAATAACTCATAGCCATTATTATGTCTATGCAATTCTAGCTTAAATTTTATCTATAACAGTTTACAACAAAAAAACTCAGCTTTTTGTTGACAGACGGCATTCAAGTGTTGATAACTAAAGAACGGACGAAGCTAGAATAAAACATCTATGAAAGTACAGGCTGTCTCCTTTTCTTTTGGCAGATTCAGTGTTTACATATTCATAGAACAAAATATTATGTGGGTCTTAAAAGATTAGTGAAGATGATCAAAGATGCTCACAGTGCCTGGCAACTTTTTTCTTTTTGACGCTGGCAGGCATTGAGTTAACGATAATTACCTTGGACCAGGATTAGATGCAATGCGAGCACATGGTGTTCTCTGATAATACCAACAGCCTCATGTACTTCATCAAGAGATGAGCAACAGCCGCCTTGGTGCTTTTATTTTAATTGCCTTGTTTTACTACCCCGGTGTGATTGTCATTAACCCTGTTTTACAGCAATATTCATTTGTGTTAATAAGGCTCATTTGACTGCAACGGTTTCAGACGAGAGATTCATTCGGGAGGATTTGACGGTGATAACGTTTGCAGCAACGTGATCGAATGTTGACATCTGTCTGATCTCGTTAGCTCCCTGCTGAGACAGACAGAGACAAGAGGCGTAGCTTATTACTGTGTGACTGGGCCTAATTGCTTAGCAGCACAGGGTGCGCGCGCTCGTTCTGTAACATCGGAGGCGGGTTCGGAATGGTTCACTCATTCACTATTCCCCATGTAGTGTTTATCACATAGTGAACTAATATGGGTAATGATCAAACAAGTTTCGGACACCACCTCACTCTTCTTCTCCTTTGGTAAACACGACCGCATTGCATTGTGGTATACGTGAGAAAATGTAGGGTACATTCTCTGTTCACTAGAAATTGCAGTGCATTGTGGGTATTTTACAGTGGACTATACAGTGAATCAAATTAATAGTTGAGAATTCAGACACTAGTACAAAATGGCCAACACACTATATAGTCCACTATTTCTGTAATAGGGACCGGTTTCGAACAGGGCTCTTCTGTCCTGGATTTGCTTCAGGTCTCATTTTGCCCCTTCCTGTCCACAATGCCTTCTCAAATCTGATTTGACCTCTCATTTTCATCCCTCTGTTTCCTTCCTTCATGAGTTCTCCTCATGGTTACGCTTGGTTGTAGCATTCATTACACAGACACATTTATAAATTATAAATGATATATACATATATATATATAGTATAGTTTCTGCTTTACCATCATGTATATTTGCTTACTATAGCCTATATAATAGCCTACTATAAAGATTTTGAAAATGGCAAATGCAATGAGGTGCACAGATATTATTCACATGATTGGTATTCCATGCACTGTATGCAATTATGTTACAATATGCTGGGGTTAATATAAATAGAAGAGGACGAAAAGAAGAAACTGGACAAACCCCATCTTTACTAGTCTCTCTCTCTCTCTCTCACACACACACACACACACACACACACACACACACACACACACACACACACACACACACACACACACACACACACACACACACACACACACACACACACACACACACACACACAGTCTCCTTAGCCACCACTGGTCAGGCGATGTCTTCTTGCTTTTCAGTAGGTGGTCATATTGATTATGACGGGAACCCCAGGTGAGCACGGGGCGCATACAAATCATACCAACTTAGAAATATGTTTACTGTCATTCAAAAGCACGTTTTAACCTAGTAGTGGCAACATTTTTTCCCACAAGTGTCATGTCAACAACAAAGAAAAAAGGTCACCACTAAAAAGTGCCCATCTTCACAAAGACAAAGTGGAAAATGATATCAGACAACATGCAACACTCGGTAAAGGAGCTCCTAGAAATGCCTTTAGAAAGAAATGTCCCACTGCTATACAGTACAGTAGGTCAAAATGCATTGAATGAAGACATTCATGCCTCCGATTTCTGCTGTTGTTTGTGTTTAACCAGCCTCAATATAATTACCCATCCATACTCTGCACCCAGGGAATTCCATGCATCATAACATCATTATTTGCATCAATGTTACAGCTTCACTCCAAATTTAATTAATGCTAAGGATCCCCCTGAGTATTTGAAAATGTTCTCTCACTCTGTATACTTGAATAATCATATCACCAAAACTACGGATTCACCCCAACTGCCGGTGCAAGTGCTATGTGGAGATTTCAATGAAACGTAATGATGATAGAAACAAATAGCCACAGGCGTGGCCTGTATCACAAAGCTGGATTAACATACCTGGGTTTTCCCTTCGTTATCTGGTTACACTTAACCAGACCTCCACAATCATAAGCGGTCTCACGAAGCTGGTTATCAACTCGCTAAGTGAACCCAGGAGTTTCCAATCTAGATCAGTGTGCGTTCACGGGGCGGTGTTTGCTGCATACGACCAATCCACTCGCACCATGGAGAAGCCGCAGAGAGCAGGGGCAGTGGTGGCCCAATGGTTAGAGAAGCGAGCTTGTGACCGGAAGGTCGTCGGTTCAATCCCCGGGACCGGCAGGATAAATCTGGGTGGGGAAAGTGAAAAGGCAGCGCTTGCCCCTCCTTCATTACCACCACTGAGGTGCCCCTGAGCAAGGCCCTTAACCAGTGTGCGAACTATACTGTGGCTTTCGGGGGAGCCGACTTTTGTCACCTTGGGGGGGTGCAGAGGGGCTCAAATTCATAAAAGGGCACTGCAGCCGGCGTCCGAAGGGCGGCGGTGGAAATTTGAGGCAATTTGAAGGCCAATTTAGGGGTTTTTTCATTCATTCATTCATTCATTCATTCAATTTAGGGGTATAACTCATTTTAAATCAGCACGCTCAAAGACACGGATACAGCTCTTGTCGTGGTGTTCCACTTTTCTCTCCAAGAGAGAAAAGCGCGCTGCGCACACAGAGAGGGAGGGAGGGAGGGTGAGGGGGCACAGAAAGGCGAAACGGGCGCACTGCTCTCCATACACACTGCATCCACAAGAACATGATATCTCTGTCCAACACTTTTATCCACTCCATGTCCCACTCACTGTGAAGTTCCTGACGCATTCCATCTCACAAACAGTCCTCCATATGCGGGAGGACTCGGAGGTAGGCTATTCCAGCTTCACGTCGTCACTTTTTCCACATCTGCGTTTGAAGTAGAAGCGACTTGTTGCTGTTCAACTGACGGCTGCTTCCATTTCTTCGTGAATGTAAAGTTTGTCAAACTGCCTTGTTTTCTTTTTGACATATTGCTGTTGTTTTAAATCTGACCTGCCCGCATGAGTGACGTTTGATTTGCACCTGCGCCGCCACGCTTCGATGTGGTGATGATAAGAATAACATGCATGTCGGTATAGGGGCTTACAGTGAATTTGACAGTGATTGAGCACACTCTGAATCATACGATTAAAATAGCGTAATTTTACGCATTATTCACTATGAAGGTACAGAAAAAGAAATAGAAAATACATGGGGTAATATATATTAGTCAATAATTTAGAGACCCCCCCAAATTTCACAAGTCATGCTTTCAGGGGGTCTACTATTTCTTTAAGGGGAGCCAAAGCCCCCCCAGCTCCCCCGTAGTTCGCACCCTGCCCTTAACCCCCAACCGCTCCAGTGGAGCTGCTCAGTGGCCAGCAGATCAGACTGTGGTTGTACTGGGCAGCTTCCAGGTATGAATGTGTGTGTGAATGTGAACAGGGCGCTCCTGAAAAAGAGAGCATTGCTCTCAGTGAGACTCCCCCTGTATAAATAAAGGTAAAAAAAAAAAAAAAAAAAAAAAAAGCAGCGTATTTTACGACGGAGGAGCAAACCCTGATATTACAAAAATTCAAAGAATATAAAACAATTATTCAGGCTAAAAGCAACACCGTTGCAGTGGTGGTCAGTAAGGGTAGTCAGTGTGACATTGGCATAGGAAACACTGAAACATCACTGGTGCCATTTCCCCCCCCCCCCCCCTTCCCCCAGGCACAGGAAACAATCAAACTAAAATGTCTGTTCTTTTCCCCAGGAAAGGAAGAAAAGAGATTGAAACGCTGAAATAAAAAGAGAAGAAAATACACTTTCTGTGCTTAATTGTAAAATTGTTGTGTGATGGCCTCTCTTACGGCCCTCCCTCCCTGTGGGGTAATCTAGTGTGATGGGGTCTACCACATCAGGGGGTGGGGGGTTAACCAGAGGGGTCCTCTCCTTCCTTATGGTGGCGATATTGTTTAGCACCACACATGCCGGTCTGGGGCCACCCTCAGCCCACGGAGACAGGTGAAGCGGGCCTTGATGACCCCAAAGGTCATCTCAATCCTGACCCTGCACGGTGGATCAGTGGTTAACACTGTTGCCTCACAGCAAGAAGGTCCCGGGTTCGAACCCCGGTCCGTCCCAGGTCCTTTCTGTGTGGAGTTTGCATGTTCTCCCTGTGTCCGTGTGGGTTTTCTCCGGGTGCTCCGGTGTCCTCCCACCATCAAAGAAAGACATATATGTTAGGGTTAATACTCCTGTCAGTGCCCCTGGCCAAGGTACTGGCAAAAAGAACTGGAGTTGGTCCCCGGGCGCTGCACAGTGGCTGCCCACTGCTCCTAGTTCTAGGAAGGTTCCTAGTAGAGGATGGGTCAAATGCAGAGGATGAATTTCCCCAAGGGGATAAATAAAGGATAACTTAACTTAACTTAACTTTATCACAAAATGGTTTCAGAACATAATTTAGATAACATTCAATTTCAGTGTACAGTTGCCATACCCTGCTCAAACCTTCTGCACAGTGCAGATTCCCGGAAGATTCTGGAGTCATGGACTGACCCTGGCCACTTCGCCTCAAGGTTAGTGACCATCAATAGACTACTTCCCATACGGAAGAGGCATATATACACATATATGGACATACATCCGACACAAGGTCCACATATATGTCACCATACATGTACATGTATGCACTTGGCATACAAACCCACCTGAGATATATGCATATATCTGTGAGGATCATATATGTGATCCAAATATAAATTGACATATATGATCATATAGGCAATTAACATATATGAGTACTCTCATACATGTGATCATATATGTGCATGCAAGTAATGGACATATAGGATTATTCTCGCATATGTTTAGATATATGTACATATAAGCAATTAACATATAGGAATATTTCTACATATTTCCGCATATTTGCAAATAATACAAGCAACACACATATATGTTATTCTCTTGCATATCAATATATGTGTGCATATGAGCATTAAACATATATGATTATTATTACGTATGTCAACATATATGCTCATATAATCAATTAACATATGCGGATGTTCGCATACATGTAATCATATATGTTTGTGTAAGCATTGAACATATAGGGTTAAACTTACATATGTCTACATATATGTGCATATCAGCAATTACCATATAAGAATTTACTTACATATGTAAGCATGTATGCTCATATAAGCAATTAACATATATGAGTATTCTCATACATGTGATCATATATGTGCATGCAAGTAATGGGCATACAGGGTTATTCTTGTATATGTTTAGATATATGTACATATAAGCAATTAACATATACGAATATTTCTACATATTTCCGCATATATGCAAATACAAGCAACACACATATATGTTATTCTCTTGCCAATCAAAATATGTGTGCATATAAGCATTAAACATATATGATTATTATTACGTATGTCAACATATATGCTCATATAATCAATTAACATATGCGGATGTTCGCATACATGTAATCATATATGTTTGTGTAAGCATTGAACATATAGGGTTAAACTTACATATGTCTACACATATGTGCATATCAGCAATTAACATATAAGGATGTACTTACATATGTAAGCATGTATGCTCATATAAGCAATTAACATATATGAGTATTCTCATACATGTGATCATATATGTGCATGCAAGTAATGGGCATACAGGGTTATTCTTGCATATGTTTAGATATATGTACATATAAGCAATTAACATATACGAATATTTCTACATATTTCCGCATATATGCAAATACAAGCAACACACATATATGTTATTCTCTTGCCAATCAAAATATGTGTGCATATAAGCATTAAACATATATGATTATTATTACGTATGTCAACATATATGCTCATATAATCAATTAACATATGCGGATGTTCGCATACATGTAATCATATATGTTTGTGTAAGCATTTAACATATAGGGTTAAACTTACATATGTCTACACATATGTGCATATCAGCAATTAACATATAAGAATGTACTTACATATGTAAGCATGTATGCTCATATAAGCAATTAACATATATGAGTATTCTCATACATGTGATCATATATGTGCATGCAAGTAATGGGCATACAGGGTTATTCTTGCATATGTTTAGATATATGTACATATAAGCAATTAACATATACGAATATTTCTACATATTTCTGCATATATGCAAATACAAGCAACACACATATATGTTATTCTCTTGCCAATCAAAATATGTGTGCATATAAGCATTAAACATATATGATTATTATTACGTATGTCAACATATATGCTCATATAATCAATTAACATATGCGGATGTTCGCATACATGTAATCATATATGTTTGTGTAAGCATTGAACATATAGGGTTAAACTTACATATGTCTACACATATGTGCATATCAGCAATTAACATATAAGAATGTACTTACATATGTAAGCATGTATGCTCATATAAGCAATTAACATAAGTATTCTCATACATGTGATCATATATGTGCATGCAAGTAATGGGCATACAGGGTTATTCTTGCATATGTTTAGATATATGTACATATAAGCAATTAACATATACGAATATTTCTACATATTTCCGCATATATGCAAATACAAGCAACACACATATATGTTATTATCTTGCATATCAAAATATGTGTGCATATAAGCATTAAACATATATGATTATTATTACGTATGTCAACATATATGCTCATATAATCAATTAACATATGCGGATGTTCGCATACATGTAATCATATATGTTTGTGTAAGCATTGAACATATAGGGTTAAACTTACATATGTCTACATATATGTGCATATCAGCAATTACCATATAAGAATTTACTTACATATGTAAGCATGTATGCTCATATAAGCAATTAACATATATGAGTATTGTCATACATGTGATCATATATGTTCATGCAAGTAATGGACATACAGGGTTATTATATTATGTTTAGATATAATGTTAGGAAGCCTGACCAGTGGCATGCAATAGTAGGAGGCAGACTCAGAGGCTTGTCCAGGTTTTAGCAAAAATGAGATTTATTCACATTGTGCAGGCGATCCAAAAACAAATACAAAAAATAGAAAATTCCAAATAAACAATTAACTTGACTTAACTAAACAAAACTCAACTCATAATAACAGAACTTAAATTACCATCACATGCACACAGCTACATGCTGATCTCTCTCCCCAGCAGCCCAAAAGCAACTGCTTATATAGCCACCCCTTCAATCACCAAGAGCCCCTCCTGTCTAAACCATTGTACTGGTGCAGGTGAAGTCCATTCATCTTCTGAAACAGGTAAGTATCAAAGTTACAAGTTGTCACACAATTCCACATATAAATACTTAAACACAGCTCACCATTAAACATAGGTTTGCAAGCTTTACCTAAACAGGTCACAAACATTGATAGATCACTGAGATTTATTTTCCTACCCCCCCACACACTTGGTCTTACCAGTGACCTCACTACTGAGAATGATTGACTGACTGAATGCAGGTGATGCAAGTAAGACTAATTGATTGATGAAGATTGAGAGGTGATGTGCAATGGGGACAAATGGTGTGTTCTCACCCACTTTGTCACACACCCCTCCCCTTAAGACCGTTACTCAGAGGAGTCACGGGACAGGAAGTCAGCAATAATGTTCTTGTGTCCCGGTCTGTACTCGACCTGAAAACGAAAAGGCTGCAGAGATAAATACCATCTGGTAATCCTGTCATTAGTGTCTTTCATTCTGTGGATCCACTTCAGTGCACGATGGTCAGTCTCAAGAACAAACTCTTTGCCAATGAGGTAATATTTCAAGGTGTCTAAAGCCCATTTAATAGCTAAAGCTTCCTTTTCCACTGTTGAATACCTCATTTCCCTTGGGAAGAGTTTCCGGCTGATGTACTGCACCGGGAATTGGTTTCCATCCTCTCCTTGCAGTAACACAGCTCCAAGACCTACTCCAGAAGCATCTGTTTGGACAGTAAAGGGAAGAGTGAAATCTGGACATTGCAAAACAGGTTCTTCACACAGACACTTTTTCAAGTCCTTGAAAGCATTCTCACTTTCCTGAGACCACTTCAACTTTACTGGGCTGGATTTACGAGTCATGTCCGTTAATACAGCAGATCTGGATGAAAGGTTGGGAATTAGGCGGCGATACCAGCCCACTGACCCCAAGAATGACCGTAGCCTCCTTTTGGTGTTAGGTGGCGGTAAAGCTGCAATCGCCTCCACCTTTCCCACCTGAGGATGGATGCATCCCCCTCCAATCACATAGCCAAGGTACTGGACCTCCGGCTTGGCAATGTGACACTTCTTGGCATTGATGACCAGACCAGCACTCTGTATGCGTTCAAAGACATCAGCAAGATGTAGCACATGCTCCTCCCAGGTCCGGCTGTAAATAACAATGTCATCAATATAGGCTGCTGCATAGTCCTCTGCTCCTCTCAAAACTTCATCCACCAACCTCTGAAATGTTGCTGGTGCTCCGTGCAAACCAAAGGGCATCACTCTGAACCTGAACAGACCGCTTGGAACTCTGAATGTTGTCAAGTCCTTTGAGGCTTCTGTCAAGGGGACTTGCCAGTACCCTTTGCAGAGGTCAAGGGTTGTTAGAAAGTTGGCATTTCCCAAGCGCTCAATCAGTTCATCCACCCTAGGCATTGGATAGGGATCAAAGGCAGACACAGCATTTAATTTTGAAAAGTTCACACAGAATCTCAGTTTATGGTCATCCTTCTTTGGAACCAGCACCACAGGGCTACACCACTCACTGCGGGAAGGCTCGATTACTCCTGTAGCCAGCATCTCCTCCACTTCCTGCTTTAGTACAGGAACAAGTCTGGCTGGAATGCGGCAGGTGGTGTCCCTGATCGGCTGCTGATCTTTTGAGTACAGACGAATCTGATGTTCAATGAGGTGTGTACAACCTGGCTTCAGACTGAATAGCTCTTTTGCCATGTGGGCTTCCAGCTCCTGGCGTCTGTCTGCACTGAGATGGCATAGATCTGGATACACTGGAGTCTCAGTTGAAGATGGAAAATACTGCTCTGAAAGCTCTTCCTCATCAACCACTGTGCGTGCCCACAGAGTCGTAGACTGATCTGGTTGGTCTAACCACTCTTTCAGAAGGTTCACATGGAAAACCTGGTGTTTTTTCCTGCGGTCTGGCAAAGAAAGTTCATATGTGACAGGGCCTATCTTTCTTTCAATCATGTAAGGCCCCTGCCACTTCGCAAGGAGGCCACTGTCAGACGTTGGCAGCAGTAGGAGAACTTTCTGGCCCTCCTGGAAAACTCTGCGCCTAGAAGCCTTATCATAACTCTGCTTCTGTCGCTGCTGTGCATGAGCCAGACTCTCATTGGCCAGCTCTTGAAACTGGTCCAATTTGTCTCTCATTTTCAGGACATACGAGAGCTCACTGCATTGCTGTTCTGGCATGGGACCCTCCCAGGCCTCCTTCAAGACATCCAATGGACCTCTCACTGAATGTCCATACAGCAGTTGGAAAGGTGAAAACCCTGTTGATGCTTGTGGGACCTCTCTGTATGCAAACATCAGGAAGGGAAGCCATTGATCCCAATCTGACCCAGATTCATTCACAAACTTCCTCAGCATGGACTTGAGGGTTTTATTAAATCGCTCAACGAGGCCATCTGTTTGTGGATGGTAGGGACTAGTTTTCACACCCTTAATTCCCAGCATGCTGTACACCTCTTTCAGCAGGTTTGATGTAAAGTTGGTGCCTTGATCGGTGATGATCTCCCTTGGAATTCCAACTCTGGAGAACAACTGAATGAGGCAGTTCACAATCTGGCGGGCCTTGATTTTCTTCAAGGGGAAGGCTTCAGGATATCTTGTGGCATAGTCACAGACCACCAGTATGTACTTGTGGCCTGCACTGCTCCTTTCTAGTGGGCCCACAATGTCCATGGCAATGCGGGAAAAGGGTGTATCAATAATGGGCATGTTAATGAGGGGAGCCCTATCTCCTCTCCTGCCTGGCACTGTCAACTGACACTGTGGACATGACTGACAATACTTGACAGTGTCAGAATACTGCTGGGGCCAATAGAACCGGGGAACCATTCTAGCAAATGTTTTTGCCTGTCCCAAATGTCCTGCCCAAGGGATGGAATGGCTTAGGTTAAGGATTGTGGGCCTCAAACTCTGGGGAATGACTAGCCGATCACCAATCCGGCTACGGCGATACAACTTGTCTCCCTTGACCACAAATACCTCCTCTCCTCTACCTGTCACTTGGGTTGTCTCTGGCACACATCTAGAAAACAAAGCTGTAAGGGTGGGGTCCTCTCTCTGTAGTGTAGCAACATTGCTAGAAATGGCAAAAAGGTTGGGCTCTAGGGGCTCTGACACATGCTCAGCTACTTGTGTACCCCTCACTCTGTCCTGTCTCCTCTGTCTCCTGCTTTTCCTTTTCTTAAGCTGTCTGGTGTGCTCAACACCAGGCACTTCCTCATTAGCAAAAGGTAACTCCTCCCACCCCACTGTTGAGCTAGCTTGTTCCTGCTTGCTTTTGGACCTTGTGACAGCTAGAAAACCATCACTGGGGTAGCTAGCCCTAGCCTCGTGGGACTGCTTGGTTATCAACTCAGCCAGGATGGGGAGATCACAGCCTAACACAACCTGATAGGGCAGTTGCTCAATTACCCCTACTGAAAGCCAGTAGTGCTGACCTTCGACCTGGATAGCAACCTTAGCTATAGGGTATGGTACCTTGTCACCGTGAATGCAGAGAACCTCAACTGTCCCTCCACAAAAAATGACATCCCTAGGGAGACTGTCGTGTCTGACTAGGGTGCGATTACTTCCTGAATCCAGAAGAGCTACACAGGGTCTATCTTCAATGAACACTCCTACTGTAAGCTCCTCACGTCGATATCTTGGGCCAGCATCCTTTAGCTCACTGGCCGGTAACTGGGGAGCAAAACACCTATAGCTTTTACTACCATATACGTTAGGACACTCTGCCATTAAATGGCCTATCTGACCACATGAATGACATGCTCTAGGTTCAGCTGAATTGGAGGGGAAGAAACTATATCTTGGGTTTCTGGATTTAAACTCATTCCCACCAGTAGGCTTACCCGATGGTATGGGTGGGCGGGACTTTAATGGGAGGTATTCTATTGATGGACGGCGTGCGGCCAGGAAAGCTTCAGCTAGCTCTGCTGCTTCTTTGGAGGTCTCTGGGTTCCGCTCTTTGATCCATGTGCGCAGCTCAGGATTTAGGACTCTGAGAAACTGTTCCAAGATGATGGCGTCTCCAATTTGCTCCTTTGTCTTTGCTTTGGGAGACATCCACTTGTCATACAAGTCCTTCAGGCGGACCTGCAGCTCTCTAGGTTTCTCCTCTTCTCCTGGCACACTGGAACGGAACCTCACTCGATATGTCTCCGCACTGATTTCAAATTTCTGTAAAACAGCACACTTCACTTTAACATAGTCCATGGTGTCATCAATGTCCATCGCCACATATGCAGAACGAGCTTTACCAGTTAGCAGTGGAGCTAGGTGAAGAGCCCACTCTTCCTGAAGCCACTGACAGGCATGAGCAATTCTTTCAAAGGTGATTAAATAATTTTCAATGTCCTCACCTTCATTGTAGGGCTGCATTTTAGGGCTTTTCCAGCCAGGAAACCTCACCAGACTGGAGTTCTGTCCTGCATTAGCCGACTGCGATGACTCAGCCTCAAGCCGGTCTACTGTGTTGGGAGGTGACGCAGCTGCAGGCTGTATGTTGGGGTTGAATGTGGCTGCTGAACCTTCCACTTGCTGCTGATGTTGGCGGCCCTTTTGTACCTCATGTTGGAGCTGAGTGAACTGATGCTGCATTCGTCTCCACCGGTCCTCCTGTCGGCTGTGTTCCTGGACAGCATTGGCATCACGGTCAGCCTGCTGTTGCATCAGGCTTTGCAGAAGGCCAGTCACCTCAGCCAAACTCGGTTGCTCCTGGGGTGGACCACCTGCTGCCCCCAGCTGGTCATCTTGGGGTGCTTCTTGTAAAGACTCAATTACTGGAACTTTCTTCTGTCTGGTTGCCATCTTTCACTGCCTCCTACTGGCCTGGATCCCACCACTGCCACCAAATGTTAGGAAGCCTGACCAGTGGCATGCAATAGTAGGAGGCAGACTCAGAGGCTTGTCCAGGTTTTAGCAAAAATGAGATTTATTCACATTGTGCAGGCGATCCAAAAACAAATACAAAAAATAGAAAATTCCAAATAAACAATTAACTTGACTTAACTAAACAAAACTCAACTCATAATAACAGAACTTAAATTACCATCACATGCACACAGCTACATGCTGATCTCTCTCCCCAGCAGCCCAAAAGCAACTGCTTATATAGCCACCCCTTCAATCACCAAGAGCCCCTCCTGTCTAAACCATTGTACTGGTGCAGGTGAAGTCCATTCATCTTCTGAAACAGGTAAGTATCAAAGTTACAAGTTGTCACACAATTCCACATATAAATACTTAAACACAGCTCACCATTAAACATAGGTTTGCAAGCTTTACCTAAACAGGTCACAAACATTGATAGATCACTGAGATTTATTTTCCTACCCCCCCACACACTTGGTCTTACCAGTGACCTCACTACTGAGAATGATTGACTGACTGAATGCAGGTGATGCAAGTAAGACTAATTGATTGATGAAGATTGAGAGGTGATGTGCAATGGGGACAAATGGTGTGTTCTCACCCACTTTGTCACATATATGTACATATAAGCAATTAACATATAAGAATGTTTCTACATATTTCTGCGTATATGCAAATACAAGCAACACACATATATGTTATTCTCTTGCATATCAAAATATGTGTGCATTTAAGCATTAAACATATATGATTATTATTACGTATGTCAACATATATGCTCATATAATCAATTAACATATGCGGATGTTCGCATACATGTAATCATATATGTCTGTGTAAGCATTAAACATATATGGTTAAACTTACATATGTCTACACATATGTGCATATCAGCAATTAACATATAAGAATTTACTTACATATGTAAGCATGTATGCTCATATAAGCAATTAACATATGAGTATTCTCATACAAGTGATCATATATGTCCATGCAAGTAATGGACATACAGGGTTATTCTTGCATATGTTTATATATATGTACATATAAGCAATTAACATATAAGAATATTTCTACATATTTCCGCATATATGCAAATACAAGCAACACACATATCTGTTATTCTCTTGCATATCAAAATATGTGTGCATATAAGCATTAAACATATATGATCATTATTACGTATGTCAACATATATGCTCATATAATCAGTTAACATATGTGGATATTCTCATACATGTAATCATATGTTTGTGTACGCATTGAACATATAGGGTTAAACTTACATATGTCTACATATATGTGTATATCAGCAATTAACATAGAAGTCTTTACTTACATATGTCAGCAGGTATGCTCATATAAGCAATTAACATATATGAGTATTATCATACATGTGATCATCTATGTTCATGTAAGTAATCCAGGGTGCAGCAGAGAGACTGGTTGGAGGGGGCGTGAACATTTCTCCAGAATTTGCATGGAAGTCCCATGATGCATTTGGGACAGAGATTAGGGATCTAATATGGTTAATAACTCCACAGGATTTACTTTATGACGCTTTTAAATTATATATTTGGAATCAGCTTTACGATGAGCTTCTAAATCATATATAATATATAATGTTTACACTAAAACCATAATATAGACTATGGGGCATTTTAATGACTCCACTGTCAAAAAACCCTTATTTTTCAATCTCATGCACACTGGACAAACCTTGAAAATATCCAGTAGTGCTGGAAGTCTTGCACAAAACTAACCATTTTTATGGTGGGTTTCACTTCTGAGATGTTGTTCAATCTAAAATAATTTGGAAAATTATATTTCTTTTAATTAAGAGATATGTGTTTTGATTCCATACATGTTCATATATTGTGATATATATGCACATATATCCTGGATATATAGGTGGATATATGTCGAATAGAGATAAATACATACAGTTATACACAGGAAATAGTCATATATGTTCATATAAAATAAAACATATATGTATGTATAGTTATTATTAATATATAGTTTTATATGTATTAACCATATATGCCCGTATAGTGTCAATGCATACAAATGTACATATAATTAATTGCCATATGTGTCCATATACAATCTATACATGTATGCACATATATAATTATATAGGACAAACATATATGGACCATATATGAAACGTTCCAATTCCATACATGTTCATATATTGTGATATATATTGACATATATGCACATCTATCCTGGATATATAGGTGGATATATGTCGAATACAGATAAATACATACAGTTATACACAGGTAATAGTCATATATGTTCATATAAAATAAAACATATGTATGTATAGTTATTATTCATATATAGTTATATATGTATTAACCATATATGCCCGTATACTGTCAATGCATACAAATGTACATATAATTGTCATATGTGTCCATATACAATCTATACATGTATGCACATATATAATTATAAAGGACAAACATATATGGACCATATATGAAACGTTCCAATTCCATACATGTTCATATATTGTGATATATATGCACATATATGCACGCATATCGTGGATATATAGGTGGATATATGTCGAATACAGGTAAATACATATAGTTATACACAGGTAATAGTCATATATGTTCATATAAAATAAAACATATATGTATGTATAGTTATTATTCATATATAGTTATATATGTATTAACCATATATGTCCGTATAGTGTCAATGCATACAAATGTACATATAATTAATTACCATATGTGTCCATATACAATCTATACATGTATGCACATATATAATTATATAGGACTAACATATATGGACCATATATGAAACGTTCCAATTCCATACATGTTCATATATTGTGATACATATGCACATATATGCACATATATCCTGGATATATATGTGGATATATGTTGAATACTTATATGAACATATACTACATGTATGTTTACTACATATATGTGTATATATGCCTCTTCCGTATGGGTTGCACAACTCCACTACTTCCTGAAATGAGTAGGGCATCTTGGTTTCCTGTCCTACACTATTGGATGAACTGATTAATGTCAGTTGTGCCTGACTGCTGCAGTCACAACAACAGTGATCAGGCACACCTGACATTAATCAGTTCATCTAATAGTGTAGGACAGGAAACCAAGATGCCCTACTCATTTCAGGAAGTAGTGGAGTTGTGCAAGTAGTCTATTGATGGTCACATGTCATCTGCAGGAGCATTTGAGGTTAACAGTAGTCAATGTGCATTTGAAAAGACTCAAAGAGATTTCAAGTACTGTATGACAGTGTTGTGTGGGCCCTTTAGTTGGCTACATTTAGACTGATAAATTCTAATGTCAAATGATACAAATAATGAAAATTGAAACTTGAATGCTACCTGAATGTTGAGGCTGTGGATGGACTTGCGGTTCACAGTGAGAATCCTGTGAAAGGAACATGCTGCATTTAATAGCCTATACAACAGTAGGCTCATAGGGTGTAGCCTACATTATATCCATATTATATTATATAATATATATATATTATATATAATATGATATATATTATATATTATATAAATTTGCCTACCCGCTATCTCATAGAACCCTTCCTTGATTGCCTGTGTGGGCAGGAGGCCAGGGAATAGCACAAAGGCATCCAGCAGCCCCCGCTCAGTGCCCGTGCCACCTTATGTATGGCCCGGCAGCATGTGTGTTTGCTGAGGTTTTCAGCATCGCCAACAGCATACATAAATGTACCTATGAATGAATTAATTAATCAATTACGGTAACTAAAACTAACAAATGAATAATGTGCATTTTCATGTTCTTGTCCTCTCTCATTCCATATCGGATTATGAGACACCATAAGCATGATCACAGACAAAGAAAAAAACATCTGTACAATCACTTACCTGTGGCAAAGAACCGCAGCGCAATACACACAGTCTGGGGCCCTGTAAGCGCCCGACTGCGACTCATAATGTTGCCGACATACAGCTCCAGCAGCTGGCAGATATACTGTAGTCCTCTCGGACGAGAATCTGTATCTCTCATACAGTACCTCCTCCGGCAAATCAAAAGGATTGATTCTGTCGCGGAATATTCTCTCCCTCCTGAGAGCTTGTCTAACAATTTGCGCGCCGATATCAATGGGATCGTCTGGGTATGGGCAAGCCATTTTCCAAGAGAATTGATTGGTCGGGAGGGGGCCCAGCGATCTCAATCCTGAACATAACTTGCTCTGGACCAGGTTAGCTGTTCAGCATAAGTTACCATGACAATGTACCCCGATCAAAAGTAAACCACCTTCATGAGATTGAAAACCTAGAGTTAACCCTGACGTTACCTCGCTAAGATGAAATCCAGCTTCGTGATACAGGCCACAGCTGTGTGGCTGTGTTGTTGTCTCCGCTTTTCTAAAGCGTGTTGTCAAATTCAAACTCAGACTTGACTTGAGATTTGTGCCTCAGGACTTAATTGGCACTGAGCAAACGTCGACTCGCTCACACCTCCCTGAGAGTAAAGGAGAACGAGTAAACTCCATTTAATCCTCGGTTAAAGGTCGGACTGAGCAGCCTATGAACATTTGTCTTGCTGGACACGTTTGTGAATAATGTCTCCCATCTGGTACACATGATATAACGCTTAGTTCACACAGAGAACCTACGCCTTGCCTTGCCTCAATCCACGCCTACGCCTGCAGACCTTGAGCTGGGCGTGAACCTATTACACACTTTTGCGATCACACCGCACGCCTATTCCATGTTCACCTGAGCCGAGTCACAAGCGCCTCTCCTCTCTCCCGACTGTATTTTTTCATGTGTGGTCCTGAATTATCATAGGTAAAATAAATCGGATATATTTAATGTTCTATTGATGCTGGATATGTATAACCAGGTCTGACTATAGTCGGACATTTTAGAGAGGTGATCTTGCAAGAATATGTGCTGGCACAACAACATTGTCCATCTTGCTTCTTCGGTCGCTATTCTCTCTCATGAAGATTTGTTTGCAGACAGGGAGAAAGCCCCACGTGATAGCCACCCGTCAATCTCTCTCTCTCTCTCTCTGCTCAACACTGTTGTAGTAACTCCACTTTATTTTGAAATTCAGTTGACTTTGCCATTTCCCACGGATATTGTCGCGTTTTTCTTTCATGGCTTGACAGAAGAAGTCTGCCTGCACGCGCCTTGTCGGCTTCAAAATAGAACTCACGCCTAAACGACAAAATCGGCGAGGCACAGGCAAGGCGTGGGTAGACGCAGGGTTCACGCTCAGGCGCCCGGTGTACACAGCCTCGTTGACTAAAACGGACGCCTATTTAAAAGCGTGGGTAAAGGCAAGGCATAGGCAAGGCTTGGGTCGCCGGTGTGAACCCAGCCTAAGGAATAGCCAGTTGTTATGGCTGTATGTACTGTATGTGTGGCTTTGTCCCTTTTATCTTGCTACACAGGTCTCCCAAATCAGTCTTCAATGAGGTGCACCTGCCCAGGGGACAAGAGACTGCAAGACTAACACTGATGACGTTGCACTTTCCACAATCAATCAATCCATCAAGGATAGGAAGGATGTACCTAGATGTACTGTAGTGTAAACTGTGTGTGTGTGTGTGTGTGTGTGTGTGTGTGTGTGTGTGTGTGTGTGTGTGTGTGTGTGTGTGTGTATATATATATATATATATATTAGGGCTGTCAAACAATTAATTTTATTAATCGAGATTAATTGCATCTTTGTATCGCATGTTTAAAATGCCATTATTTTGCATTTCAAAGCATTTTTAATTACCGGTAGATATTAATCATTCTTACCAGTGTGTCGTGATTGGGAATCAAATTAATGCAAATAAATGTACTTTGTGATCTTGAATTTTAGATTTATTTTCAATTCAATAGAAGTGGAATGTAGACAGGAGGTAACAATGTCTACAAAATATATCTAGAACCGGTACTTCCGGCGGCGGCGCTGTGGAGCAGTCGAAACCCAAAATGACACAGCCGAAGAAGGCCGTGTCTGAGCTAAAACCTTTGGCACTTCCATGTGAATAATAGCTCGGTATTGGAAACTGTGTATTGATAACGTGTATATCGCGTGAAGCCATTGGAGCCGACCTCCCAGTGGTTAGAGGACCCGCGCATCCGAGACTCTGAAGGAAGTATGAGTGATGAGTCTCGCGCTAGCTAGCTGGCTGCTAGCTCGCCGCTAGCTACTTTTAGGTGATCGCTCGCCTCAAACTCGATGTACTTCGGTGATATTTTAATTCCGTTTTACACAAGGTGCAAACTACGGCTCTTGACTTGTCCACTGTGCCACTTGGGGAGTTTTTTTAAAGTAAAACGAGCCATTTAGAAGCGTATTGCTGTCGTTCTCTTCCATGCCTGCCTGCATAAGCAGGAGACAGGAAACCGAACGGTTTCACTACAAGTACGGGTGCGACGAAGGGACAAAATAGCGGCATGCGATTAACGCGATAAAAAAAAACGTGTTATGGTGGGCCCTTAATCGCATCGCGATTAACGCGTTAACGCTGACAGCCCTAATATATAGATACGGTACACATATACACACACACACACACGATGATAACTAAATAATAACTACAAAGGGTGTGTGTGTGTGTGTGTGTGCTCTCCTACAAAGTGATGTGATGTGTCTACTGCAGATATTTCTTGATTGCTTACATGCTTGCACCCTGATTGCCCTGCATGCTCTGCTGCTTGAGAGAGAGAGAGAGAGAGAGAGAGAGAGAGAGAGAGAGAGAGAGAGAGAGAGAGAGAGAGAGAGAGAGAGAGAGAGAGAGAGAGAGAGAGAGAGAGAGAGAGAGAGAGAGAGAGTTAGAGTTATGACCATGCAGACATTCTCCCAACAGCAAATCTCTGTGAACATGGTCCCGCCCCAAAGAGCTTTCTACTCTAGGCTGGCACTGTCATCTGGCTAAAAATAGATCCCTACAAGAGGTGCCACTGCCCCTTGATCACTGCAGTAGTGGATTATTCTCAAAAGGCAGTGTTTGGGTTACAGGCTGTTTCACAGGCCCGGTCCCCCTGACTGACCCACAGCCGTCTCTAAAGCTCAGCTGAACTGATGAGACTGACATGACACATCACAAGCTTGTTCTCTTCTATTCCTGTCTTTGTCAGTGTTGTCCCGATCCATTTTCATTTGTCCCATCAATGACACCAGCAGCGACATTGTGGCCCTTTGCAGAGATTTCGCTCAAACAAGATAATGATGATGAATTTACTTCACCATGGAACTCCCATAAGGTCACACAGGCAGAAGGCATGGCCAATCTCCATATTTTGCTCTTTGGGGTGCTATTTGTACTGTACCACACACATTACATTATATATACTTGCTTTTCCTCACAAAATAATACTAAATTCATACCCAAAGTGGTTGAAGGACTACTTTGCTTGAAGATGGACTAAAACAGAAAGTAACTGGAAATATATAAGAACAGGAATTCTTCAGAATATTAGCGAGTAATTGTACCGTTAAATATTCAAGTCAGTATCATTCATCCACTCGGCTAAAATGAACACTCTTAAGTATAATTAAGGATGCTAATGATTTATCAAGGGGAATGGGATATAGGTCTGAATACTAAACGGGGAATTAGAAATGCATGTATGTAAATGAAATGCGTATGAAATAATGTATTCCAAAATAAATGCTGGTAATGTGAGACTACAGACTGCACACTTTCTTCCTTCATGAGGATATCGGGGCTGAAAGATGGCAGAAGAGGCAGTATTAAAGGAGAATTGTGGGGGGTTTTTCAACCTGGACCCTATTTTCCACACTGTATGTGTCTAAGGGACTCATCGTGACATATTTTTTTCAAATTGGTCGAGTACTCACCGAGTACTCACCGAGTACTACGACAACTACACAGTGTAACTACACAGGGCAATCCCGCACCGTATCGTCAAACTGTCAATAGTGTTTGGCAACATGGAAACGACTCTATACATGAGTATTAAGCTTAATTTATACTTATTAGAAAGTGTTGCTCAGCACATGGTCGCAGACGAAAAATAAAGTGTCGCTCATGTTGCTGCATTTATGCTTCTCTCCTCGGCTCAACGGTCACGTGACGCTATAGACAGAGGCAGACAGCCAAGAGAGGGAATGCTGTCAGTGAACCCACGTCGGAGGCAAGATGTAACTGCAGCCGTATATAACGACACACAACTCACCTCCTCTCTCTCTGGGAAGTTGGTCACGGTGTTCTTTGTGATTTTCACGAAGTCATACATCAAGGACATGCTGATAAAAATAGCGGGGACACGTTCATTCATTTCATTTCAACGGAAAACAAGGAAGTGAAGCGCGTGCCGTCTATATAGCCAATCAGACTTGCGCGACACATGTGACGTAGTCAGCGACACTAGACATTTCACTAGGTAGCAGACACTGCTCGCCGACACTTGAAAGTGTCGACTCAAGTCCTCTGTTCTGTAGGCGACCGTTACAAAAGTGTCGACAGACAAAGCATAAATTGGGCTTTATTCTCCGGGGTTTACTGTGGGACAGAGAAAATGTGCGTATGAAGAAGCGAGGGGAGAGAGAGAGAAAGGAGCACATCACAGCGCTGTTGACGAGAGTAGAAACTCAAGAACAAGCTTGTGATGCGTCATGTCAGTCTCAAAACACACACTCTCTCTCTCTCTCTCTCTCTCTCTGGAGAGTCGTTTCCATGTTGCCAGACACTATAATGACAGTTTGAGCCTTCCCGCAGACCGCGTATTGATGATGCAGTGCGGGATTGCCCTGTGTAGTTACACTGTTTAGTTGTAACAAGGCTATCTCGGTGAGTACTCGACCAATTTCAAGAAAATATGTCACGATGAGTCCCTTAGACACATAGCCTACAGTGTGGAAAATAAAAAACAAAATTCTCCTTTAAATGGAGCCATTGTGGAGATGCTGTGCTGAGAAGAGCAATGATAAAGTTATATGAGATATATGAAAACACAATAGAGACAAAATTACAATCCACTGCAACAATTCTCTTATCTTGCCCTCTCTTCATTTTGCTTTAATTTTCTCCATGCATGAGATGAAGCAACAAAAAAAAAAACATTATGATTGTCAAACATATTGCATATTATTTAAATTCAAGACCTCCCAGTAGTGGAATTCTGCTGTTCAGTAACTTGTCTTGTGAATACTCTGCCTATAGGGTTCGGGAGACCACGTGATTGCGCACTGCATTCTGGGATTGTTTTCGCCATATTGTTTGCTTGTTGACAACTGTTACGGTTCACCCGTGTCAGCGTAGATATGATCCTTTCAACTTAGTGATGTTTATTTCTATATTTTCTGCCTGTCTGACCATTGAAGTTTGTCTGCTTGTACTGAGGGAGCCTTTTTGTCTACACGGGGCTGCCGTACATTCCCTTATATGGCTCTTCCACCCCTGCGGCTGTGTCTTGCAGTTGCTCATACAGAAGATGGCCGCAAAGCTTTTTTTTTTGACAGCCTATGTTAGCTTATGTCTATTCATAGAGTATTTCATTTTTGTATTTTGTGTGTCGAGTATCAGGATGCTCCTGGAAGCTAATGCCTCCTCCAGACCTGACGAGAATTTGCCCGATTGTGGCCAAGATTCCGCCCTCCCGACTATCTCGGGGGTGCTCCCGATTTGAGCCTCGTCGGGACCGATAATCTGCCCAAATGATCCTGTAGTGTCAGTGTGTGTGCGTGTGTGGGGTTCAAAGACTGCTGTTGACTTGTCGGGCTCTTCCCGATTGTGAATCGGGCATATCAAACATGTTTGATATTTACAACTCTTATGGAATCTTGAGCAGAGCGCTACTGCTGCTGTGTCATTTTGTTGTGCACGCGCGACACGTTTATAGTAGTCTATGAACACCGTTGCAAGTTGACATTTATACTAGTCACAGAGAGCACTGCGCACCCTTGGAACTGTGGCTAGCATTACAACAACAAGCATACACTAGGTTAGCAAACATGATAAACAAACACTGTTAGACAGACTACAGCTAGCGAGCGAGAGAGATGTATTAGCACCACCTCAACTAACGTTACGTAACGTTGGCTCGTCACTGACAACAGTGCAACACATGTCTTGCCTACCTGACTGCTGTTGGCGCAGTTCACTTTGACGCTTCTTCTTTTTAGCCCAGAGGGATAAACCCGCTTCATATTTCAGAGAGCAAACTTGCCTGCCTTGTACTGTCTTCTTGATGGACAAACACTACATAAACAAACACTTGTGCGTGCGGACAATCTGCCAAAGAGTGTTGAAGGCAAGAAGGGTTGAAAACATTAACTTTTTTGGCCAATGGGTACAGCACAGAAGAACCGTGACAGCCAATCAGAGGTGTCTCTTCCACGCCAAAATGGCAGCAGGTTTGCTGCCTGTGTGCGCTGGCGTTGCAATGGAACGATAGATTAGTTGTCACTTCTGAGCAACGTAAATTATTTTGCACAATCTGTGGGGGCGCAGCCTTTTTAATCTTTGGGGGCCTTACGCAGGCTGCGTAGTGAGCGTATAGGGCGGACCGGTGAGCCGGAACAACTGGCGACCGTATAACTGGTGACCGTCAGCCAAATGAGTCTGTGGTTTCCACAGCTACGCCAGCTGTTGAAAGGACGCAACAGAATACGTAGCTGTCCTTGTGAATGCCTCCGTTTCGTTCCCCAAATAAAATATCAAAACATACCTGTCTGAGTTGTCTCATGAGTCCTGTTTGAGGAAGTGTGTCACGCAGGCTAAACACTCAGTCGCATTCTGAACTCATGTTTTGTTGTTGAAAACAGGAAGAGTATGCAGCACAGGAGGTGTGGTCACGCCCACAGATCATCCTGCGACCAACCAACCACCAGCTTCAATGGAACAAGAGCCCAAATCGCCACACTTAGATAATTAATGCAAGTTTATATTAGTTTTTAATATTAGCTTTTAATCACATCTAGGGACAAACTTTGCAAATTAGCTTAGGCTCTAAATGTTATGATATATGAGATACTGTTTATTGTTTAAATGTCCTATGTATATGTATCTGTCTCTACTCAAATCCACATTAAATGAAAACAAGACAAAGAAAATGATATTATGTACAATAGCTTAATTATTATGGATAAACAATGTATCCACAGATGTAGATTCACTAATGCCAGACCACTGTTTTAGTCGTCATGAATGAGACGAGTCATTTCAAGAAAGCAGTGAAATGTGTAGAAACCAGACAAGCCTTGAGTGTTTACCAAAACCTATTATTAGATTTCTGATTAGACCTCTGACTCATTTGTTATTTATTCTATTTATAATTAGTTTGATTTCTACATATTTTCTATGTTTGATCAACATTTTGGATAATTGCTCAGTCTTGAATTTGTAATGTATGACCACTAATGACTGTAAATGCCAGACTTTGTTAACAGAAAAAACACTCAATGGTTTCAATGTATATCCACTTGTTCCCAACACATTGATTTTGAACCCTTATTGGTGTATCATTCACCTTCTCTTTATTAAGTTATATGTCTGTCTGTTGATCACGATTAGGCTATTGTATGCTTTTGAATGACTCAATAAAATTAAAACACAAATAAGTGTCCATTAACATATTTTCTTTGTCGATACATTACTTATGTTAGTTGTGTTGTCCTGTGTTTACCATTGTGTATTTGCTGCTACTGCTATTCCCCTCAGGAAATATTCCATCATTGTAATACAGATGACAGTTCTAGGAAACACACTATATGGCCAAGAGCCATGACCTTTTCCAAAAACCATGGGCATCAATATGCGTGTCCAATAGAGAGGCAAAGTCATGCAGAATGCTTATCAAACTTATGCTTGTCACAAGCTTTTTTGTGATTGATTGATATCTTTATTGATTCAATAAATACATGATTGTGCAAGACAATACAAGAAACAATATTGATCTAAATAAATTAAACACAATAAAGCCAGAGGGCTTGTTTCCATTGTGGTCCTTTGTATGGGACAAGTGGAGTGAGTGTATGTGTGCATGTGTGAGCGCGTGTGTGCGCGGGCAACATAAACAAATAAATACACTAAGCAACACTACTCAACATCAATCATTCATACGATTGGAGACTGATTGAGCTTGGAGCCACATGCACTCAATGACTGATCAGGAGAGGCTCGTCATCATGAAATCTCAGACACCTTTGTAGGTGTGATGGCTCAGAGGAAGGACAAAGTGGAGACCACACATTAGGCTACTCCTGAAAAGTATAAGTAAATGTATTTACATAATCTCAATAAAATGTACAATCAATAAGTCAGTAGTGTGTGTGTGTGTGTGTGTGTGTGTGTGTGTGTGTGTGTGTGTGTGTGTGTGTGTGTGTGTGTGTGTGTGTTGCCTGCCTGCTCAGGCCCCAATTAAGAGAGGTGAGCCATACAAAGGTGTTTGAGATTTCATGATGAGGAGCCTCTCTTCCCTATATTAAGGTTGTGTAGAAGTTACCACAGTGCAGAGTAGGAGAAGAATTTGACAGAGAGAGACAGACAGACAGAGACAGACAGACAGACAGACAGACAGACAGATAAAGACAGACATACATATAGATAGATACAGATAGATAGATACAGATAGATAAATACAGATAGATAAATACAGATAGATAGATAGAGATAGATAGATATAGATATAGATATAGATATAGATATAGATATAGATATATAGATATAGATATAGGAGATATCCATTTAAAATGGACCCAGCCTATGTGAAGGAGATCATGGACTTCAAAGTCCATAATCGCCTCCCAGAGGGCTTGACTAAGCACCAGCGACACTCCATCAAGAGAAGAGCTGAGAGCTATGTCATCAAGGGTAAGTAGCCTAATCAATCATCAATCACAAAAGTAAATCTGAGCTGTTTTATATGAAGAATAAATTGAGCTTCCCTTTGACCAGATGGAGTGCTGCACTACATCTGCAGGAGGAGGCAGGACCGCAGTGAACACCTGGCAAAGGTTGTTCTCTCGGCCGCTGAGGCAGATGCAGTCTTCTGGGAGTTCCACTGCAGTAGTATCGGGGCCCACTGTGGGTTTGAAAAGACCCAGCATGCAATTATAACCCGTTACTACTGGATTGGAATGGCAGCCGATATCCGCAAATGGGTAAGTTAAGGTCACCCAAATGCTTTTAGCCAAGTTTTTCTACATGAAGGCCCACTTAACAAGCTCAGGTCAAAGCAATAATTGCATATTTCAATTGAAACTCTGTTAGGCTTATGTCATAGGTCAATATGTCTCCTTCACATAGCCTACTGTGTCTACTTGAGCAAAGACCCATGATGTACAATAATGTGAATCCTATTTGACTTCAGGTTGCACAGTGTCCTGACTGTCAGGCGAGGCGGGTGAACCTCAAGCCGACCATGCAGTATACCCCAATAGAGGTGGGCTTATTTGTGCAACTGAATGTCCTATATATGCAACTACTGTAGATTTGTGTATGTACGTACCAGCTACCACCTAGATATCCCATTCTCAATCAACCTTTCCAGGTAACCGAGCCATTTGAGCTCGTGGGGATGGACCTAATGCATCTCACAGAAACAGAGGATGGTAATCAATACATTTGTGTAATGGTTGATTATTTCACTAAGTGGGCAGAGGCCTACGCTCTTAAGAATAAATCAGCAGAAGAGGTGTCCAAGTGTATTCTCGATTTTGTATACAAATTTGGTGCACCTCAGAGACTGCTTACAGACCAGGGGACTGAGTTCAGAAACCAGGTAAAATACTTGTGTGAAACATTACCTCCATTATCTCTTAGTAAGCCATATTGTTAATGCTGACATGTTTTCTGTAAACTGGAACTTAAGGTCAATGCCATACTATGCAAAGCTCTGAACATAGAGAGGAGCTTCTCTGCCCCCTACCACCCACAAACCAATGGCTTGGTAGAGCGCCTCAATGCTACCATCCAGAGGTACATAACACATTCTCTAATTGGTAGATATCATACACCTACACAATGTGAATGCTATGGACCAAATTGGTGATTATGTTATCTAATGTGGGGATTTTCAGGTCTCTCAAAGCACTTGTGGGGAGGAAGCCCAAAACATGGGATCAGTATCTGCAGGCTACCATGTTTGGTCTGCGGACCAAAAAACAATTGACCACGAAGTACCCTCCCTACAAGCTCATGTTTGGCAGGGAGGCCAGGTACCCCTCGCAGGTTCCCACTGATCATGTGAGTGGTTTAATTTGTTTTGCGGTCAAGGGGTTGTGGACATAATTCATCGGAAACTAACACTTGTCATTTTTGTGCTTTTAGGTCTCCACAGAGAATGTGGAGGACTTGGTCGGTATGGAACAAGTGTTTGAGGGCCTTAAAGAGCAGGAGCTGCTGTTCGAGACCGTGAAGGTCAATATGAAAAAGTCTCAGGACAAGGCACGGAAACGGCGCCTGGACAAAGGGAGTGAGCGGAGATTCAAGGTGGGAGACCGAGTATTGAAACAGAACATCCGCCAGCAGCAGAGGAAGGGGGGGAAGATGGAGGCTGACATGCTGGGTCCCTTCACCATCACAAAAATAGAAGGAAAGGTAATCAGCCTGGCTGGCCCTACCTCCACCACCACAGTGGCGAATGTGGACCAGCTGTCAGCCTTTATCGAGCCAGAGGAGAGGATTCCAGCAAAACTCCAGAAAGTTGGAAAATCTCCTCTGGCTCCCCCCCCCCCCCCTCGCCCACAAGCCCCGGCTGCCAGCTCTCACCCTCCACCTGCCACTGCACCAGGAGGGAGCCAACCCAGTCAGGGTAATGGTACATCTCAGTAATGTGATATCAAGTGCAAGTGTAGTAATGCAATTTGCTTCAAAATGACTGACGTGTTCTGAATTTCCTGTTGAAGATGTATGGAAGAGGGGGACAGGCCAGATCCTGTGGGCCAAATTGGGCCCATACAAGATCCTCACGGCAGATCTGGCAAGCCTGGCCCCTGACAGGGAAGTTGAAAGTGAAGTATGTCTGTTTTTGGAAGCTGCTTGATCTTTCCTCCTTTTTGATGTGAAAGTTGATCTAACTAAAGTATGTTCTCATAGATTATCAATGCATACCTGTTATCGGTGGCAAGGGGGGTCCAGAACAAGGCCATCAAGGTGATGGACACCTTTGCCATGACCGATATATATGGCGTAAAACATCAAGGGGGGTGAGAATGGTAAGGATGAGGAGTGCCTTAACGGTGTTAGCTTAACTTATATCTAAATGAATGATTGCTGTCATCATTAAAAACTGAAATGATCATCACTTGCAGCTTGATGTCATGCAGTGGGACATAATTATCGGGGGGGGGGGGGGGGGGTGTGAACCACCATTGGACTCTTGTGGTAAGTGGTCTCTAGTCACTTCAATTTGGTCAACCATTTACTCGAGGATCTTGTACATTAATGTTTCCATCTGTAAAAGGTCATCTATCCAAATGAAAGGCGGGTGGTCTATGTAGACCCTTTCGGTGCCACGGACCAGAAAATCCAGGACTGCAGTGATGTAATAACGTAAGTAATCAGGATTTATTCCCATAAAGTATAAAGTGGCTTATGTCGACTCATGAATTTAACAATGGACTTGATTATGTTGCTTTAGGGCTTTCATGACAGACAAAGGTCTGGGCAGCTCCACATGGAGGTGTGCCACAATTACACACCCCAAACAAATGGATTCCACATCCTGTGGAGTGATTATCTGCAAAGTAAGACTCTGTAGGCTACTGCAATTGCCATTCCAGAACTTTTGGACACAGATTACACTAGATTTCAAAATTTTCCTCCATTTTCTTATCTGATATTTTAAGATCGCAGAGGAGCTGCTAACGGGAGGTGCCATGATTTTTGATTTGGACAAGGCGGCCGTGACAGTTATCCGCAGGGATATGGCCAGGAGACTGGTAGCTGATTCTGGTAAGCTTCAAACATCTGCATCAACCCCACCAAACATTTGCCTGTATAGGCCTAGGTAACCATTGAAATTTAATATTCTTTTAATAGATGACCTGGCAGACCTGTGCCGATTCTGTGGAGAGAGTGAGACGAACCCGGGCAGTGACAGTGACACCCCAGAGCCACTTGTGGATGACTGGGTAGGAAACCTTTAGTTATTTCCATGTAGTGTACATTCTTTATTTTTGAATTATGTTAATTTAGGCTAATTCTATTTCAGATTGCGTGCACAGTTTGTGACCTGTGGTTCCACTGGGAGTGTGTTGGACGGCCTGACAAGGCTGGCGACTATTATTGTGGACAGTGCCGCTGAACACTTTTTTTTTTTTTAGACTTTTTTTTTTATCCCATTTTTATCCCCCTTTAGTGCTAATTTAATTTATTTATCCTGGTTGCTGCTCCACCCTCTGCCGATCTGGGCAGAGCCGAAACTGGCTCCATGCTTCCTCCGAGACATGGGCAGTTAGCCAGCCGCTTCTTTTCACCTGACAGGGGAAGCTTCACCGGTAGGACATAGCACGTGGGAGGTTCACGCTATTCCAACCAGTTCCCCTCCCTCCGAACAGGCGCCCTTAACGACCAGAGGAGGAACCACATTAGCAACCAGGATATTGCATGTTTTGGTGAAGGGGGTTCCTATATGAAGGAAACCCCCGGGAGGCACGGGGAGAATATGCAAACTCCACACAGAAAGGCCCTTTTGACGACGGTGGGCACTCGAGGACATGCGGACGGGCACGCATTCCTTCAGCGTTCACAGCGTCCCAGGTGGGAATCGAACCCAGGACCTTCGAGCTGTGAGGCGACAGCGCTTACCACTGCACCTGAACACTTTATTTTTGTTGCACTGAATTATTTTTCTTGTATTGAATGGTCGTCAATTGCAACTGTATTTGTAGTTCATAGTTTGTATTTCGCTAGTCTCCTTATTTTTAACCCTCTCCCGCTGTGATTGGTCATTTATCCTGATATATATATATGGATGTTGGGGGGGCCAGATTGAGATGGTCCAGGGGCCGGGTGCGGCCCTGGGGCCGCATTTTACCATATAAATGCAGTCCATTTATCATTGACCAACTCTTGAGATTTCAGTTTGGTTGTCTTGCGTGACACCTATGGCGTCATTATGGGACAATGTCTTAGAATGTCACTACTGCAAAGGCTTCCATCAATGGGTCATAGCCTCAATCCAGGGCTCCCACTCCTTCAACATAAACTTCAAGGATTTTTAAGGCCCAAATCCCCAAATTCAAGGACCCAACATGGCATAGTTTGAGACTGTTGTAACCAGATTAACTGGTCCACCTTAGAAACTGTATTCCACCTTTGTAAATAATCTGACAAGTTCCAGGTATGTTTCCCCCCATTCCCCACAGTATATGAGCTGGCAGTTTTGTTAAGACAAACTAGGTTTGGCCTCTCCCTCCAACTGGAGAACGGCACTCTGGCTATTTTAAAGGCTCTTTGGTTCCTGACTCGGAGCAAAACTGCAGGAGTAGATGTGGCCCACTAGCAAAGCTTAAGAGTGGATCAGTCCAATGCCCAGAGTACCAGTTGCAAAGAGTGTTGTGACTCTGGTGATGTAAGCTAAGTTCCCGTACCAGATTCTCCAAGGAGCATTGTCTTGACCTTTGTGACCTTGCATTTAAGTTGAGCACAAACTGCTGTTTTGCCCTGGTGACTTTATTTGGCTTTAGTATTTAACAACCATCTGCCTGTTTTTATTTCTTGTTGTAGGCTGGCTCTTAACAAGTTTTTATACCAAATAAATAATTATTCTCTTCTCTCCAGTGATCATTCCCTGCCCCTTTCCCGGATGTGGGAAACCCATTGGGGGTCTGGCTGCTCACCTGGGTGGTGTCCACCAGGTGCGCAATAAACGAGAGAGACAGATCATAACCTCGATGGCCAGAGGAAGAATAAACATAAGGCAGGAGGCCTGCCCCATGGCCGGATGCCCAGAACGTCAGCCTAAACACCTCCTCCGGCACCTTGACACACATTTTCACCCGGGGGAGGACGGTCCAAAGAGGATGTTGTCAAAAAGACAAAAGAAACAGTAGCTCGCAATCTTTTGGCCTCCCTCCGGGACTCCAAACCTAAAATAAAGATGGTGAGCACCTTTGACCTCCAGCTCACCCCACCAGAAGACCCCGTGGAGGGGGCTTCTGGTGGGGTTCCTCCTGAGGCAGTTCAATGCCAGACCTGCCTCAGGAGGTTGGATACAATCTTCCAGCTAAAAAAAAAAATCCAGGGGCTGGAGGTCGAGGGTGCCTGGCTTCGGAGGGAGGCCAAGAGATCAAGGAAAAAGTTTCGCGTGAGTTTGCACAATACGATTCTAACTACAACTGGGTATTTAATGAGTGTCAAAAGAATACAAGTAATTGTTTTACTATTTTGTTGTACTTGTGTTTGCACAGATGCTCAGCCAGCCAGGGACCTCATTGTTGCAGCACGGTCATAGAATGGAGGGTGCAGAGGTGAGTGAGAGCAGAGGGAGAAAATGTGTGTCTGTCTGTGTGTGTGTGTGTGTGTGTGTGTCTGTCTGTTTATTTTATTCACTGTATGATTCTGTCTACATGTACAGGTTCCTACCCCTACCCCACCCAAGGATGACACGCCTCAACCAAAAAAAATAACTAGGAAGGTAAAGAATGTCGAGGTGAGTGAGAGCAGAGGGAGAGACTTTGTTTGTGTGTGTGTGTGTGTGTTTGTGCGTGTGCGTGTGTGTGTGTGTGTGTGTGTCTGTGTCTGTCTGTCTGTTTATTTTATGATTCTGTCTACATAAACACCTGCCCGACATTCGGAACAGAAACCATCGTCAGAGGAAGTTTCTGGCAGAAGGAGGAAAGCAGGAATCGATAAGACCTGACCGATACACAGTGCTTTGCACTGTGGTCATTTGGCAATGGTACATAAGATAAGACTATTTTACAGACTATCTGCCCCCACATTCTAAACTCTACACTAACTGTGTTTCATTGTTTTTTTTTCTTTGCAAACACGCGCCATTTACATCGGGGAGCAGCAAGCAACTTCTGCCAAAAAGCAACGAGTAACCCCTGCCCGGCCCCCCACCCCTCCGACACCACCAACGCCGAGGCAGATACACGTAAGACTATTTTACAGATCTGCATCATGTGGCCCCACCTTCTAAACTCAACAGCAAAATAAACTTTTGAACAACTTATATGATATATGAGAAGGGGGGGGGGGGGGGGGGGGGTGTAGACGCCTAGACTGAAAGGAAGCATATTCAGCATTTTATGGACTAAACCTGAGTCGGGGAGTTTGATGATGTCTTTATTGATGATGGCGGATTTTGACACAGAATGGATCGTATGGCAAAACGCCTAGAGCTTCTCCGCCAGCACCACCGCCAGCCAGTGTGAGGCCCGCTACGAGAGCGCGCAGCTGGAGCGCCAGCAGCCCCAGATCTCTGAAGCTGAAATGGTAAGTCAAATCATATATGATAATGCATCAGTCTCCTAACAGTGCCCACAACAAGTTCACAAGATTACTTCTGTGTTTTTCTTGTGCAACACAACGCAGTCACGAAAAATAAGGAATGTGGAGAGGGAGGCGGCAAGGAGGATCAGCCGCAAGTACAAGGCCTGGAGGAGCGCCGTGAAGCCACGGGGGATGGCTGACCCCCCCTCCTCCACTCCTGCACCTCCTGAACCCCATCCCACATCACCTGTCCCCCCCTCCTCCACTCCTCCACCTGCTGACCCCTGACACTGAGGGCTTAGGCCCTCCCTCTGCCACTGTCCTCCTCAGTATCGTACTGTAGCAGGGGGCATCCCTGCTACAGTACGATACTGAGGAGGACAGTAGGCGAACATGTTCTATGTTCTATGTTCGTTAGGGTTTGTTCTTGTTATGTTTGTTGTTTAATAAAAACCTGCTTTGGCAGAGGCAAAAAAAATAAAAAAAATAACCTCCACATGGAATCTGCCTTGTCGTGGCGTGGAGGCTTGCGTGCCTCTATGAGACTTTCTATTCCTCAAAGGAATAGAAAGTCTCACAGAGGCCAGACCAAAGATTCCACACGCAAGTATATTTATTTGAAATAACTGCAATTAAATATACCCAGTTTTGGGTTTACTCATCATCCGCCTCCTGCTGTTGTCCTGCAAGTGGGTCCTCTACTACACCACTCACCGTGACAGTCTTGTCAGGTTGTGGTGTGGTGGTGTGGTGAGGACCCAAATGCAGACACAGGGAAGGCAGCTAGCCAGCAGGCGAGATTCAGGAGCAAAATGAGACTTTACTTGAAACTAATCCCAAAATGACACTAGCTCAAAAAATTCAGGGTCAGTCAAGCTGCAATGACCCACTTCTACAGGTCTGCTATTGAGAGTATTCTTACTTTCTCCATGCTTGTCTGGTTTGGTCACACAACCACTCAGGACAAGACTCGGCTGGAAAGAGTAGTACGCCGAGCATCTAAAATCATCGGCTGTAGTCTCCCCTCACTTACATCACTCTTTTCCACAAGAATAATCAGGAAGGCGAAAAAAATCATAGCAGACAACTCTCATCCGGCACACTACCTCTTTAATCTCCTCCCATCAGGCAGGAGATACAGAAGCATCATGAGTAAAACGTCTCGCTTCAGAGATAGCACCTACCTCCTTGCCATTAGACATCTGAACTTGCACTGATCCATTGATTATGTCTGACCTATTGCACTTTAAACTGTATACACTTCTGCTGAATACGATGCTGCTGGATACTGTTCCTGAATGTTATTTTGTTCTTGTGTTATTGTTTGTATATGGTGTGCTGCTGCACTGTCTTGTCTTCTTTGTCTGAGAGCGAACCAAGACAAATTCCTATCAACTTTGTTGACATGGCAATAAACTGATTGAATCTTGAATCTCATACACTGGGAATACTTGAAACAAAGCAACACATACCAGCGACAGGATGTGACAAGGGCTACAAACAGACTGAGACAATACACAGAGGAGTCATCAGGAACATGAGGGGCAGCTGGGGAGGTAGGAACACAGAGGGCAAATCAGGAGAACTGATTGTGAGGAGAAACTCAGGTAGCAGGGCAGACTAACGAGGGAACAATAGGCAACAGGTGGGGGGAAAGGCAGACTAATGAGGGAACATGGGCAACAGGTGGGGGTTGAAGACGGCACACAAGGAATATACAGAACAACCAAACAGAGTTCATTACATTACTGTTGTCCATAAACCACCACACGCTACATGTCTGCTGTACACAACACATGGCACCTTCTGACACAAGTGAGGAGGTTGCAGTACAATGTAGCTTCTCATATGAAAACCTTCTGGAGCTCATCGGGTATCAGTGTTCAGTAGCAATGCAGAAGAGGGATCAACAGTTCAAAAGCCTTTACTCTATCAGCTGAGTTGATCATGTCAATAAACAGTAAATAAAGTAAGATGAATTGTCACCAAAATCTATTGTCATGAATTAGAGAGAGCCCTAATAACTGAGCTGTGACCAGAGGGCTATACCACGAAGCAAGATTAGTGGCTTAGTGAGAGGTAACTTCAGGTTTAACCCTGGGTTGGCCGTGCTACGAAGCTACCGGTAGTTCACTTCTTACCGACATATATTTCCATAGCAACTTATGCTTCACACTTAACCTGGTCCGCAGCAGGTTAAGTTGCAAGGATAAGATTAACCCTTAAAAGGCACCGCCCACGAACCAATGGAATCAGCAGTTTGGAAAAATGGCTAACCCCTTTCTGGAAGAGTTTCCCGTCGAGGAAGGAGCACGGATTGTAAGCGGGGCTCTGAGGAGAGAAAGTGTCTTTCGTGACCGCCAAGATCCGTTTGATCATACAGAGGACTATTTGTATGAGAGGTATCGCTTCTCCAGCGAGGGATTGAGGCATCTGTGCGATTTGTTGCAGCCCTACCTTGCGAATGTGACCCACCGTAGCCATGCCCTGTCTGTGCCACCACAGATGGTCTGTATCGCCCTACGGTTTTTCCGCTACGGGAGGTTTTATGTATAGTGTCGGGGGTGCAAAAAACTTCGGAAAAAACACAATATGCAGGACGATTCAATGCCGTGCATTAACGGAGCTACTGCCCGGGTTTGTGGTGTTCCCGGGACACTTGCCCACGTTGGCCATAAAGGAAGGCTTTTACGACATTGCAGGTAACTCATTTGACTCCATCTATACAGTATGTAGACCCCATGATGCATAATGTTGTAACATCCCCCCATCCCCATCACTGCACCTCTGGGTGAGAATGAAGGGGACTTTGTGAATCGAAAGTCATTCCACAGCCTCAACATCCAGGTAAATCCTGCAATGATCATTTGTCATGCACAATGCACATTTTACATTCAAGTTGGACATGAATAGCTACAGCTTGCCTATGTATGATTTCCCATTCCATATTTTGGGGGAATTCCCACACGTCATTGTACACGTTTGTGTCATACATGATGTGTGACTAATAAACTTCCCCCTGGGAATAAATTAACCACACCTTTAAGATAAATAAGGATAATATTGGCTCATTCCCTTTTAACAGATATGGAAACATTCACACAGCACATTGTCATTCCCTCCATCTTGGAGTCAATGCACATTGAAATCATGTTATGTGGAAGTAGCCTACAGTTAATAGGCTCGTTTGAGATGAGCAAGTTCTGCGCATATTCGACCAGCGCCTTGCTTGCCCCGTTGCATGATGGTTAGAAAAGTTGTCGGACTTGCTCCGCCTGCCCGACTGCGTGAGCCACGGGAGAGTGAGGCGGGCGCAGATTTGGAGCGAGGCGCCGCAGTTGCTCCCCACCAACTGCGCCCGACTGCGGATGACGAGAAACGCATCAAGTAAAGTTAAAATAAAAGTAAAATTAAAATAAGGAATCTGAAGGGCTGTGTCATTTGAGCAGTGAGTGTGGGTGGCGCTAATGCATGTTTTAATTTGTTTACAAACCGCTGTTAAACAAAACTGTAGAAGAAGAAAAGCAGCAGTGAGTGTGCTGCGGGGGTGTTCGACTTGTTGGCTCCTCGCCTGACTACGCTCGGCTGCTCTCGTCTGCTTTCCAGGCGAGGCGGCAGTCAACTCAAACGAGCCTATTAATCCCAAATGCTTTTGCAGATGACTTGTGACCATCAGCAACTCATCACGAGCCTGGATGCCAAGTGGCCGGGGTCAGTGCACGACTCCCGGATCTTCAGGTAGTCCACACTGTGCAGCCGATTTGAGCAAGGTATGGAAAATATACATTTCATATCATTTTGACTTGAGTCATGCCTTCCCCAAACTGAAATGTGATACTAATGTTGGCAATATTCCTTCTTATCCTCAGGGCTGTTCAGTGGAGTGCTCCTTGGAGACCGGGGACCCCTGCCTGCCCTTCCTAATGACCCCCTATCCTGACCCTCAGGTCGGCCCACAAGCCCAATTCAACCTGGCCCATAGCAGGACCCGGGTCAGGATAGAAATGACATTTGGAATCTTGAAGGCCCGCTTCACCTGCCTGCACGAGCTCAGGGTGGTCCCTAACCGGGCATGCAGGATGATAGCAGCGTGTGTGGTGCTGCACAATGTAGCCACCATATGGAGGGAGAGAGGCCCTCCGTTTGAGCCACAGCCCCCTGATGTGGTGGACCCCATCACCCTGGACTACCCTACTGGCAGGGCTGGCAGGGAGGCCATCACACAGCAATTTATTTGCCTAAAATAAAAATTAAATACACACATGCCTTTGTTTTAAATGCTCCCGTTCCTGTGAAGAAATTAGAGAAATATTTACTGTTTGACAGTGTGGGTGGGGGATGAAAGCATGGACATAAGTTTGTTAACTGATTTACCTTCTTTCTTTCCTCCAATTTCTCCACCTGCAGCCTGGCCTTTTTTATGAGCAGACGCTTATACTCTATGTCCAGCTCCAGTTTTCTTTCATATCGACACCTCACATTGTCTGCTGAAACCTGAAACAAATTAAAGACAGAATAGAGTTGCTTTGGCATGCAAGCATTGTCCCTTTGCAAGGCTCACTTGAAGACAGAGGTCACAGTGACTGGGCTACCCTGTTTGAATTAAGCTTAATTCACCTACATTTCGTGACCCTCTTCCTCTCCTAGGTGTATGGGTAGACGTGGATGCTTGGGGAGGGGTACACAGGCCTTCCTGCAGGTTTTCCTGCCAAATTTACATCATTCAATAGAAACAATTGATTTCATAGGCAGCTGCAGTTAGTGTCCAAGTGTCTACTCTCACCATCCATGTTGAGATGGTTGAACACTGCATAACATTGCTAACAAAGGGCTACAGTGTAGCCTACCTCCAAACAAGTCCCTTAGGTGACGGGCCGAAGGCTGCTATCTGCTTTAGTTTTTGAGATGATCGATCCCCATTTTGAGGTTAGATGCTTTTTTCATATGAACTAAATAAAATTCTTCTGAACACGATTCCGTTTGTTGGCAGCCTCAAATCGAACGCAGTTTAATGAAAACGTAACTTATTAGATAAGGGAAACGTTATGGCAGTGCTATCGCAAAAACCAATCAAATGCTCGTTTTAGCGTCACATGACTTGAATCAGCCAATGATATTCCCACAAACAGGACGCACAGGAAGTGTGAACAAACCATAACAAACGCATCACAGAACGAAGCCGCTGGTAAGTCTGTTAAGATCATGTTTAGCGAATATAATTCATAATCGTTTTAATAGTAATAGTAATACTACTTTGCTACATCTTTGATGCAGTCAATATTGCCAACCGGCTAGTGTTAAATGAATTGTCATCACACAAGTTGTCTCTTTGCTGGTGTTAGGCTACAGCTAACACCATGTTGGACGTTACCAGAGTGGGAAATTAATTATTTTGCGTCTTAAATCTACCAGCCACTTTAGTATTTCACCAGCATTTAGCTGCAGTGCTAGATTCTCACCCTGCACATAAGGCTGCTGTTGCAGTAGTGGCCTTTTGTCCATTCTAGACAAGGAAGACAAACCCCAAGACTGTGTTACAGTAGGCTAAGTGTATCTTGTCCTATAATTGACCAGACTAGACAGGTTGAAGTAGAAGAGATAACATTTATTACAAACGTTTACATCATCTGCAGCTCACCAGTTACTTGTGTCAATATTTTAACCTAAAATGTTTTAGCATTGATTTTTAAAAGAATTGCAAAGAATAACAGTTTTATGTTCTCCTGTAGGATGTGTTTTGGGGAGCATTGATAAAGGACTACCAGTACATCCCAGATCTCCAGAGCCTGAACAACGTTTTCTGTCAAGCTGCGAATGAGGTCTAGGTGTGACAGGAAACATGTCGTCACAGATTGTCTCTTGAAATGTAGCATATGAAATATAGCCCAATTAATTATAGTATTTAATAATCTTATTTTTTGTTCAGTTTGTAGCAGCAAGGTGCATACCTCTGACACTAACACTATGTGTTAAACTGTAAAGGTGGAGGTTACAGGTGTAGCCTCAGCAAGTGAGACATCCAGGTGGAATGAGGAGGATTCAGAGGAACTAATGCCAAGGGTTTTTATTTACAAACCAAATCCCTTGATTAATGATGGAAAATCATGTGGACAGATGATTTGGCCTAAAAGACAAACAAGGTATTAACAAAGGATTTGATCAAACAAGGGAAAACAAATTCAACTGTAAAGTAATATAATAAATCTAATTCAAATCAAATACTCAATCAATATTCAAAGGAACTAACTATAATAAACTAACACTTCAAATGATGCATCTGCACATGGACAATCAATTGGGAAGAGCAGAGCAGCCTCCTCTCAACAGCATACATGGCAAACTGAGCCTGGCCTACTGAGCTTCACCCAATCAACCACCCTTTATTGAGCCCAGGTGCAGCTCAATCAGGGCCCCAGGTGCATGTGGCTGAACTGGTGGGGGGATTTTGTACAACCAACATTTAAAAAAGTCTAACATTGAAGTCTTTTTGACTCTGAAGAAGACTAGAAGAAGATTATCTGTCGAAATGTCACTCAGCCCCTATTAATAAACGTGCAGACAGAAAAGAGTGCTCCATGTGTCTTTACTCCAGGCAGTCTGTGAAGTGCCCAGGTAAAACTTTTTTCTATGTAGGTTACACTATAACATTTCTCAATTAAATGCTGCCGGTGAGCCGGAACAACTGGCGACCGTATAACTGGCGACCGTCAGCCAAATGAGTCTGTGGTTTCCACGGCTACGCCAGCTGTTGAAAGGACGCAACAGAATACGTAGCTGTCCTTGTGAATGCCTCCGTTTCGTTCCCCAAATAAAATATCAAAACATACCTGTCTGAGTTGTCGCAAGAGTCCTGTTTGAGGAAGTGTGTCACGCAGGCTAAACAGTCCCGTTTTGAACCGACGGTGTTTGTTGTTGAAAACAGGAAGAAAGTTAGTACAGGGGGTGTGGCCACGCCCGCAGTCCTTCTTCACTGTTGTGTAATGGCAGCTTGCATCCTCATCGTTGCACTATACTGCCATCTTATGGAATTAATTACAATGTGTCTGTCACATCTGCCCAGTCCAGTTCATAATAACAATTACATTTATAAGTCGCATTCTGAACTCATGTTTTGTTGTTGAAAACAGGAAGAGTATGCAGCACAGGAGGTGTGGTCACGCCCACAGATCATCCTGCGACCAACCAACCACCAGCTTCAATGGAACAAGAGCCCAAATCGCCAAACTTAGATAATTAATGCAAGTTTATATTAGTTTTTAATATTAGCTTTTAATCACATCTAGGGACAAACTTTGCAAATTAGCTTAGGCTGTAAATGTTATGATATATGAGAGACTGTTTATTGTTTAAATGTCCTATGTATATGTATCTGTCTCCTGTCTCTCTCCTGTCTCAAATCCACATTAAATGAAAACAAGACAAAGAAAATGATATTATGTACAATAGCTTAATTATTATGGATAAACAATGTATCCACAGATGTAGATTCACTAATGCCAGACCACTGTTTTAGTCCTCATGAATGAGACGAGTCATTTCAAGAAAGCACTGAAATGTGTAGAAACCAGACAAGCCTTGAGTGTTTACCAAAACATATTAGATTTCTGATTAGACCTCTGACTCATTTGTTATTTATTCTATTTATAATTAGTTTGATTTCTACATATTTTCTATGTTTGATCAACATTTTGGATAATTGCTCAGTCTTGAATTTGTAATGTATGACCACTAATGACTGTAAATGCCAGACTTTGTTAACAGAAAAAACACTATGGTTTCAATGTATATTCACTTGTTCCCAACACATTGATTTTGAACCCTTATTGGTGTATCATTCACCTTCTCTTTATTAAGTTATATGTCTGTCTGTTGATCACGACTAGGCTATTGTATGCTTTTGAATGACTCAATAAAATTAAAACACAAATAAGTAGCCATTAACATATTTTCTTTGTCGATACATTACTTATGTTAGTTGTGTTGTCCTGTGTTTACCATTGTGTATTTGCTGCTACTGCTATTCCCCTCAGGAAATATTCCATCATTGTAATACAGATGACAGTTCTAGGAAACACACTATGCCAAGAGCCATGACCTTGCCATGACCTTGTCTTCCAAAAACCATGGGCATCAATATGCGTGTCCAATAGAGAGGCAAAGTCATGCAGAATGCTTATCAAACTTATGCTTGTCACAAGCTTTTTTGTGATTGATTGATATCTTTATTGATTCAATAAATACATGATTGTGCAAGACAATACAAGAAACAATATTGATCTAAATAAATTAAACACAATAAAGCCCGAGGGCTTGTTTCCATTGTGGTCCTTTGTATGGGACAAGTGGAGTGAGTGTATGTGTGCATGTGTGAGCGCGTGTGTGCGCGGGCAACATAAACAAATAAATACACTAAGCAACACTACTCAACATCAATCATTCATACGATTGGAGACTGATTGAGCTTGGAGCCACATGCACTCAATGACTGATCAGGAGAGGCTCGTCATCATGAAATCTCAGACACCTTTGTAGGTGTGATGGCTCAGAGGAAGGACAAAGTGGAGACCACACATTAGGCTACTCCTGAAAAGTATAAGTAAATGTATTTACATAATCTCAATAAAATGTACAATCAATAAGTCAGTAGTGTGTGTGTGTGTGTATGTGTATGTGTGTGTGTGTGTGTGTGTGTGTGTGTTGCCTGCTCAGGCCCCAATTAAGAGAGGTGAGCCATACAAAGGTGTTTGAGATTTCATGATGAGGAGCCTCTCTTCCCTATATTAAGGTTGTGTAGAAGTTACCACAGTGCAGAGTAGGAGAAGAATTTGACAGAGAGAGACAGACAGACAGACAGAGACAGACAGACAGATAAAGACAGACATACATATAGATAGATACAGATAGATAGATACAGATAGATACAGATAAATATAGATATAGATAGATATAGATATAGATACAGATAGATATAGATATAGATATATATATCTATATATATATATAGATATATATATAGGAGATATCCATTTAAAATGGACCCAGCCTATGTGAAGGAGATCATGGACTTCAAAGTCCATAATCGCCTCCCAGAGGGCTTGACTAAGCACCAGCGACACTCCATCAAGAGAAGAGCTGAGAGCTATGTCATCAAGGGTAAGTAGCCTAATCAATCATCAATCACAAAAGTAAATCTGAGCTGTTTTATATGAAGAATAAATTGAGCTTCCCTTTGACCAGATGGAGTGCTGCACTACATCTGCAGGAGGAGGCAGGACCGCAGTGAACACCTGGCAAAGGTTGTTCTCTTGGCCGCTGAGGCAGATGCAGTCTTCTGGGAGTTCCACTGCAGTAGTATCGGGGCCCACTGTGGGTTTGAAAAGACCCAGCATGCAATTATAACCCGTTACTACTGGATTGGAATGGCAGCCGATATCCGCAAATGGGTAAGTTAAGGTCACCCAAATGCTTTTAGCCAAGTTTTTCTACATGAAGGCCCACTTAACAAGCTCAGGTCAAAGCAATAATTGCATATTTCAATTGAAACTCTGTTAGGCTTATGTCATAGGTCAATATGTCTCCTTCACATAGCCTACTGTGTCTACTTGAGCAAAGACCCATGATGTACAATAATGTGAATCCTATTTGACTTCAGGTTGCACAGTGTCCTGACTGTCAGGCGAGGCGGGTGAACCTCAAGCCGACCATGCAGTATACCCCAATAGAGGTGGGCTTATTTGTGCAACTGAATGTCCTATATATGCAACTACTGTAGATGTGTGTATGTACGTACCAGCTACCACCTAGATATCTCATTCTCAATCAACCTTTCCAGGTAACCGAGCCATTTGAGCTCGTGGGGATGGACCTTATGCATCTCACGGAAACAGAGGATGGTAATCAATACATTTGTGTAATGGTTGATTATTTCACTAAGTGGGCAGAGGCCTACGCTCTTAAGAATAAATCAGCAGAAGAGGTGTCCAAGTGTATTCTCGATTTTGTATACAAATTTGGTGCACCTCAGAGACTGCTTACAGACCAGGGGACTGAGTTCAGAAACCAGGTAAAATACTTGTGTGAAACATTACCTCCATTATCTCTTAGTAAGCCATATTGTTAATGCTGACATGTTTTCTGTAAACTGGAACTTAAGGTCAATGCCATACTATGCAAAGCTCTGAACATAGAGAGGAGCTTCTCTGCCCCCTACCACCCACAAACCAATGGCTTGGTAGAGCGCCTCAATGCTACCATCCAGAGGTACATAACACATTCTCTAATTGGTAGATATCATACACCTACACAATGTGAATGCTATGGACCAAATTGGTGATTATGTTATCTAATGTGGGGATTTTCAGGTCTCTCAAAGCACTTGTGGGGAGGAAGCCCAAAACATGGGATCAGTATCTGCAGGCTACCATGTTTGGTCTGCGGACCAAAAAACAATTGACCACGAAGTACCCTCCATACAAGCTCATGTTTGGCAGGGAGGCCAGGTACCCCTCGCAGGTTCCCACTGATCATGTGAGTGGTTTAATTTGTTTTGCGGTCAAGGGGTTGTGGACATAATTCATCGGAAACTAACACTTGTCATTTTTGTGCTTTTAGGTCTCCACAGAGAATGTGGAGGACTTGGTCGGTATGGAACAAGTGTTTGAGGGCCTTAAAGAGCAGGAGCTGCTGTTCGAGACCGTGAAGGTCAATATGAAAAAGTCTCAGGACAAGGCACGGAAACGGCGCCTGGACAAAGGGAGTGAGCGGAGATTCAAGGTGGGAGACCGAGTATTGAAACAGAACATCCGCCAGCAGCAGAGGAAGGGGGGGAAGATGGAGGCTGACATGCTGGGTCCCTTCACCATCACAAAAATAGAAGGAAAGGTAATCAGCCTGGCTGGCCCTACCTCCACCACCACAGTGGCGAATGTGGACCAGCTGTCAGCCTTTATCGAGCCAGAGGAGAGGATTCCAGCAAAACTCCAGAAAGTTGGAAAATCTCCTCTGGCTCCCCCCCCCCCCCCCCCCCTCGCCCACAAGCCCCGGCTGCCAGCTCTCACCCTCCACCTGCCACTGCACCAGGAGGGAGCCAACCCAGTCAGGGTAATGGTACATCTCAGTAATGTGATATCAAGTGCAAGTGTAGTAATGCAATTTGCTTCAAAATGACTGACGTGTTCTGAATTTCCTGTTGAAGATGTATGGAAGAGGGGGACAGGCCAGATCCTGTGGGCCAAATTGGGCCCATACAAGATCCTCACGGCAGATCTGGCAAGCCTGGCCCCTGACAGGGAAGTTGAAAGTGAAGTATGTCTGTTTTTGGAAGCTGCTTGATCTTTCCTCCTTTTTGATGTGAAAGTTGATCTAACTAAAGTATGTTCTCATAGATTATCAATGCATACCTGTTATCGGTGGCAAGGGGGGTCCAGAACAAGGCCATCAAGGTGATGGACACCTTTGCCATGACCGATATATATGGCGTAAAACATCAAGGGGGGTGAGAATGGTAAGGATGAGGAGTGCCTTAACGGTGTTAGCTTAACTTATATCTAAATGAATGATTGCTGTCATCATTAAAAACTGAAATGATCATCACTTGCAGCTTGATGTCATGCAGTGGGACATAATTATCGGGGGGGGGGGGGGTGTGTGAACCACCATTGGACTCTTGTGGTAAGTGGTCTCTAGTCACTTCAATTTGGTCAACCATTTACTCGAGGATCTTGTACATTAATGTTTCCATCTGTAAAAGGTCATCTATCCAAATGAAAGGCGGGTGGTCTATGTAGACCCTTTCGGTGCCACGGACCAGAAAATCCAGGATTGCAGTGATGCAATAACGTAAGTAATCAGGATTTATTCCCATAAAGTATAAAGTGGCTTATGTCGACTCATGAATTTAACAATGGACTTGATTATGTTGCTTTAGGGCTTTCATGACAGACAAAGGTCTGGGCAGCTCCACATGGAGGTGTGCCACAATTACACACCCCAAACAAATGGATTCCACATCCTGTGGAGTGATTATCTGCAAAGTAAGACTCTGTAGGCTACTGCAATTGCCATTCCAGAACTTTTGGACACAGATTACACTAGATTTCTAAATTTTCCTCCATTTTCTTATCTGATATTTTAAGATCGCAGAGGAGCTGCTAACGGGAGGTGCCATGATTTTTGATTTGGACAAGGCGGCCGTCACAGTTATCCGCAGCGATATGGCCAGGAGACTGGTAGCTGATTCTGGTAAGCTTCAAACATCTGCATCAACCCCACCAAACATTTGCCTGTATAGGCCTAGGTAACCATTGAAATGTAATATTCTTTTAATAGATGACCTGGCAGACCTGTGCCGATTCTGTGGAGAGAGTGAGACGAACCCGGGCAGTGACAGTGACACCCCAGAGCCACTTGTGGATGACTGGGTAGGAAACCTTTAGTTATTTCCACGTAGTGTACATTCTTTATTTTTGAATTATGTTAATTTAGGCTAATTCTATTTCAGATTGCGTGCACAGTTTGTGACCTGTGGTTCCACTGGGAGTGTGTTGGGCGGCCTGACAAGGCTGGCGACTATTATTGTGGACAGTGCCGCTGAACACTTTTTTTTTTTTTTTTAGACTTTTTTTTTTATCCCATTTTTATCCCCCTTTAGTGCTAATTTAATTTATTTATCCTGGTTGCTGCTCCACCCTCTGCCGATCTGGGCAGAGCCGAAACTGGCTCCATGCTTCCTCCGAGACATGGGCAGTTAGCCAGCCGCTTCTTTTCACCTGACAGGGGAAGCTTCACCGGTAGGACATAGCACGTGGGAGGTTCACGCTATTCCAACCAGTTCCCCTCCCTCCGAACAGGCGCCCTTAACGACCAGAGGAGGAACCACATTAGCAACCAGGATATTGCATGTTTTGGTGAAGGGGGTTCCTATATGATGGAAACCCCCGGGAGGCACGGGGAGAATATGCAAACTCCACACAGAAAGGCCCTTTTGACGACGGTGGGCACTCGAGGACATGCGGACGGGCACGCATTCCTTCAGCGTTCACAGCGTCCCAGGTGGGAATCGAACCCAGGACCTTCGAGCTGTGAGGCGACAGCGCTTACCACTGCACCTGAACACTTTATTTTTGTTGCACTGAATTATTTTTCTTGTATTGAATGGTCGTCAATTGCAACTGTATTTGTAGTTCATAGTTTGTATTTCGCTAGTCTCCTTATTTTTAACCCTCTCCCGCTGTGATTGGTCATTTATCCTGATATATATATATATGGATGTTGGGGGGGCCAGATTGAGATGGTCCAGGGGCCGGGTGCGGCCCTGGGGCCGCATTTTACCATATAAATGCAGTCCATTTATCATTGACCAACTCTTGAGATTTCAGTTTGGTTGTCTTGCGTGACACCTATGGCGTCATTATGGGACAATGTCTTAGAATGTCACTACTGCAAAGGCTTCCATCAATGGGCCATAGCCTCAATCCAGGGCTCCCACTCCTTCAACATAAACTTCAAGGATTTTTAAGGCCCAAATCCCCAAATTCAAGGACCCAACATGGCATAGTTTGAGACTGTTGTAACCAGATGAACTGGTCCACCTTAGAAACTGTATTCCACCTTTGTAAATAAGCCATCCCCTTCTGACAAGTTCCAGGTATGTTTCCCCCCATTCCCCACAGTATATGAGCTGGCAGTTTTGTTAAGACAAACTAGGTTTGGCCTCTCCCTCCAACTGGAGAACGGCACTCTGGCTATTTTAAAGGCTCTTTGGTTCCTGACTCGGAGCAAAACTGCAGGAGTAGATGTGGCCCACTAGCAAAGCTTAAGAGTGGATCAGTCCAATGCCCAGAGTACCAGTTGCAAAGAGTGTTGTGACTCTGGTGATGTAAGCTAAGTTCCCGTACCAGATTCTCCAAGGAGCATTGTCTTGACCTTTGTGACCTTGCATTTAAGTTGAGCACAAACTGCTGTTTTGCCCTGGTGACTTTATTTGGCTTTAGTATTTAACAACCATCTGCCTGTTTTTATTTCTTGTTGTAGGCTGGCTCTTAACAAGTTTTTATACCAAATAAATAATTATTCTCTTCTCTCCAGTGATCGTTCCCTGCCCCTTTCCCGGATGTGGGAAACCCATTGGGGGTCTGGCTGCTCACCTGGGTGGTGTCCACCAGGTGCGCAATAAACGAGAGAGATAGATCATAACCTCGATGGCCAGAGGAAGAATAAACATAAGGCAGGAGGCCTGCCCCATGCCCGGATGCCCAGAACGTCAGCCTAAACACCTCCTCCGGCACCTTGACACACATTTTCACCCGGGGGAGGACGGTCCAAAGAGGATGTTGTCAAAAAGACAAAAGAAACAGTAGCTCGCAATCTTTTGGCCTCCCTCCGGGACTCCAAACCTAAAATAAAGATGGTGAGCACCTTTGACCTCCAGCTCACCCCACCAGAAGACCCCGTGGAGGGGGCTTCTGGTGGGGTTCCTCCTGAGGCAGTTCAATGCCAGACCTGCCTCAGGAGGTTGGATACAATCTTCCAGCTAAAAAAAAAATCCAGGGGCTGGAGGTCGAGGGTGCCCGGCTTCGGAGGGAGGCCAAGAGATCAAGGAAAAAGTTTCGCGTGAGTTTGCACAATACGATTCTAACTACAATTGGGTATTTAATGAGTGTCAAAAGAATACAAGTAATTGTTTTACTATTTTGTTGTACTTGTGTTTGCACAGATGCTCAGCCAGCCAGGGACCTCATTGTTGCAGCACGGTCATAGAATGGAGGGTGCAGAGGTGAGTGAGAGCAGAGGGAGAAAATGTGTGTCTGTCTGTGTGTGTGTGTGTGTGTGTGTGTGTGTGTGTGTGTGTGTGTGTGTGTCTGTCTGTTTATTTTATTCACTGTATGATTCTGTCTACATGTACAGGTTCCTACCCCTACCCCACCCAAGGATGACACGCCTCAACCAAAAAAAATAACTAGGAAGGTAAAGAATGTCGAGGTGAGTGAGAGCAGAGGGAGAGACTTTGTTTGTGTGTGTGTGTGTTTGTGCGTGTGCGTGTGTGTGTGTGTGTGTCTGTCTGTCTGTTTATTTTATGATTCTGTCTACATAAACACCTGCCCGACATTCGGAACAGAAACCATCATCAGAGGAAGTTTCTGGCAGAAGGAGGAAAGCAGGAATCGATAAGACCTGACCGATACACAGTGCTTTGCACTGTGGTCATTTGGCAATGGTACATAAGATAAGACTATTTTACAGACTATCTGCCCCCACATTCTAAACTCTACACTAACTGTGTTTCATTGTTTTTTTTTCTTTGCAAACACGCGCCATTTACATCGGGGAGCAGCAAGCAACTTCTGCCAAAAAGCAACGAGTAACCCCTGCCCGGCCCCCCACCCCTCCGACACCACCAACGCCGAGGCAGATACACGTAAGACTATTTTACAGATCTGCATCATGTGGCCCCACCTTCTAAACTCAACAGCAAAATAAACTTTTGAACAACTTATATGATATATGAGAAGTGTGTTGGGGGGGGGGGGGGTGTAGACGCCTAGACTGAAAGGAAGCATATTCAGCATTTTATGGACTAAACCGGGGAGTTTGATGATGTCTTTATTGATGATGGCGGATTTTGACACAGAATGGATCGTATGGCAAAACGCCTAGAGCTTCTCCGCCAGCACCACCGCCAGCCAGTGTGAGGCCCGCTACGAGAGCGCGCAGCTGGAGCGCCAGCAGCCCCAGATCTCTGAAGCTGAAATGGTAAGTCAAATCATATATGATAATGCATCAGTCTCCTAACAGTGCCCACAAGTTCACAAGATTACTTCTGTGTTTTTCTTGTGCAACACAACGCAGTCACGAAAAATAAGGAATGTGGAGAGGGAGGCGGCAAGGAGGATCAGCCGCAAGTACAAGGCCTGGAGGAGCGCCGTGAAGCCACGGGGGATGGCTGACCCCCCCTCCTCCACTCCTGCACCTCCTGAACCCCATCCCACATCACCTGTCCTCCACTCCTCCACCTGCTGACCCCTGACACTGAGGGCTTAGGCCCTCCCTCTGCATCGTACTGTAGCAGGGGGCATCCCTGCTACAGTACGATACTGAGGAGCACACTAGGCGAACATGTTCTATGTTCTATGTTCGTTAGGGTTTGTTCTTGTTATGTTTGTTGTTTAATAAAAACCTGCTTTGGCAGAGGCAAAAAAACAAAAAAAATAAAAAAAATAACCTCCACATGGAATCTGCCTTGTCGTGGCGTGGAGGCTTGCGTGCCTCTATGAGACTTTCTATTCCTCAAAGGAATAGAAAGTCTCACAGAGGCCAGACCAAAGATTCCACACGCAAGTATATTTATTTGAAATAACTGCAATTAAATATACCCAGTTTTGGGTTTACTCATCATCCGCCTCCTGCTGTTGTCCTGCAAGTGGGTCCTCTACTACACCACTCACCGTGACAGTCTTGTCAGGTTGTGGTGTGGTGGTGTGGTGAGGACCCAAATGCAGACACAGGGAAGGCAGCTAGCCAGCAGGCGAGATTCAGGAGCAAAATGAGACTTTACTTGAAACTAATCCCAAAATGACACTAGCTCAAAAAATTCAGGGTCAGTCAAGCTGCAATGACCCACTTCTACAGGTCTGCTATTGAGAGTATTCTTACTTTCTCCATGCTTGTCTGGTTTGGTCACACAACCACTCAGGACAAGACTCGGCTGGAAAGAGTAGTACGCCGAGCATCTAAAATCATCGGCTGTAGTCTCCCCTCACTTACATCACTCTTTTCCACAAGAATAATCAGGAAGGCGAAAAAAATCATAGCAGACAACTCTCATCCGGCACACTACCTCTTTAATCTCCTCCCATCAGGCAGGAGATACAGAAGCATCATGAGTAAAACATCTCGCTTCAGAGATAGCACCTACCTCCTTGCCATTAGACATCTGAACTTGCACTGATCCATTGATTATGTCTGACCTATTGCACTTTAAACTGTATACACTTCTGCTGAATACGATGCTGCTGGATACTGTTCCTGAATGTTATTTTGTTCTTGTGTTATTGTTTGTATATGGTGTGCTGCTGCACTGTCTTGTCTTCTTTGTCTGAGAGCGAACCAAGACAAATTCCTATCAACTTTGTTGACATGGCAATAAACTGATTGAATCTTGAATCTCATACACTGGGAATACTTGAAACAAAGCAACACATACCAGCGACAGGATGTGACAAGGGCTACAAACAGACTGAGACAATACACAGAGGAGTCATCAGGAACATGAGGGGCAGCTGGGGAGGTAGGAACACAGAGGGCAAATCAGGAGAACTGATTGTGAGGAGAAACTCAGGTAGCAGGGCAGACTAACGAGGGAACAATAGGCAACAGGTGGGGGGAAAGGCAGACTAATGAGGGAACATGGGCAACAGGTGGGGGTTGAAGACGGCACACAAGGAATATACAGAACAACCAAACAGAGTTCATTACATTACTGTTGTCCATAAACCACCACACGCTACATGTCTGCTGTACACAACACATGGCACCTTCTGACACAAGTGAGGAGGTTGCAGTACAATGTAGCTTCTCATATGAAAACCTTCTGGAGCTCATCGGGTATCAGTGTTCAGTAGCAATGCAGAAGAGGGATCAACAGTTCAAAAGCCTTTACTCTATCAGCTGAGTTGATCATGTCAATAAACAGTAAATAAAGTAAGATGAATTGTCACCAAAATCTATTGTCATGAATTAGAGAGAGCCCTAATAACTGAGCTGTGACCAGAGGGCTATACCACGAAGCAAGATTAGTGGCTTAGCAAGGTAACTTCAGGTTTAACGCTGGGTTGGCCGTGCTACGAAGCTAGTTCACTTCTTACCGACATATATTTCCATAGCAACTTATGCTTCACACTTAACCTGGTCCGCAGCAGGTTAAGTTGCAAGGATAAGATTAACCCTTAAAAGGCACCGCCCACGAACCAATGGAATCAGCAGTTTGGAAAAATGGCTAACCCCTTTCTGGAAGAGTTTCCCGTCGAGGAAGGAGCACGGATTGTAAGCGGGGCTCTGAGGAGAGAAAGTGTCTTTCGTGACCGCCAAGATCCGTTTGATCATACAGAGGACTATTTGTATGAGAGGTATCGCTTCTCCAGCGAGGGATTGAGGCATCTGTGCGATTTGTTGCAGCCCTACCTTGCGAATGTGACCCACCGTAGCCATGCCCTGTCTGTGCCACCACAGATGGTCTGTATCGCCCTACGGTTTTTCCGCTACGGGAGGTTTTATGTATAGTGTCGGGGGTGCAAAAAACACAATATGCAGGACGATTCAATGCCGTGCATTAACGGAGCTACTGCCCGGGTTTGTGGTGTTCCCGGGACACTTGCCCACGTTGGCCATAAAGGAAGGCTTTTACGACATTGCAGGTAACTCATTTGACTCCATCTATACAGTATGTAGACCCCATGATGCATAATAGTGTAACATCCCCCCATCCCCATCACTGCACCTCTGGGTGAGAATGAAGGGGACTTTGTGAATCGAAAGTCATTCCACAGCCTCAACATCCAGGTAAATCCTGCAATGATCATTTGTCATGCACAATGCGCATTTTACATTCAAGTTGGACATGAATAGCTACAGCTTGCCTATGTATGATTTCCCATTCCATATTTTGGGGGAATTCACACACGTCATTGTACACGTTTGTGTCATACATGATGTGTGACTAATAAACTTCCCCCTGGGAATAAATGAACCACACCTTTAAGATAAATAAGGATAATATTGGCTCATTCCCTTTTAACAGATATGGAAACATTCACACAGCACATTGTCATTCCCTCCATCTTGGAGTCAATGCACATTGAAATCATGTTATGTGGAAGTAGCCTACAGTTAATAGGCTCGTTTGAGATGAGCAAGTTCTGCGCATATTCGACCAGCGCCTTGCTTGCCCCGTTGCATGATGGTTAGAAAAGTTGTCGGACTTGCTCCGCCTGCCCGACTGCGTGAGCCACGGGAGAGTGAGGCGGGCGCAGATTTGGAGCGAGGCGCCGCAGTTGCTCCCCACCAACTGCGCCCGACTGCGGATGACGAGAAACGCATCAAGCTGAGCGCCCATTGGTTCAACACAGGTGCATCACAAACCCACAGTGAAGTGTAGAAACTTCAATTTGATATCTATTCCAAGCTGTCACTCCATATTTTACATAAATACCACCTGTAATGCCTACATTACAATTTAAATAAGGAATCTGAAGGGCTGTGTCATTTGAGCAGTGAGTGTGGGTGGCGCTAATGCATGTTTTAATTTGTTTACAAACCGCTGTTAAACAAAACTGTAGAAGAAGAAAAGCAGCAGTGAGTGTGCTGCGGGGGTGTTCGACTTGTTGGCGCCTCGCCTGACTACGCTCGCCTGCTTTCCAGGCGAGGCGGCAGTCAACTCAAACGAGCCTATTAATCCCAAATGCTTTTGCAGATGACTTGTGACCATCAGCAACTCATCACGAGCCTGGATGCCAAGTGGCCGGGGTCAGTGCACGACTCCCGGATCTTCAGGGAGTCCACACTGTGCCACCGATTTGAGCAAGGTATGGAAAATGTACATTTCATATCATTTTGACTTGAGTCATGCCTTCCCCAAACTGAAATGTGATACTAATGTTGGCAATATTCCTTCTTATCCTCAGGGCTGTTCAGTGGAGTGCTCCTTGGAGACCGGGGACCCCTGCCTGCCCTTCCTAATGACCCCCTATCCTGACCCTCAGGTCGGCCCACAAGCCCAATTCAACCTGGCCCATAGCAGGACCCGGGTCAGGCTAGAAATGACATTTGGAATCTTGAAGGCCCGCTTCACCTGCCTGCACGAGCTCAGGGTGGTCCCTAACCGGGCATGCAGGATGATAGCAGCGTGTGTGGTGCTGCACAATGTAGCCACCATACGGAGGGAGAGAGGCCCTCCGTTTGAGCCACAGCCCCCTGATGTGGTGGACCCCATCACCCTGGACTACCCTACTGTCAGGGCTGGCAGGGAGGCCATCACACAGCAATTTATTTGCCTAAAATAAAAATTATATACACACATGCCTTTGTTTTAAATGCTCCCGTTCCTGTGAAGAAATTAGAGAAATATTTACTGTTTGACAGTGTGGGTGGGGGATGAAAGCATGGACATAAGTTTGTTAACTGATTTACCTTCTTTCTTTCCTCCAATTCCTCCACCTGCAGCCTGGCCTTTTTTATGAGCAGACGCTTATACTCTATGTCCAGCTCCAGTTTTCTTTCATATCGACACCTCACATTGTCTGCTGAAACCTGAAACAAATTAAAGACAGAATAGAGTTGCTTTGGCATGCAAGCATTGTCCCTTTGCAAGGCTCACTTGAAGACAGAGGTCACAGTGACTAGGCTACCCTGTTTGAATTAAGCTTAATTCACCTACATTTCGTGACCCTCTTCCTCTCCTAGGTGTATGGGTAGACGTGGATGCTTGGGGAGGGGTACACAGGCCTTCCTGCAGGTTTTCCTGCCAAATTTACATCATTCAATAGAAACAATTGATTTCATAGGCAGCTGCAGTTAGTGTCCAAGTGTCTACTCTCACCATCCATGTTGAGATGGTTGAACACTGCATAACATTGCTAACAAAGGGCTACAGTGTAGCCTACCTCCAAACAAGTCCCTTAGGGCCTGTGTCCACCTAGCGTCCTTTTCCGACCGTTAAACGCTGGGAGTGCGCTGATCTCAGCGCACAATATACAAGGAAGCAGTCTGAAACTAACGTTAGTTCAGTGCGGTAGCAGCTTGATAGCTGACAGCTAACATTAGCAAACAACACACATACAGTGATTTAGCTCAACACTCACCAGAAATATCAAGTGTCTAGCCAATCTGCTCCCACAATTGAGCCTTTCTGTCTCTGTTGCGATAGTTTCTCCATGATTAAGTTGCCAGAAAAGCAGCACCCGACACCAGCGTCTTTCTGAAAAGTTTAAATATTTTCAGCTGGAAGCGCTGGGAGTCGGGCGCACAAAAACGCTGGAGCGCTCTGAAAATAGACGCTGGGCGCAGCGCACTTTCTCTAGACGTCCGTGTGCGCCCGCATATGCTCTCCCCCCATTGGAAACAACTGGAAAAAAGACGCTGGACCCGAGGAAAAGATGCTAGGTGGACACAGGCCCTTAGGTGACGGGCCGAAGGCTGCTATCTGCTTTAGTTTTTGAGATGATCGATCCCCATTTTGAGGTTAGATGCTTTTTTCATATGAACTAAATAAAATTCTTCTGAACACGATTCCGTTTGTTGGCAGCCTCAAATCGAACGCAGTTGAATGAAAACGTAACTTATTAGATCAGCGAAACGTTATGGCAGTGCTATCGCAAAAACCAATCAAATGCTCGTTTTAGCGTCACATGACTTGAATCAGCCAATGATATTCCCGCAAACAGGACGCACAGGAAGTGTGAACAAACCATAACAAACGCATCACAGAACGAAGCCGCTGGTAAGTCTGTTAAGATCATGTTTAGCGAATATAATTCATAATCGTTTTAATAGTAATAGTAATACTACTTTGCTACATCTTTGATGCAGTCAATATTGGCAACCGGCTAGTGTTAAACGAATTGTCATCACACAAGTTGTCTCTTTGCTGGTGTTAGGCTACAGCTAACACCATGTTGGACGTTACCAGAGTGGGAAATTAATTATTTTGCGTCTTAAATCTACCAGCCACTTTAGTATTTCACCAGCATTTAGCTGCAGTGCTAGATTCTCACCCTGCACATAAGGCTGCTGTTGCAGTAGTGGCCTTTTGTCCATTCTAGACAAGGAAGACAAACCCCAAGACTGTGTTACAGTAGGCTAAGTGTATCTTGTCCTATAATTAACCAGACTAGACAGGTTGAAGTAGAAGAGATAACATTTATTACAAACGTTTACATCATCTGCAGCTCACCAGTTACTCGTGTCAATATTTTAACCTAAAATGTTTTAGCATTGATTTTTAAAAGAATTGCAAAGAATAACAGTTTTATGTTCTCCTGTAGGATGTGTTTTGGAGAGCATTGATAAAGGACTACCAGTACATCCCAGATCTCCAGAGCCTGAACAACGTTTTCTGTCAAGCTGCGAATGAGGGCTAGGTGTGACAGGAAACATGTCGTCACAGATTGTCTCTTGAAATGTAGCATATGAAATATAGCCCAATTAATTATAGTATTTAACACGTTCACTGCCATTGACGAGATATCTCGGCTTACAAAATCCAACGGTTGACTGCCAATGACGAGATATCTCGGCTTAAAAAAAAAAAAAAAAATTTGACGGTGGGACGTGGATCAACGCCCCCCACGTCTCCTATAAAATTATTGGAGCCACCGAACGTGTACAACCCATTCCACCGACCCACTAAGTGGCGACAGTGCTCTCCATTCTAGAAAAAGCCAGCCAAAACTGCAGGGGAACGCGCGATGAAACCATTCTCATACTGTAGAATGGATTGGCGAAAACGCTGTCGCTTTCGCGCTGATTGCTGGCGGTGAGGGATTGCAAATTTGCATAATAGATTACGGGTGGAACACACTTTGAAACACGCAGCATAAATAAGACCAGAATCGCAAAAGCTTCATCAAAGCTCTCAACCGAAACCGCAAGAAACGAGCGAGCCCATCCTGACTTGCCCAGCGGCCGCCAGCAGACAGGAGCAGCAGCAAAGCAGTGAGCCTGGTGACGCGAGGTTACAGCAGCAACAGAAACGAGCTTGTGACACGCCCGCTGCAGCCAAGAGGACACACACGGAGGGAGGAGTTTGAAGGAGAGGGGTGTTTCCTGCTGTTATGGAGGAAATTACTGTTCAAAACTATTGTTTAGATGTCTGACGTCTTACTGATGCCAAAAATGAATGGTTAAAGTGACTGTTCTATCGAATTTCACAAAAAGCTATTTATCTCAGCTTAAATTTTCAGACGCTGAAACCATGCTGTATTCAAGTGCTAATTGCCTACATAACTACTAACTCTACAAACTAACTCTTTTAGACAGAGAAAGCACACATTCTATTAGTTCTTTTTAGATATTTTGTGTTCACAAAATCTTAGCAGAAAAGAATCCTCAGGTCTTGAAAGATGAGCCAGAATCCTCAAAAAAACCCTCTGGCAGAAGCTACCTACAGTAAAAAAAAAAACGGCTGGCAGTGAATGTGTTAATAATCTTATTTTTTGTTCAGTTTGTAGCAGCAAGGTGCATACCTCTGACACTAACACTATGTGTTAAACTGTAAAGGTGGAGGTTACAGGTGTAGCCTCAGCAAGTGAGACATCCAGGTGGAATGAGGAGGATTCAGAGGAACTAATGCCAAGGGTTTTTATTTACAAACCAAATCCCTTGATTAATGATGGAAAATCATGTGGACAGATGATTTGGCCTAAAAGACAAACAAGGTATTAACAAAGGATTTGATCAAACAAGGGAAAACAAATTCAACTGTAAAGTAATATAATAAATCTAATTCAAATCTAATTCAAATCAAATACTCAATCAATATTCAAAGGAACTAACTATAATAAACTAACACTTCAAATGATGCATCTGCACATGGACAATCAATTGGGAAGAGCAGAGCAGCCTCCTCTCAACAGCATACATGGCAAACTGAGCCTGGCCTACTGAGCTTCACCCAATCAACCACCCTTTATTGAGCCCAGGTGCAGCTCAATCAGGGCCCCAGGTGTGGCTGAACTGGTGGGGGGATTTTGTACAACCAACATTTAAAAAAGTCTAACATTGAAGTCTTTTTGACTCTGAAGAAGACTAGAAGAAGATTATCTGTCGAAATGTCACTCAGCCCCTATTAATAAACGTGCAGACAGAAAAGAGTGCTCCATGTGTCTTTACTCCAGGCAGTCTGTGAAGTGCCCAGGTAAAACTTTTTTCTATGTAGGTTACACTATAACATTTCTCAATGAAATGCTGCCGGTCACTAACACTAACCCATCTTTGCAGGCCACATCTTCAGTGCACACTCATATTCATGCAACTCCATTATTCAGCACTGTAAATGTTACTGTTGCAAATAGTATGAATAGTTAATTGATTGTGTCCCACATGTCATTTTGGAATAAAAAAATATTCTATGCCACATGTCCTGAAATGTAATGTCATGCATAATTACTTAGATTTTCTGACATCACATAGGAGGGGTTATGCATTGTCATTTATGCTGTGATGGTAAATAAAAAGCACATATATAAATGTCCCCATTTATTACAGGTAAAACCAAACATGAAACTACTAACAAGTACTGTACATGTTTTATAAAATTTAATGATAGCCTGCATATCACTGTATAGATTAAAACTGTTCTTCACAGCCACAAATATCAATATGCAAGATTGGCAGGGTTCCTACATGCTTTCCATTTTTAAATTACATATTTTCCCAGGCAGACCCTATGTTCTTGACTGGATTTATGTAGGTATTTGATAATGCATAGTGACAGCAGCTAGATAGTAAATAGCATCCCTCTATCTGAACATTACTCACATCAACAAAAACTGGACTCAAAGTGGCTACAACATAAAAGCTGTCTTCCCCAACGTCAACGACGGGTCTTCATCCCATACAAGGAGCAAAATGATGTGTAGTAGCATGGAGACACGAGTAGAGTGGTTGCAGAACATCTCTCCAAATCTGCGGGTATCTGCTGCAGTCTGCAGGTTTGGGTCCGTGATAGCAGCTAGCAGTTGTCCTGTTCTGTTCTGTGCTGTCCTGTTCCCCATCCCACTGTCACAGTTAGTCATCGCCAGAGGCAATGTTCTCTCTTCTTGGAATCTCTAATAATAGAAAACGTAGTAGTTACTGTATGTTACATGTGTGGCCAACGTTGCTAACCTAGCTTCTGAAATGTTTACGGCTATAATTCATTAGATCGATAATGCTACCGTAGCCTAATCTAGCTAATGTTAACGTTACCTCCACCTCGCTAGCTATAGCAACATACTGTTCTAGCTACAGCCTACAACGAAAATTCATTCATTTATCAAATGTCTTTATCTTACCAAACACAATTACGCTAGTTTCTGAGATAATATATAGTGTGGCATATACCTGTGAATAACATGTAATGTTAAATGCTCAACATTGTACGTTTATTCTTACCTGGAAATCACACATCGATCCGTAGGCGAGCGTTGTTTACATTTCGGCCAAGCAGATCCTGGATCAGATCGGGGTCCTTAGCCGTGCGCGTGCGTCTTGCGGATTGGTTGAGGCATTATACTACGCTCTGAATGGTTCATAAACTACAGCTACCCCGCGATTTGCCTGAGTAGAGTGACGATTAAAATATACATTTATCAAAAAACCTCGATCAAACCAGAGCTGCCAACAAACAGTTTTAGACTTCATAGAATTATTTGACATCATACATAAAATATTGTGTAACCTTTCCATGAGGATCAATCAACAACACGAAAAACGGTCTGGGCCCACCGACTACCTGTCATCTGAGCACACAGACAGTGTGATGGTGTCCTCCTCTGGGCCCACCTGGGAAAATTAGACAAATAAATGGTGTATTTCATCCATGATCAGTAAGCAAAGATGACATGCCAGTGTATGACAAGTTGCTTTCATTGTTACCTCTGCCTGGGAAGGTGTCAGTGTGTGGCTGGGCGGTGGCATCAGCACCACTGTGTCACCTTCAACTGCACAGAAAGTATAGATAGTATTCTGTTACATCACCACATGGCCATTTTGGTAGGAAAACAACAGGTGATTGTGATCAATTAACAGGTGATTACAATCAAGTGACACAGCCAATGGGCTGTGTGTATCGTAGCGCCATATTGGTAGGAAAAAGGCTTGTGACATCTGAATACTATGAATAGGCATGCATGTATATAGCCTAATTGTCTTTCATATGAGCAACCCAGAAATGTAGCATTGACACATACCCTGTACAAAAAGAGCAGGCGCTTGGGAACTGCCACCAGGGTCTGATGTCAACCCCCCCTCCATAAAGGGGCGCCCCTCATTGTTGGCTAGAGCCAGCTGCTCAGCAGTGGTGTAGTCGGGTGTAGCAGGGCCTCCTCCCGTCTTCCTGCTTTCATTTTTCTTTCTGTTAGCTAAAAGCAATGTCAAAGCTATTTCATTGTGCTTTTAGTTTTGTATATCGATGTCATCCTGAGACAGAGTGATTGGAGCAATATATACATGTAGGGCCTAAGCTATGTGTGTATTAGCCTACTTATAAAATATTAAGGTTAAGCCAACTTACCGCTTTGGATGACATTTTTATATTTATTTCTTATTTGCTCCCATGTTCTCTTAGCTTCGCTGGAGTTGCAACTATAAGAATAAGGTTTGTGTCATACTCGCAGCAGAATACTGTATAAGCAACACATTCATTTCATTGGAATCGCCGCATCAAAGCATACGTGTGCGCAACGGAAATGGCAGAACTTTCATGGCGAAATCTATGCATTTACACATACCCTTTCGGCGATTATTATGTGCAACAGTGTTGCCCTTTGTTTTTATTAGATCTTATCTTTTTATTAGATCTTTAAATTCTTCATATTTCCTTAACATTAGAGTTTGCTCCTCCAGTGTGAAGTAGGCGGCTCTCCTGCTGCTGCTTCCAGATGCGGCCGATGACGTGTTTGGCGTCTCCATGTTGTGATTGGTCACACGCCGGAGAGAACACGCTTTTTCTGTGCACGCGCTCTCACATGGATTAGAAAAACCTGGTACATTTGTGGTATGACTTAACTAGAATCTAGCTAGAGGGCAATTATCTGGTTAAGCCAGACCAGATCAAGGGACAGATCCTGGATCTGCTCATCCCACATTAGTGGTATAGCCTACAGGACGAAGCAGGCCACACCAGAACAACATAACATAGTTTACAAAGTTCACAGAGTTCCTGACACGTGTTGATATGAGCAAAGCAGATTTGCGGAGGGCCCATTCACTAGACCAGGGGTTGCCACTTTGAAATGTGAAAATCTTCCGGGGCCCACCCAACACTTTATTCACAACTCTGATCAACACACGAGACTAATGCCTACCCCACACTACAGGATAATTTGCAAGATTATGGCCAAGATTCCCCCCTCCCGATTTTCTCGGGGGTGCTCCCGATTTGAAGCGCGTCGGGCAGATAATCTTCCCAAATGATCCTGTAGTGTGTGGGGTTCAAAGATTCACAATCGGGAAGACTGCCTCTTCCCGATTGTGAATCGGCCATATCTAACATGTTAGATATTTACAACCCGACAGGCGATTGCATCTTGAGCAGAGAGCCAGTAGTAGCTGCGTTTCCATTAGTTTTTCGCAAAATAATCTGGTCCGCGTCCACCCGCAGCCCCGCACAGAAACAAAGAACGAGGAAATTGTCATCGAGGTGAAATACCCGTGCGTCTTTGAACGGGACGGAAAACTAAATGCTATACTGCAAAGCATGTAGCCTACAACAAGCGCTTAGGTCTCAGCTTCCCGCATCGGCGAGTGTCCGCACGGAAAAGTGAGTCAAAATTAATCAGCAGACGCGCCCCTCCACAAGGCACCTACAGACGGTTTTCGCCTGGCCGTGCACAGTAGGCCTACACCCCGAATGGACGCGGCTGTCCGCGCAAATATTAGTTAAACAAATCCTTTCAGTGCAAATGCATTATAAAAACAAAAAATAAGATTTGTTTAGAAAACGAAATGACACAAATGTATTATTATTATTATTATTATCATTATTACTACTACTACACCCGGTACGTGCGCACACTGAATAGGCATTTTAAAAGTTAACGTCGAGCCCTGCTTCCAATGTGAATCTTCGGCATAATCTTCTAGTGTGTGGGGTTGCGTTTGAACAGACGCGATTGTGTGTGTGTCCCAAGATTGAAATGTTAAAAAAATCGGCTCTCTCTGTCCTGTAGTGTGTTATGGGCTGATATATGTGCCACCTCAAATTGAATTCGAATTGCTCAACTTGAATTCGAAATTTTTCATTTTGAATTTGAATTGCTCTTTTTGAATTCGAATTTTTTCATTTTGAAATTGAATTGCTTTATTTGAATTCAAATTTTTTCATTTTGAAATTGAATTGCTCTATTTGAATTGCTCTATTTGAATTCAAATTTTTTCATTTTGAAATTGAATTGCTTTTTTATTTTGAAATTTTTAAACTGAATCTGAATAGCATAATTTTAAACTGAATTTATTTGCTTTGAAATTATTCAGTTTCCACATTCCTATTTCAAAATTCAATTCAAAATTTTCAGAATCTTGTGTTCAAAAATTTCAACATGTGTGTGCGCCATCCGGGTCCTCAAGGAGGAAGAGGAGGAAGGAGGAAGAGCAATCGAGCGCAGATTGACCGAACTCCTTTTTGGCCGAGGCACCAGAAACCCACCCACTCCCGCTAGAACTATTTGGTCTTGTTGTATTCAGGTTCGCTACAATCATAGAAGACCACTTTGAGTTGAACAAGGATGTTTATACAGTATATATCATTGAACAGTACATGACAGCGAATCTCGTGAACCCGGAACTGATCCTCCCCCGACCCTGTGACATCATCAACAGGTCAACATCATGTACTGAGATTACACCACAGGTCTTTGCTCCCGCGGATGTATTAAAGTAGCCGCCCGCCAGTCTTTCCATTGTCTGCTCATCATCATGGACGAGAGGACACCAACCACGGTAAATACCAACTGGTTACCATGTATTTTCACCGGCATAACGTAACGTAGCTACACCAGCTGAGCTTGTTTCTGTGGCAGTTAGCCTAGTTGGCTAGCTAGCTAGCTAGCCAACTACGCTAACTGCTAGCTAGCCAACTAGGCTAACTGCCACAGAAACAAGCTACGGATCGATGTGTGATTTCCAGGTAAGAATAAACGCACAATGTTGAGCATTTAACATTACATGTTATTCACAGGTATATGCCACACTATATATCAGGGGTGCCCAATACGTCGATGGTCGATCGCGAAGGTAGTGTGGTCGATAGCATGGCATTGAGGGGGCTTTTTTTTTTTAACTGTTTTTCCACTGTTTCCACTGTTTTTCCACTGTGTTTCCACTGTTTTTCCACTGTTTCCACTGTTTTTCCACTGTTCCACTGTTTTCCACTGTATACTCAGTGTATATATATATAAATAAATATGTTTGGTAGATCACTTTGACTTGGTCATTTTAAAAGTAGCTCCCAAGCTAAAAAAGTGTGGGCACCCCTGCTATATATTATCTCAGAAACTAGCGTAATTGTGTTTGGTAAGATAAAGACATTTGATAAATGAATGAATTTTCCTTGTAGGCTGTAGCTAGAACAGTATGTTGCTATAGCTAGCGAGGTGGAGGTAACGTTAACGTTAGCTAGATTAGGCTACGGTAGCATTATCGATCTAATGAATTCTAGCCGTAAACATTTCAGAAGCTAGGTTAGCAACGCTGGCCACACATGTAACATACAGTAACTACTATGTTTTCTATTATTAGAGATTCCAAGAAGAGAGAACATTGCCTCTGGCGATGACTAACTGTGACGGTGGGATGGGGAACAGGACAACTGCTAGCTGTGTCTATCACGGACCCAAACCTGCAGACTGCAGCAGATACCCGCAGATTTGGAGAGATGTTCTGCAACCACCATACTCTTGTGTCTCCATGCTACTACACATCATTTGCTCCTTGTATGGGATGAAGACCCGTCGTTGACGTTGGGGAAGACAGCTTTTATGTTGTAGCCACTTTGAGTCCAGTTTTTGTTGATGTGAGTAATGTTCAGATAGAGGGATGCTATTTACTATCTAGCTGCTGTCACTATGCATTATCAAATACCTACATAAATCAAATCCAGTCAAGAACATAGGGTCTGCCTGGGAAAATATGTAATTTAAAAATGGAAAGCATGTAGGAACCCTGCCAATCATCTTGCATATTGATATTTGTGGCTGTGAAGAACAGTCTTAATCTATACAGTGATATGCAGGCTACATTTACATTTTATAAAACATGTACAGTACTTGTTAGTAGTTTCATGTTTGGTTTTACCTGTAAGAAATAAGGACATTTCTATCTGTGCCTTTTATTTACCATCACAGCATAAATGACTGCATAACCCCTCCTAATGTGATGTCAGAAAATCTAAGTAATTATGCATGACATTACATTTCAGGACATGTGGCATAGAATCTTTTTTTATTCCAAAATAACAGATGTGGGACACAATCAATTAACTATTCATACTGTTTGCAACAGTAACATTTACAGTGCTGAATAATGGAGTTGCATGAATATGAGTGTGCACTGATGATGTGGCCTGCAAAGATGGGTTAGTGTTAGTGACCGGCAGCATTTAATTTAGAAATGTTATAGTGTAACCTACATAGAAAAAAGTTTTACCTGGGCACTTCACAGACTGCCTGAAGTAAAGACATATGGAGCACTCTTTTCTGTCTGCACGTTTAGGGCTGAGTGACATTTCGACAGATAATCTTCTTCTAGTCTTCTTCAGAGTCAAAAAGACTTCAATGTTAGACTTTTTAAAATGTTAGTTGTACAAAATCCCCCCACCAGTTCAGCCGCACCTAACCAGCCACACCTGGGGCCCTGATTGAGCTGCACCTGGGCTAAAAAAAGGGTGGTTGATTGGGTGAAGCCCAGTAGGCCAGGCTCAGTTTGCCATGTATGCTGTTGAGAGGAGGCTGCTCTGCTCTGTTCTTCCCAATTGATTGTCCATGTGCAGATGCATCGTTTGAAGTGTTAGTTTATTATAGTTAGTTCCTTTGAATATTGATTGAGTATTTGATTTGAATAAGATTTATTATATTACTTTACAGTTGAATTTGTTTTCCCTTGTTTGATCAAATCCTTTGTTAATACCTTGTTTGTCTTTTAGGCCAAATCATCTGTCCACATGATTTTCCATCATTAATCAAGGGATTTGGTTTGTAAATAAAAACCCTTGGCATTAGTTCCTCTGAATCCTCCTCATTCCACCTGGATGTCTCACTTGCTGAGGCTACACCTGTAACCTCCACCTTTACAGTTTAACACAGTGTTAGTGTCAGAGGTATGCACCTTGCTGCTACAAACTGAACATTTTCTAGTTGGAAAAAATAAGATTACTATATACTATAATTAATTGGGCTATATTTCATATGCTACATTTCAAAAGACAATCTGTGATGACATGTTTCCTGTCACACCTAGCCCTCATTCGCAGCTTGACAGAAAACATTGTTCAGGCTCTGGAGATGGATGTACTGGTAGTTCTTTATCAATGCTCTCCAAAACACATCCTACAGGAGAACATAAAACTGTTATTCTTTGCAATTCTTTTAAAAATCAATGCTAAAACATTTTAGGTTAAAATATTGACACAAGTAACTGGTGAGCTGCAGATGATGTAAACGTTTGTAATAAATGTTATCTCTTCTACTTCAACCTCTGTCTAGTCTGGTCAATTATAGGACAAGATACACTTAGCCTACTGTAACACAGTCTTGGGGTTTGTCTTCCTTGTCTAGAATGGACACAAGGCCACTACTGCAAAAGCAGCCTTATGTGCAGGGTGAGAATCTAGCACTGCAGCTAAATGCTGGTGAAATACTAAAGTGGCTGGTAGATTTAAGACGCAAAATAATTAATTTCCCACTCTGGTAACGTCCAACATGGTGTTAGCTGTAGCCTAACACCAGCAAAGAGACAACTTGTGTGATGACAATTCATTTAACACTAGCCGGTTGCCAATATTGACTGCATCAAAGATGTAGCAAAGTAGTATTACTATTACTATTAAAACGATTATGAATTATATTCGCTAAACATTATCTGAACAGACTTACCAGCGGCTTCGTTCTGTGATGCGTTTGTTATGGTTTGTTCACACTTCCTATACGTCCTGTTTGCGGGAATATCATTGGCTGATTCAAGTCATGTGACGCTAAAACGAGCATTTGATTGGTTTTTGCGATAGCACTGCCATAACGTTTCCCTGATCTAATAAGTTACGTTTTCACTAAACTGCGTTCAATTTGAGGCTGCCAACAAACGGAATCGTGTTAAGAAGAATTTTATTTAGTTCATATGAAAAAAGCATCTAACCTCAAAATGGGGATCGATCATCTCAAAAACTAAAGCAGATAGCAGCCTTCGGCCCCTCACCTAAAAAGGAGTTAGGTCAATCAGCGCTCGATTGCTCTTCCTCCTTCCTCCTCTTCCTCCTTGAGGACCCGGATGGCGCACACACATGTTGAAATTTTTGAACACAAGATTCTGAAAATTTTGAATTGAATTTTGAAATAGGAATGTGGAAACTGAATAATTTCAAAGCAAATAAATTCAGTTTAAAATTATGCTATTCAGATTCAGTTTAAAAATTTCAAAATAAAAAAGCAATTCAATTTCAAAATGAAAAAATTCGAATTCAAATAGAGCAATTCAAATTCAAATAGAGCAATTCAATTTCAAAATGAAAAAATTTGAATTCAAATAAAGCAATTCAATTTAAAAATGAAAAAATTCGAATTCAAAAAGCAATTCAAATTCAAAATGAAAAATTTCGAATTCAAGTTGAGCAATTCGAATTCAATTGAGGTGGCACATAAATCAGCCCATAGTGTGTGGGCTCTCAAGATTTTTATAATCTTCAAGGATTTGAAAATCCTGTAGTGTGGGGTAGGCATAAGATGCTGTATTTCCCTATATGTTTTTTTTATATTATACATGTATATATATATATATATTTCATTAACAGGGCATGTGAATGTGGGCATAAGGGTAATTAATAATCCATCCACATACAAAAACATTTCGGCAAAAAATACCCAAAAGCAGATTGTCAACATTTTCTCCCCCCTTACTCATCAGAAGTATTTGCATGCCTAACACATTTGTTGAGACAAAATGTGCTGAGCAACAACAAGAAATCAATCCACGCGCTATTAAAGCTAGGCTGTGAAAAATGCTACCTTATCTGTAAAGGGGAGACTCGTGGGTACCCATTGAATCAATTTTCATTCAGATAAATTGAGCTGAGAGGTGAAGGGACCCCTTTGAAATAGTTTTCCCTCTCACAAATTGAACCTACGTTTGGAGCGTTATTTAGCCCCCTTTCCGAGAAGCTAGCATATTATGCTTGGTACCAATGGATGTCTTAGGTCTTCTAGTTTCTTCTAACAGGATCTCCACTGTAGCTTTAAAAATGACAGCCATTTGATTGCCCAGACCACTGTCTACCATTGTTGGCAGACCACTCGCGGCCCACCTGCAGTAAGGTCCACATTTTGGGAATGACTGCAGTAGACCTTTTCAGAGGGCCCAGCCGTTTCACACCAAAGGACAAAAAAATATGCATGTCAGAATTGTAGAGGTGTCATTGTGAAGGTGTCCACCCGCTATGCCGACCACCCGCAATGCCGACCTTAGGTTTAGGCGTGGCGGGTGGAAGAGGTTAGGTTTGGGGTTAGGGTCTGGGGGATGTTAGGTTTAGGTGTGAGGGGTGGGAGAGGTTAGGTTTAGGGTCTAGGGGAGGTTAGGTTTAGGCGTGGGGAGAGGTTAGGTTTAGGCGTGGGGGCTGGGAGAGCTTAGCTCCAGCCGGACACGCTGCACGCCGCCTCGCTCAGCTGGTTCTGCTTGTGGGCTATCGGCATTGCGGCCTGTCGGCACTGCGGCCTGTCGGCACATAGACGCGGCACCATTGTGAAATGAATACATTTCGCGCTATGAACCAACGTAGCTATTACACATTTTGATGTGACACTGGGTTGGCATTTCATTATTGAAATATATATATATATTATAATTGAAAGTTCATTGTGTTGAATGTGGCTTTCTTTGGCAGCGCCTCTGCATCTCACTGTGATTGAGCACGCTGTAATTAGGCCCATACAAAGTGCTGTTTCATGATTGTTTTTGATGCAGGGGTGAGATGGATTCTTAGTAGCGATGTTTCTCTTCTACATGTCCATTATGGTTGGCGAGGCGCCATGTGGAATTTCAATGAATGACCCATGCTATTTCTAGATACACTTTGACTGATTTGTCTTTTCCACTTTACTATATCACTGGCGAATTACACACCATGCACGCACGCGCACACACACACGCACGCGCGCGCACACACACACACACACACACACAGAACTGCACAACCTGTCAGCTTGTCTGCCTGCACAGAGGCTAGATTCTGCATAGGCAACACCCTGTCACGACTTACTGTATGCAGGCCTAAAGCTCACGGACTGTGTGTTTGTGTGTGTAGGGGGGAGGAAGGGGGTAGTAAGCCCACTACACTTATTTCTCTATTTCTTTATAGTCCAATGAGAACGAGTCAACGAATTGTCACATTTCTGTGCTGAAAGAACGAATATTCAACACACACCATTAATATATGTAAACCTAGTGCAATAAGGATGACTGTGGAGCCCCCCAGGCGTCACCTGGTACAAAAAAAAATACTCACAATAGAGAGCCAAAGTCACACCCACTTCCAGTTTAGGCATACACACCAAGAGATTTCATCCGCCATTTATTTTCCCATTGACATTTCGTAAAATGCGTATAAAAAATAGTTATGCTTTGTCAAACCAAGCGATTCAGCCATATTTAGAATCGGGAGAGACTAGAACGTTACACACACACACACACACACGATTTGTGCATTATGTGTCATCTTTGGAGTCGGTGCAAATAGACCTATTATGTCGTTTCTGTATGAGGATGTGAAAGCCTGCCCACAGATTATTAAACAATGCGCAAAGATTGATAACATGGTTACATGCTGCCACTCCGACGTGCTGCCACTCCGACGTTCTGCCACTCCGAAATATCGGCACTCAGAAAGGGGGTCTATATTCCCCGTTTTTCACTAACCTCTCCCAGCCCCCACGCCAAACCTAACCTCCCCCCATGCCTAAACCTAACCTCCCCCAGACCCTAACCCAAAACCTAACCTCTCCCACCCCCACGCCTAAACCTAAGGTCGGCATTGCGGCTTCTAAGGTGAACGACCGCCAGTCCGAATAATGGAAGTTAACGTTCGGAGTGGCAGCATGTCGGAAAGGCAGAGGAACCCCTGATAACTATCTATCTACTCGTCGGCGAGTCTGGATGGGGCTGCTCGTTTCTTGGGTTTTCGGTTGAGAGCTTTGATGAAGCTTTGTGCGATTCTAGGCTTTATGCTGCGTGTTTCAAAGTGTGTTTTGCACCCAGTCTATTTTTGGAACCCCCCACCGTTGTGCGCCTGTGTGCACCAGCGCGAAAGCGTTTTCGCCTACAGTATGAGAATGAGGCTCGTTCGTTTTCGGTTGTGAGCTCAGCTGGAATGAAGCTGCTTGCGATTCCTTTCTGCTGGTGTTTCAAAGGTGTTTCAAAGTGTGTTGCACCCATAATCTATTATGCAAATTTGCAATCCCCCACCGCCAGCTCCCAAGCGCGAAAGCGAAAGCGTTTTCGCCAATCCATTTTCATGAGAATGGCTTCCTCACACTGCTTTTTGCTTGGCTTCCTCTAGTCTGGAGAGCACTGTCACCACTTAGTGGGTCAGTGGAATGGGTTGTACACGTTCGGTGGCTCCAATATTTATATAAGAGATGTAAAAGGGTTAGATCAACGTCCCACCATCAAATTTTTTTTTTTTTTTTTTTTTTTACGTATCAACACGTCATTGGTAGTCAACCGTTGGATTTTTTTTGACGTATCAACACGTCAATGGCAGTGAACGTGTTAAGATCCGATGTGTGTTTTGGTGACAATATGAACACTATTTACTCCCTATAAATCATGCTTGTAGAAAAAGTTAATTAAATTTGATATGCAGGGGCCGCTGTGGTGTCCTTGTTTTTGACATGATCAATATCCATATTACAAATCTGTGAGACTGAATTGTTTAGGTCTCCTCCGTACACACTGATTAGGCATGGTATGTCTCCGTGCACATTGATTACCAATTCGAGGGCATGGTTTACGAATCTATGCACACGGTTTACTATTGCGTGCACGGTTTACCAAGCGGTGCCCATATAGATTTCCACACCTATCATTTTCTTCTCCGCAGGTGACCCCTGGGGAGCTCTGAGAGAACGGCCAAAGCAAAGCCATATTATGTTGAATGACAAATGTAAATTGTGAAAGACAGGTCACGTTCCGGTCTGTCAATGCTGCTGGAGCTGCAGTCCAATATCAGAGTAGGTGCATGTACCGTAACAATGCATTATGTCATATACGTGACAAAGATTTTGACTTCATTATGTAATAACACTTGCATTTTGTACCTACTGCATGACGCTGCAATATGGAGGAAGCCGCTCTGCGTTCATTGAACTGTCGGAGGAAGTGTGTGACTCTCCAGAGCGTCTAAGGGACGCGCTGATGCATGAGATGTGCCACGCGCTGCAACCTGGCTGATGGATGGCGTCAGGGACGGACAGGTAAAAGGTACCCTCCTCACTCTGGTCATCTTGGAGAAGTAAAAACCCTTGAGCGCCTACGGCAGAGCTACCACTGGTATGGGATGGGCGAGGATGTCCATCTGTTCATAAAGAAATGCCAGTACTGCAATGCATGCAAAGCTACAGGGCCAGTGAAGAGGGCCAAGCTGCAAAGCTATCAAGCTGGGGCACCTCTGGACCATCTCCACTTGGACATCCTCAGGACCATTTCCAGTGTCCGACTGGGAATGGTAAATGGCCTCCATTTATATAGCGCTTTTATCCAAAGCGCTTCACAATCAGTAGGTACATTCACCCATTCATACACCAATGGCAGCAGGCTACCACGCAGGGTGCTGGCACACCATCAGGAGCAATTTGGGGTTCAGTGTCTTGCCCAAGGACACTTCGACATGCGAACTGGAGGAGCCGGGAATCGAACCACCGACCTTCTGATTGGTGGACGACCCACTCTACCTCCTGAGCCACAGCCAACAAGTACATTCTCGTCATAATTGACCAGTTTACTCGATGATGATTTATGCTAGAATGCATAAAATAGTTTATTTAATGTTTATTTATATATAAAATGTTTATTTACCCAGAGAGGGCTGTTGAGAGCAAGCTCTCCTCCTAAAAAAACAACAAGATAGAAGCAGTGGTCTGGCTAAACATGAAAACCAATTACAAGAAAATAAGTATATAACACGTATAACATTATTGCAATAATGTAGCGATTTTTATGAATGAAGACATTTATTTTGTTTGGTTATTACATAATGCGTCATATTATTACGGCAAAGAAGTGCAACTCCCGTATTTTGTAATAACCATGGCAATATGTCATACTTTATATTACAAAATGCAGGAGAAATGTATTACAGATTGCGTTCAGGCTGTATTAAAACAAAATGCGCAGACTATCACAAAATGCGGTTGTCATTATATGAAAATGTATGATTGTCTTCCACTGCATACTGTAGCGGCATTGTGTATGGGATTTACTACATGTGGAGAGAGCATGTTCTTTCTGCTGGTGGTGCACACAGTGCAGAACAAACACCCGCTTGACATGTCTTTCACAATATAAATCCCAGCACCTGGCAGGAGGTCTTAAGCCCTGCTTATCAGAGCTGATGGAGCCAATCAGTCTCACTTGGAAGGATCCAATAGGGAAGGTGCCACACAGTTCCTCCTGTCTCCCTGCCTTCTCTTCCCTCAGTGTTTCAGAAGAAGAACACAGTGGGCCCTATCTTCGTGCAGGCGATATCCCCTATTACCGGTTGCGCACCTGTTTGCGCATGCCTTAACACAAGCAAGATAACAGTCCGCCTTGCGCATTTGTCCAGGCGGTATGCCAAGTTTTGCACCCCCACCCGGCAGCAACAAAAAAAAAAGCATCCCCACCTCACGGGAGCATAATTGTAATGATTTATACAGAAACATAACCATAATAAGCAATAATGTTTAAAAATTATATAATTGTTTGGGTAGACGTGACCTCCCTGTTTTTAAGTTAAAACAGCCCCAAAATCTCGTGAGGATGCCATACTCATACAAGCGCAGATTAGAGGCGTGCCAAATCATTTATGCACGGCGCAAAAACGGGATTTCGGCGGCGCCAGACTTATTCACAGGTGTGGCCTGGCAATGCCTGGGCGTTACATCAATCAGATTCCTGTCTCGCAGTCCATGTAATACAATTTGCGTGAGGCATGCTGTACTTCTCCCCATGCGTAATTTGGATAGGTGTAGGCCTTTTTTTCATAATAAAACACCGTGTGCACACAATATCCCCCCCCCCCCCCATCCGTATAACAGAGGTCATATCTGTCAGCCACAATTGAAAAGAAGGCGAAGTAGAAGACTTCCATTCTTTTAAGATTAGTTTTTTGGCAACAACTGTCCCTTGTGTCAGAGATTGTTGCACAGTTGTGGGGAAGTCCAGAGAGGATTCCGAGCAGCGAAGATGGCAAGTTCTGCTTCGGGTTAATTTGTAGGCCTTAGAGTACCAGTCAAATATCTTGGCCCAAAATCCGGACAGTGAAGGGCAGAACCAAAAAGCATGTGACAATGTGCCCTCCGACACTAGTGATGTGACGTTCGCGAACGACCCGAATTTATTGAACGGCTCTTTGCTATGAACGAAGGGAACCGAGTCCTACTTGAGAGCCGTTCGTTTTAATGTTGTGCCCAAATGTCACTGCCTGCCGCTCCCCACCACACACACAGTGTAGACCTCCCTCCCTCCCTCTGCTAGTCCACTGAGCAGGGAGGACTTGGTCGGGGCACTGACAACCGGAGCACCCAGAGGAAACCCATGAAAATGGGGAGAACATGCAAACTCCACAAAGAAAGGATCTGCGAGTTTGGACCTGGGACCTTCTTGCTGTGAGGCAACAGTCACCACTGATCCACCATGCCGTCCCTATGGGCCAGGGACATGCACAGATATACCTCAGGTGGTGCCCAAGCACCTGCCCTGTTGCCCTCCTAATAAGTGCCCTTTTTGCAAGACATGTCCACAACCAACATTACTCTGTTACAGAGGCTCTAGCAGACTAATTTTTAAAACTAGCCTAGAGTGAAGATACTGATATCTTCTGAAACTAGAATGCCTAATGCATCCATTGGTACCCAACCATGTCATGCTAGCTTGTCAACAATGTTCCAAAGTTAGGATAAATTTTGGCCAGGGAAAACTGGCATAGCCATTTTCAAATGGGGCCTTGATCTCTTACTTCAATATATCTGAGTGAGAATAGGTTCTATAGGTACATGACTACCCTTTACAGACATGTCCACCTTATGCTAATCCCATGCATTTTTTGGTAAAAACATGCCGGACCGTATAATCGCAAAAGCGGTAATTTAGCATTTGCACTGGTTTTACGCCACGCGCAATGCAAATTGGGGGCGTGCACAAGCGCATGCCTGTTATAATTGTACTGGACATGCATGGGGTAGGCGTGCCACATGCCAAACCAGGCGTTTTGGTGCAAAAATGTGGGGACAGATGGCATTTTCCTATCGTCAGCATGCACGCAATTACTTTGCGCTAAGAGCTTTGAAAAGCACCTCTTATGCGCTAAAATACCTGATGCGCTTGAGCGCACCACAATCTCTGCCCTGCGCAGCACAGAAACATCATTACGCACGGAGGTGCCACGCCAGGAAATCTAATTCTGCTGCTAAAATTGGGTAACCAGCAGATTATTCAGTGAAGCAATCAACTATAATTCACTGAGAAACTTTTATCACATCGCAAAGAGGGGTCAATGGCAAATTAATTGAGAAAAACTTCACCTTCACCTATCCCATAACCCAGAGGGTCGTTGGACGATCTGTCAACAAGCTCTCTCCATCTCTCTCTGTCATTGGAAGGCACCTCTCACTACAGTTTCACTGAGTCCACTCTAAAGCCTCCCATCTTTTCTTTAGTCCCCGCTGCAAACACGTTTCTATTGTCCCACCCCAGTCAACAAAATAACCTGAATTTCATCAAATCACAGATGTTTTTAACAGGTATATGATGTGATGGTGTCGTTATGAGATAGGGATAATATATACAATCAATAGAGATAGCTCTATCCAAATTACGCATGGGGATAATTACAGCATATGCCTCACACAAACTGTATTACAGGGACTGCAAGACGGGAATCTGATTGGTTTGATTGATGTAACACCCAGGCATTGCCAGGCCACACCTGTGAATAATTCTGGTGGTTAACACCGCCCAAATTCCGTTTGCATAAATGATTTGGCACGCCTCCAATCTGCGCTTGCACCCGAGCATGAGTTATGCTCCCCCGCGAGTATTGCATCCCCACCATATTTTGGGTGTTTTAGCTTGAAATGTTGACTTAATGTGGGAGTTAAAGTTGAGATGGGAATCAATAATAACGCCAAACAGGGAGGTCACGTCTACCCAAACAATTATATAATTTTTAAACAGTTACGTTTCTGTATGAATCATTACAATATGTTCCCGTGAGGTGGGGATGCGTTTGGCGGCGGGGGTGCAAAACTCGGCATAACACCAGGGGTCTCATCTATCAAACCTTCCGTAGAATCCTTACTAACGATTCCTACGACTGTGTTGAAAAGAATGACTAACCTATCAGTGACTGCGCACACACCTGCACGCAATTCCCCGTTACCAGTAGCGCAGCTGCCAGTGATTAAGCATGGGGATCTGCTCCATGGGGTTCCTCTGCCTTTCCGACATGCTGCCACTCCGAACGTTAACTTCCATTATTCGGACTGGCGGTCGTTCACCTTAGAAGCCGCAATGCCGACCTTAGGTTTAGGCGTGGGGGTGGGAGAGGTTAGGTTTTGGGTTAGGGTCTGGGGGAGGTTAGGTTTAGGCATGGGGGGAGGTTAGGTTTGGGGTGGGGGCTGGGAGAGGTTAGTGAAAAACGGGGAATATAGACCCCCTTTCTGAGTGCCGATATTTCGGAGTGGCAGAACGTCGGAGTGGCAGCATGTAACCCTGCTCCATATCCCGTCCCCTGCATGCTCAAATCCAACCAATGGTCAATGCAAATCACAACATGAAGTTACAGCACATATAAACGAACCTGATTATCACTTCAAAAGAAAATGTAGTGTCAACATGATGCTGGCTGCCTGAATGCAGTGAGCGCAACAGAGGAAAAAAGTGGTCCGATTTGGAGATTGAGGGGAAAAAGGGAGATTTGGTGTGATAATCAGAATGTCATGTGTATTAACATTGCACCTGAAACATCATGTATTAATCACTGTATTCACTTCAGTCAGCAGCGCCAAGGCACACTGCTGCGCGGTGTCTGCCTTTCATCCCCTCATCTCGCCGCTGTGCCAAATGCACACACACACAGGCAGCCTGTCACCATGGATTCTCTACTTATTTCTGCCATTAAAAATTCTCTCTAATCTCTGTCATCTGCTCGCTAATTATGAGTGTTCTTATCAGCATTCAATCAAAGAGTACAACTTAAAGTGTAAATGTCGCATTTTGGCACTCACATCCCATCGCGTCCATAACACTAACATGTTATTTGATAGCCTATTGTAGCCTAGATTTCTTTCTTCTTTTTATTCCATTGACATTATCATGCAGTTTTGAGGATAAAGCAGCATATCTCCCTATAGGCTAGGCTAAGTCCAAGAACACAGGAGAGGTACAATGAAAGCAATAGTCTGTGAATGGTTTGTTTATCTTGCCTTTTATTAGGCCTATATGATTTTTATTTCATTTATTTATTTGTATGTATCGTATTTTATTTTTTAATATTTGTTCTTATTGTAGTGCGGCAACTATCGATTATTTTAGTAATCGAGTATTCTACCGAATAATCCATCGATTAATCGAGTAATCAGATAAGAACCCTTTTTTGTGTTTTCAAAGGCTTATCGTAAATATACACCAAAAAATAAGATAAATCTCTTCAAATAAACAACTACATTAGTTTCTTTCTTAGAAAAAACAACATTTTTATTTTTAAATTGCATAGAACTGGCAGTGGCACCATTCATCTTTTCAACCTGACGTCTTCTTATTCGTGAAGAAGGTCCTTGAGGGAAGTGTGTAGTTCGGGTTGAAACTCAAAATCATCTTTCTGAATCCTTTATCTTCCACCATGGACAGAGGGCGCATGTCTGTCACAATCATATTCAAAATGCTATTGCTGAACTCAGCTGCTTGTTCACTTGAACATGATGGACCCGTCCTTACAAAGCTGTCCATAGTACGCTGTGATCCGCTGAAAAAGAGGTGAAATAATAATTAATATTGATATTTATTAGGTAAGTTCATAACAAAACTGGAGAATGCGCATTTACACACCCTAGACCTGTTGCCTATTATTGACACAAATATCAGAATAGCAAGATAACAGGTCAGGTGGTGTAATAATTGGAGCCTAAAATGCACCAATTAAATAGTTGTTTGCAATCATCATGAGAAGAGTCGACCGGTCTAGGGTGTGTAAATGTACATTCTCCACACAGACACTCTTTCTCTCTCACACACACTCTCTCTTTCTCTCTCACACACCAACAGGCTAGTGTGATCACACACACACACACAACGCTGTTAAATTAGCCGCTAACGTTAACGTTAGGTTGAGCTTTGTATTTCTCACAGAAAACGGCAAGCCACATCAAAAAAATGCAGCGTGAATGCAGTTACTAATAGTCATATTGGCAACGTGGCAAGCCAGCAGCACAACTACTACTAGTCTTAATATCAAGTAGCAATCATTAGCATACATTTACATTAGCCTTGTGTATAGTTAACGTTACGTTACCTTGCTCCACTCGACGTAGATGCGCTGGTGGATGCGTAGACTGGATGTTTACGGTTCAGGTGCTGAAGCATTGATGAGGTACTGTTGTGATATGCAAGTATCGTCTTACAGTACTTGCACACCACTGAGTTTGTGTCCTTTTTCAGCGTGAAATGGTCCCACACTTTAGACAGTTTCGGTCGCTTTGTCGGCCCTGGTTCTTCCCTTCCCGGCTCCTCCTGTCTGCTTTCTCCGCCGCCTCGTTCCATTTTGCGGGGTCCGCTCGCTATAGCTCTGCATCTCTGGTCTGTCTGCGATCATGTGTTCTCACGTGTTTACACCGGAAGAGCGCTGTGCCACACCAGTAAGCGTCCGTGAGAAACACAGTCTCTACTCTCTAAATGCCGTGTCGAGGCGAATCATTTTGGCCTCAATCATTTTAATTACTCGAGTTATTCGAGGTACTCGAGGAATCGTGACAGCCCTAGAAGCAACTCAACGCAGTTCTATCGCTTGGCTGGCAGTGTAAAGCACCACGTTCTCTCTCAGTCTTGACCGGCGAAGCAACTCCTTGCAGTTCTCTCTCTCGCCCCGTCTTGACAGGCAGTGTCAAGCAGTGAAATCTTCCAACATTGAACGTGCACAAAACGACAGCTCCGCTCGAGACACAGATCAAAAGCCCCTTTTCTCCCGTGCGGGCAGCGCAGCAGCGGGTTAAAACTCACAGACAGTCCACAAGTGCGGCGGCGGCGGCTCCTTTGATATCAGGACGAAAACGGTTTTCTAGCTCAAAACCCACACGAAACTCTGCGAGTTACTCCTAAATCAACTCTCCTCTTTAACGTGACGCCCACCAGTGCTTTCCAACAAACTGGCTGGGGAATATCACCGAAACGTATCTTTTAAATAATTATTTAGTCTCTCCAGTTTCTCATGCGACCGCTCTCGTTTTGTCATCAGCGCACTCTCCTGCTTCCGCTTCCTCTCGGGCTATTCACGGCTGCCCAGAGAATACAGCGCCCCCACTGGACAACTCAAGAGTCTCTCCCCGTCACATTTCCCCCTCGTGAAACCCTGCCATACCAGTGACACTCCCGCATCCACCGGTCACCTGTCACAAGAGGGCAGTAAACAGAAACATGTCAGTGTCACACATGAACAAAATACTTTCTCGTGGCATTACAGCATTACAGGACATATTCATCTCTAAACCTTGCAGGGAGTACACCTCTTGTACTCCTTTTAGGCCGGCTCTGGTAACCGTCCTCATCCGTATCACTCCCAGATTCATCAGCATCCCTTGCTAAAGCTTCTGCTTCCTCGGACTCTGCTTCCACCTCTAATGTGTCAGCATCCCCTGCTAAAACCCCAGCCTCCTCTGACCCAGCTACCGCCTCCGGTGCAACCCTCCCCATTCCCTGCCTTTGCAGTGGCTCCTCCCCCTGAACCCTGCGTGCGCCAGTGTCAGGTGCGACTGAACTGTGTGGAATGTAAAATACATTGTGAGAGTTTGTGTCGGAGTTAGCTTCTGTGTTTTTGCACTTCTGCCTCATGGGCTTCTGTATTGCCTGCCCCTTTACCGGTGGCTGGAATGTGCAGTGTTTCAGTTGCTCCCGGTGTACTACTTTAGTCGGACCCCCAGCCTCAGGCCTGACCGTGAACACTGGGACATCAGGATGATTTTGTGAAACCACCAGGTAGGGTTATCTTGGATCTTGTTCCTTCCTCTTGGTTTGTGGTTCCTCATGAGCACACGGTCTCCCGGCCTGAAGAGGGCCGCACTGAGCTTACGGTCGTAGGTCCTCTTGCGGCGTGTGGCAGTATCCTTTGCAGCAGTCTGTGCGACTTCGGCAGCTAGTTTTAGCTTCTCATGGTGGTTCAGGACCCACTCATCCAGGTTGTCAGCGTCACTGTGCTCTAGGTCTCTTCCTCCCAGTACATACAGGGGAAGCCGTGCATCTCTCCCGAAGAGCAGGTAGAATGGAGGGTAGCCCGTTGAAGAGTGGACGTGGCTATTGTATGCCAACACGAGCTCTGGCAAGTGTTCCTTCCAGTCCCTTTTCTTTTCAGGGGGCAGGGCCCGCAACATCTCGTGCATTGTCCGGTTGAACCGTTCACATTGTGCGTTTCCTTGTGGGTGGTATGGGCTGGTGCGGCTTTTAGAGATCCCGTAGACACGACATAGCTCCTTGATCACACCAGTTTCAAAGCTTCGCCCCTGCGGCGGCGGCGGCTCCTTTGCTCCTGTTAAGCTTCACTAACCGCCCGTGTAGTGGCATGTTGTACCTTACACAAAGCTCCGTTCGTCGGGGTCCGTCGTGATAAGTTGACTCTTCTTGTCTTTCGTGTCCTTTCGCTTGTTCACTGAGACTAGACTGGCCACAAGCAGGCACGTACTTCCTCAGATGTCATCACTAGGAAGTCCTTTCCAAAGTCATGCTCTGCCAGCTGTGCGACCCATCTTTGTTCAACCGCGCCAAGATTAGCGGTTTCCAGGTAGTGCAGAGGGTTATGGTCTGTGATGACAACGAACTTGGAGTAGAGCAAGTGGTCTCGGAATTTCTCCGTGATGGCCCATTTGAGCGCCAGGAGCTCCAGTTTGAATGCGGAGTAGTTCTTGTCATTCCTCTCTGTTCTCCGTAGCCCCCAGCTCGCAAATGCCACCACACGCTCCACTTCATCCTGCTTCTGACTGAGGACGGCCCCAAGCCCATGTTGGCTCCCATCAGTGGTCAGTATGAAGGGGCGCGTAAAGTCGGGGTGCCATGAGACTTCTCCTCAGGGTGTCGAAGGCACTTTGACATTCTCCAGTCCAGATAAAAGGTTCAGTTGGGGCCCTCTTGCGCTCGCCTGCCTTCCTTGTTTTGCCCACTAGAGCATGTAGAGGCCTCGCCAGATGCGCAAAGTTAGGGACAAAGCGCCTGTAGTAGCCCATGAACCCCACCACCTGCCGGACCTCCGTCACATTTTTGGGGACAGGCCAGTCCTCCAAGACCTTAATCTTCTCCATGTCGACTTGGATGCCGGCTGCAGAGATCACATGGCCTAGGAATTTCACCTCTGTCCTCAACAGGAAGCGCTTCCTGGGCTTCAACTTCAGGCCATGCTCCTTGAGGCGACTGAACACCAGGTCCAGCTTCTTGCAGTGACTGTCGAAGTCTGTGGAGAAGACGATGATGTCGTCAAGGTAGATCAGCAGGACGTCGAATGCAAGGTCACCCAGCACAACCTCCATCAGACGTTGGAAGGTGGCGGGCGCGTTGCATAACCCGAATGGCATGCGAGTCCACTGGAATAGTCCAAACGGTGTAGTGACCGCCGTCTTCTCTTGGTCCCTCTTGTTGACAGCAACCTGGAAGTAACCAGCGGTGAGGTCAAGGGTTGAGAAGAGCTGGACGTTTCCCAGGGCATCAAGTGACTTGTCTACCCTGGGGAGTGGGTAGGCGTCCTTCCAAGTCACGCCGTTAAGCCTTCTGTAGTCACAGCAGAAGCGCACGGACCCATCCTAGTGATGGTTCGAATTCCTCAAGCAGGCCGAGAAACAGGCACGGAGAGCTGCTGGAGGTGGACATGTTTGACGACCAGGAAGGAAACGGTGTGTAGGGGGAGGGGCCTCTGGAGGAAGAGGAGTATTATCCCGACAGCAGCCAATGGGAAGCAGAAGAGGAGGAAGAGGCGGCGAAGGAGGAGGTGACCAAACCCGCTCCAACCGGAGCCATCACAGAAAGGGTGAACAAGGAGACCAGTATGGACGGTTTGCCTCACCACTGCTCCATGGTCCGGCCCAAGGAGCGCCGTCCGGACGTCCCGCAGCAGAACCCCTTCGTCAGGGGAAACACCATCATCCGTTCCAAGACCTTCTCCCCAGGACCCCAGAGCCAGTAGATCTGCCGGATCAACCGCAGCGACAGCGACAGCTCCACACTCTCCAAGAAGTCGCCGTTTGTCAGAAACGCCTCCGAGAGGCGCAGCATGCGCATGAAGAAGCCCCCGGTGCCGGTCAAAGGGCTGGACGGTCTGCTACGGACGTCTCTGGACCTTGAGATGGACCTGGCGGTCTGGCAAACGCGGCAGGCGCGGCTGGCCCAGGAGCTGCGGGTGCTGCGGGAGCTCCGGGAGCAACTGGAGAAGGCCAGGGGGTGGGGCCAGAGGGAGCTGCCCACCTGGGTGCATGAGGACCAACGCTTCCGCCTTCTCCTCAAACAGGCCGAGAAACAGGCACGGAGAGCTGCTGGAGGTGGACATGTTTGACGAAGAGGAAGCGGAAGCGCACGGACCCATCTTTCTTGATGACGATCACAGCAGGTGAGGCCCAAGGGCTTGAGCTTTCCTTGAGGACCCCCTGTGTGACCAAGTCTTGGACATGCCTCTTGAATTCTTGGAAGACATGAGGTGGGACCCTCCTGTGCCTCTGTTTTATGGGATGGGCGTCTCCAGTTTGAATGCCATGGGTTACAGTGGTGGTGTATCCATAGTCCGAGTCATCCTGGGAGAAAACTGCATGATGTTTCTCCAACAACTTGTTCAATTCCTGCACTTGGGGTGGGGTGAGCCCCTGGAGACCAGCCTGCACTGGGACAGCCAGCACCGTGTCCTTCTCAGGTGCGGGAGCCACGTCTCCTTCAATGGCCCTCACATGTAGCACGCCCTCCCTTTCTTCAAATGACACAAGCTCTTTGGTCATAACCTCTTGTGGTTTGCTTAGTTCTGCAATACATGCTCTGGGGAGGAGAGTGATTGCTTTCTCGTTGGAGTTGAGCAGCCTCACAGGAACTTTGCCATCAACTGCCTGAGCCAAGACGTTGGCGACGAATAGCCCACCGGGAAGGCTAGTATCAGGGGCGGTCTCCACCAACACCTGGCATTTTGTCTTGGGCGGTATTCGGCAGCGGCCCTCGATGACCTTTTCACTCAATGGTGGGATGATGATAGGCTGTTTTCCTGCCACCTTGACATAGCCGATCCTTCCATCAGGGCCGACATGCTGCTCCCTCTTGTCAATGTGTGCCAGAATCAACTGTGCCCCTCCTTTCTGCGGGCTGTGGCGCCTCATCCTTCTGACGCCTCTTGTGCCACCAAACAGACTGTGGAGGTCTTCAAACACGTTCATGCCCACGATTCCTGGCACAGAGGTACTGTTGGACCCGCCCGGGTCCTCCCTTAGTACAAAGACACATTTGTCTGTCATCTTCTTTCCCATGCATTCAATGTCTGCTCGGAGGCACCTGAGGACTGGTATGTCCAGGCCAGTCATGAAGTCATGTGAGACTTAAGAACTTGAACATGAAGGGGCGGCCACATGACTTCACAGTCATGTGAAGTCATGACTTCACACTAAGATGAAGTATTTCCCAATAATATTATTTATTTCATTAACAGAGCATGTGAACTTGGGCATACGGTAAATTAATAATCCATGCACATACCAAAATTGAGGCAAAACACCCCAAAATCCAGATTGCCAACATCCCCTCCTTCTTCATCAGAAGTAGGCTATTTGTAGGGGGCGTCCCCGGTGTCTCACCTGCTAGAGCGCGTACCACAAAGGCTTAGTCCTTAACGTGGCCGACCCGGGTTCGAATGCTTACGTTTGGAGCGTTATTTAGCCCCCTTCCCGACAAGCTAGCATGACATGGGGTTGGTACCAAATGGATGCCCTTTTGTTTCTGATTTCCACCCATTTTCTCCCCACTTGGCCAATTTATCCCATGCTGCCCTATTGGCTACCCCGGTCGCTGCTCCACCCTCTGCCGATCTGGGGAGAGCCGAGCCCAGCACCATGCTTCCTCCGACACGTGCACAGTTGCCAGCCGCTTGTTTTCACCCGACAGCTGGGGAGCTTCACCGGTAGGACGTAGCACGTGGGAGGAGGATCACGCTATTCCCACCACCAGTTCCCTTCCACCCCGACCGACCTGAGGAGGCGCTAGTTCAGTGACCGAGGACACATACCCCCAATTCGGCTTGCCACCCTCAGGCACAGCCAATCGTGCCTGTATGGACGCCCGACCAAAGCCGGAGGTAACATGAACCTGCGACCCTCGTGTTGGTAGGCAGGGAATCTAACGTTACCCAAGGCCATGGATGCCTTTTCTCCTTTCGTATGATACCAGTATCTTCATTCTAGCTTTAAAAATGAGCCTGCTACAGCCATGATCGTGAAAATCGGGACCATTGGCAGCTCACCTCCAGTACCTCGATGGCCCACCGGGGGGCCGCAGCCCACACCTTGGGAATCACTGGCCTATGGGAGTGTGATTGTTGCCATCTTTTTGCACAGCTTGCATTAGACCAGGGGTTTCTCACAAACCCGCAGCTCCGCCTGCTATTGGTCCGTGATCGGCAAGCTGCGTGAACACTGGACAGATGGCCTGTCAATCACGCCCAAAACATATAGAGGCCCGTCTTTTCTATCGCCTACTTTAGCTAATCACACGCAGGTCCTGAAGTAAGCGGTGCAGGTTTATAAGGTTTAGGCCAGTCAGGTCCACAGACCTGAACGTCCGTGATGAGAACGAGGTATGAGAGCATATCTAATAAAATCTATTAATCTATAGAATAACCACACTGATATATTTCACTGATATGACGTATTATATACGTCATATATATAATACGTAATATTAATTAATAATATTACTAATTTACTATATTATATATATATAATTATATATATAAATTATATATATATAATATTATAGGAGTAGTATGATATGTAATGATACACGTATTGTATCATATGATTACATATGATGTAATCTGTATTTAATCATATAAATTTATGATATATAATTATTATTATTACGTATTATATATCTGATATGATTTACTCCTCGTATATGTGTACGTATATGTATGTAATTACATTACATACATACCTCATATGGTATCAAAGAGACCCATTATTATGGCAATTAGGGTTAGGGTACGCCGTGATGTTCCACAAATACCTGTGGAAGGCAGGTCCCCTTACCGATTATAAGATCTGGTACTCCCATCTTATAGGTATCATCATACCTATAAGAGTGGGGGGCACGGGACCCCCTGGTGCGCGAGGTCCTGGAGGGTTGGAGCTCTGATATACCCCTGTGCGTCAGGACAAGATCCTGCGTTTGCCTACCCTAGGTTATCCTGTCAGTTATTGTACTAGCAAACACTGCAACAAGAAGTAAGCTGGGTGAAAATGTGAATGTTTATGTCAAGTTGAAACCGTCTATATAGTGAATCAAATTAACAGTTCGGACAGTAGTAAAAATTGTATTTAATTATTTAACATTTATATTTAACAGACAAAATAAAGACAATATTTACAATACTTACAATATGGAAAGCAAATCAATTGGGGGGAAAATACAAACAAAGAAGAACATTACAGAAGATATGGCATTCTAAATTACTAATTTTGACAGGAGCAGGTAATGGCGAGGACCTCTGTGATCTTTTGTTAGAAACTAGCCAAAGAAATATGATGATCCAGTTCACCACTGGTATGCTGGGTCTCTGGTACCCAAGAGAGGGGCTCTTAGCCTGGGCAGAGGCAGTGTGGAGGTAAGGGGACCTGCCTGGGTCTCTGGTACCCGAGAGAGGGGCTCTTAGCCTGGGCAGAGGCAGTGTGGAGGTAAGGGGACCTGCCTGGGTCTCTGATACTGGTATTTATTTCCATTCGCTATGAGAACCTCTATCTCTATACAGAGATTTTGGCTCTGATATATATTATATACACCCCTGAAGACGTATAATTATATTATATATATATATATATTATATATATATATATATTATATATAATAATATTATATCATAAATGTAAATGATAATGTAATGATAAGTAAATCATATCAGATATATAATACTTAATAATAATAATTATATATTATTATATATACATAATTAAAATACATACACCCCTGAATACGTATTAATATAATACGTATGATACACGTATTATTATATTATACTTGACTATATAGATAGATATATTAATATAATAGTAGTATATGTTATGTATTCATTTATTAATTACATATTGTATCCTACTATATTTAGGCCTTTACTATATCAAGATATATTAATATCTTACTTTGTATATATATATATACAAAGTGTATATATATAGTCAGGGGATCATGTTGGCCTGACTGTCCACACAGTCAGGTTCAGGCCGCAGACTGCGGCCTGACAGCAGTCAGACGGGCCCAGTTAGCATCTGTCAGGGCCGACCCACTCTTTCCAAAATGCTTTTTGAAGTGAGCTTTGTGCTCATATTTATCAGAATGACCTCTTAATTTGCATTGAGTTCAAATCTGCAATGCTCCCAGGGAAATTCACAAAGATGAATACGAACAGGTTTCGTTTCAATTAAGGCCTCTGCTGCTTCAAATGCTGCGATCGCCGCCTGCCATTCAGGATTTGACCATGTCATCCATAGGCCTACAGGCTCCCATGAAGACAGCAGGTGATGGTCTTCGGTATCTCCAAGGCCCAGGACAAGCTGCTCCTTCAGCATGGCCTCTGCATTCGGGGCACGGGTCGCATCTCTGCGTTCAATTCTGTTGAGTTTTTCCTGGAGATCGTAAGCGTAGACACGGATTGTCTCGCCAGGCGCTTGTCTCCTGTCATAGAATTCCTTCAGCCTGGTCCCAATGGGGACTTTATCTCCATAAGTTTCCTCCAGTACTTCAAAGATGGTTTTAGCGCTTACTGCCTTGCCATTCAGCATGAACTTAACAGTTGACCTTGCTTCACCTTTAAGCTGCTGTTTGAGTAGCTCCACTTGGTCATCTTCGGGGACCTTGGCTACCTTGAAGGAGGACTGCATAGACGCTATCCACTCTTCGATGCATGGCTCATTCTGAGATGGACAGCCACTGAACTCGGGGTACTTCCTCTCCCGGGGAATGTAGACCGTCGTTGGGGCGGCGTTGGCTTGCTGGTCGATGACAGTTTTTGCAAGGGTGAGCAGCCTGCTGACCTAAGAATTCTAGACGGTTCGTAGCGTGGGAGCAATTCAGCTATGTATTTTGGGCCTAGGCCATTAAGTGATTTATAGTACTAATAACAGTATTTTAAAATCTATTCTATGACACACTGGCAACCAGTGTAAGGACTTAAGAACTGGAGTGATATGATCAGCTTTCTTAGTCTTCGTTAGAACTCTAGCAGCAGCATTCTGAATGAGCTGAAGTTGCCTAAGTTCTTTTTTGGAGAGACCAGAGAAAATAAAAGTTTATTGCAGTAGTCTAACCTACTATAGATGAAGGCGTGAATTAGTTTTTCTAGATCCTGTCTGGACATGTAGCCCCTAATTCTTGCTATATTGATAAAAAGCTGATTTTCTGATTGACTTAATGTGGGAGTTAAAGTTAAGATCGGAATCAATAATAACGCCAAGATTTTTGACTTGATCCTTAGGCTTCAGGGATCGAGGCTCAAGGCGTGCAGTGATTTTAAGCCTTTGTTCTTTGGGACCAAAGACGATCACCTCTGTTTTGTCTTTGTTTAGCTGTAGGAAATTCTGGCACATCCAGTTATTTATTTGATCAATGCACTGGCACAATGATTCTATGGGAGCATAGTCAGCTGAGGAAAGAGTTATATACAACTGAGTGTCGTCTGCGTAGTTATGATAGGCTACTTTGTTTTTTTTGCATAATTAGGCCTAGAGGGAGCATATAAAGGTTGAAGAGAACGGGCCCCATAATGGGCATAGGGTTCCATTGCCATTGCCACCCAGTGACGCGGTTTGTTTACCAAAATGCTGCTCGGCTGATCCCTCATAGGCTACTCGGCAGCAGTAGCTCTCCAACTCTGTTGATCTGCATCTTCTTGCTCCGCCTCTCTCTCTCTGCCCATTCTAGGTCGATCTGACAAGTTCCTCATCTGTGTATTCAGGTTCATAAAGACATCCCCTCAAATCTGGCGTAAACCGCAATGCTTTCATAGTCAGACATGTTTAGTATGTTTTAGTAGCCTGTTTACAGAGCGCGCTGTGTCTGAAACACCTGTACAGTGTTAGTGACCGCCGCGGATGCAGCACGCGGAGCCAGAAAGTAGTGCCAATAAATAACGCGGTCTGATCAACAGCAAGACTGAGGTTTTATTGATGAAATGAGATAACACATATTCATAACTCATAACACATGCATGCTTTCTTTAGGAGTAAAACTTAATATAACTCTGTGGGGTCATCCCTATGTTCCCCGGGTCCTATGTTCCCCGTTTTTAACACTCTCCGTAACATTTGGGGTGTCTATCCGCTATGCCGACCACCCGCAATGCCGACCTTAGGTTTAGGCGTGAGGGGTGGGAGAGGTTAGGTTTTGGGTTAGGGTCTGGGGGAGGTTAGGAAGGGTTCTATGTTCCCCGGTCCCACAAAAACGGGGAACATAGGACCCGAGGAATATAGGACCCGGGGAACATAGGTACGCTCCCAACTCTGTGACCCTAGAATGTCCGTTACCTCTCCCACCCCCCATGCCTAAATCTACGGCCAAATTCCACTGAGTCCGTGTTTGGTCCGTCTGCGCTGCGGTACCGCTTCGGAGCCGATACGTTTCCACTCTAATCAATGTGTCAACTCCCACCCACTCCACTGCGTTGCGTGTCTACTCCGTCCCAGCTCCGACGATCCGGAGCTCTCCGAAGCAGATACGCAAGGCTTCTATTTTTCACGGATGTCGGAGCAAAGCCGCAGCAAGTTGGGCGGAGCCAGGCATGGAGTCAACAGGGCAGAGGTGCTTACAGCATTCAACATCAAGCCAGAGGACAAACATGTATGAGGAAAAGTTAATCATTGAAGTGGAAAACCACAAAATAATATATGACACGACACATCCTTTTTACAAGGACAACACCAAGCAAGTCCACCCCTCCTCTGCTTCTCCAGTTGGGAACAATGATCTTCTGCCTGTTTGTTGTTGTATTTATCCCACATACAAATTGTCTCGCCCGAATGCGCGCGATTTCACCGCGAGAACTTGTCGGTCTCGTCACTCCAGCTGTCTGGCGGAGCGGAGCCGTGACGTGCTCTGCACGCAGCCGGTGAGTGTTGGCGGAGCACAGAGCACGGAGCAAAATCGGAGCACAGCCGCAACGCAAATGCGACCAGTGGAATCCCGACGCTAGTCTCTCCCCAGACTCAAATATTACGTTGAATCGCTGCGCTCTGTATGAGAGAGCTCAGCAGCATGCAGTAACGTAGTGTATCAGCGTAAGAACTCTCATGGGTCTGGCATTGAGACTAGCCTAAACCTAACCTCCCGCAGACCCTAACCCTAAATAATTTCATAAATAATTATGAGGGGTGCACTTTCATCACTTTATTTATAAATCATTTTATAAATAATTATGAGGGTGTCCTTTTTTCACATGAGCACCTGCCCCCCAAAATGCACACACCACTGCTGGGGCAGCTGGTCTAGCCTCAGTGGCACCTGGAGAGTCGCTGCAGTCACTTCCATGATGACCTTTCCAAATGGACGGTGGGCCAACGGGAGATTTCGTGCACTTAAACGATCGATACAGATGGAGAACCCAGTCCTTTATTAACGGAGACATGTCTCAACAAACGAAAATAAAACTGTTGCCACTCATATTTTCTGATCATATTTTGTGATTGTTAACTGTCAACTTGCATTTTCTCCGGTAAAGAGAGCAGACAGCTATGTTTAGGGTCCGATATGCATGACGTATTTGTAGTTATCATCCAATAGCGGGCTTGGAAAAGTATCACGTGGTTCACGTTGCTCATGTAGTTCCTGCTTACTGTCAAATCCAAACACCACAACATCACCCGCTGTTAACTTTTTGGAATGATTTTCAGTGGCACTTTACTATGATTTGCATTCATTTATATAATATCAACTTAGCCAGCAATTCGGTGTTAAGACGTGACGTCAGTCGTGAAAGTTCGGCAGCTTCTGATGGCAAGCGGGGCACACCACGCCAGCGTTTGCTAAGATGTCTTTTCAACATAATCTGAGTCCAAATAAAAGACTAATTTATGGTAAGTTTTTTGGTAAATTTGCTCTTTCCACTAATGTTACCCCTTTCAAAGTCTATTTATTTTATTAGCAACTTTTGTGAGCTAGTCAATGCAGTACTACGCTAATAGTTTATGAGCAATGCTAACGTGATATCACTGATCAGTCTGTATGCTTCCCTTATCTGTCACTTGGACTAAAACGCTACGCTACGCTAAGTGACTAACTATATTAGAAATACCAACATAATAAACAGCAGCCAGCATATTGAACTAACATTACAGTCAGGGGTGTAATGGTTGGTAAATGAGGTGGGTAAACTATCCAATGTGAGTAGTTTACCCAGCTCATTTCCCCTCATTGATTGATAGATGATCTGAGAACAAGTGAGTAAACTATCAACCTCATTTAAAAAATGTGGCTTACCTCCACTACAGTATATTTTAGTAATCTGCTCACTAGTCTCTAATCTAGAGTAACGTTAAATTTGTATTAATAACACATGTAAAATTAACCAATGTGACGTACTTATAGATTTTTGGACAGACAGCAACATTGTTTGATATTTTATATTGATTTGTTGGACAGGTTTGAAAATCTGACATGCTGCAACACCAGGCTGACATGGCTCAGTTGTCTGCAAGAATCTACTGCCTCCTACCTTCAATGACAGGATGACCTGATGGAAAAGCCAAATGGAGTGCATCTGTAGCCGCCTTGTTTCTGCTATCATTATGTAGCCTATACTGTCTGGGTCTTCAAATGTAATTAGAACCTCAGTTTAAATATAAAATCACTTCTTTGCTTAATTGTCATAGTTTATACATCTGCACGGTTAACCAAGGAGCAGGCAAAAGTGGCTTTGCATGTTTTGTAGTAGTGTGTTCTAAGTTGAAACAAATGAAACAGACTGCACACTCATAACTCCTATGCAATCTTTTTATTTTAACTTCTATAGCAGGGGCACTCAATAAAAATTCAAAGAGGTCTAGTCACAGCTAAGTCATCAATGTTAGCGGAGGTTTAGCTAACATATTAGCATCAATGCTAGCGGGGATTTAGCTCTGTTAAAACCACATTTCCAGAAATGGCAGTGGCAAGATACACACAGGCTTAGATAAGGGTCTTACCTACATGTGTATGAGGGGGGATTGTGTTCACAACATGTACAACTAACGTTACTTGCTGGTATGTCTAACCAGAGAGATACGAGGAACAGTACAGCCACACTCAGACAGCCAGGATAGGAGGGAGCGCTTGTAATATACACCACCGCAGCTGAGCGGGTGGAGTTGAAGGTGTTACCGGTGGGCATGTTATGTAATTGGTGTATCCGTAAACAAATGGGAGGTCGTAAAACTGCCTGAATGTGATGTCGTAACTGTTAAAGGGGCATTTCACACAAAATAGTATTAACATGACAGCATAAGCTGGCTGAAATTACAGCTGGGTTACATATGAACAATCATGGAATCTCATCATGGAATCATGCTTGTGTGTGTGATTTCAAAATGTGTGTTCTGTTTTTTTTCGCATCTGGAATGCATTCAGACTAGTTTGAGTCTCCTGTTTTGCGTGACTTGAATGTGGGTCACCGGCCAACTTCTCGGATGATTTCGTAGTTGTTCTCGCTTGATTTAGTTTTCATTTGATCTCCCCCTCCCCCCCCTTCCACCAGCAGCAAGAGGAGCTGGAGAGGCTGTGCAAGGCCATCGGTCAGGATGCAGAGAGAGACACTTAAAAAACACTACATGTATCCCAGCACAATGCACATAGTGTATACAAACACATATGGTGATGTGGCCCAGGCGTAACTCGCACACACATCCAATGGCAAATTGCAATTGTAATGGGAGATAGAACAGAGTTGCATTACTTCTTGAAACGTGTGTGTTCAGAGGAGAGCGCAGAGTCTTTGCGCAGCACCAAGGAGGTGCAGAAGCAGGCCGAGGAAAGATACAAGGTGCTTGAGAACACCTTGGCTGCCATCAAAAAAAGACCACCTCGTCCGGCACTTTGGGCCTGAGGATGGACGGGCGATGGCCGAGGCCCTTTGCCAGGCCAAAAAGAACAAGGCCATGCAGCTTTTGGCCTCCCTCCGGGCCTCCAACCCACGGATACAAATGGTGAACTCCTTCGACCTCCGGCCCACCCCACCAGAAGACCCCTCCTGAGGCAGTTCAATGCCTGAACTGCCTCAGGAGGATGGATCAGGTGTTCCAGCTGGAACAAAAAATCCAGGGGCTGGAGGTCGAGGGCGCCCGGCTTCGGAGGGAGGCAAAAAAAACAACAGAAAGACAATCCGCGTGAGTTTGCACAATACAATACTACAATTGGGTATTTAATGAGTGTCAAAATAATAAAACTAATTGTTTTACTATTCTGTTGTACTTGTGTTTGCACAGATGCTCAAAGAAGGCCAGCAGCAGCCAGGTCCCACTAACACCTGTGCTAGGACCTCAGGCATCCGGCGGATTCCAACCGGGACAGAGGAAGTTTCAGGCGGGGAGTCAGAACGAGAAAAGCAGGAATCGGTAAGACTATTTTACAGACTCTAACTGGATCATGTGGCCCCATAATCTACACTCAACTCTTACTGTGTGTTTTATTGTTTTGTTTTTCTTTGCAAACACATTTCCATCGGGGAGCAGCGAGTAACCCCTGCCCGGCCCCCCACCTGAGGTGCAGGCTCCAGCCCCTGCCTTGGCCACCACCCTTCCGCCTGCCTGTGCCACCACCCCTCCGCCACACTCAGAGGTGCAGGCTCCAGCCCCAGCCTTGGCCACCCCCCTTCCACCTGCCCGTCCCACCACCCACTCAGAGGTGCACCAGGGCTCACCTCTGACAGCCAATACATGGGTAAAGCTATTTTACAGACTCAATCTCGATCATGTATTCACACATTCTAAAGTTAACACTCACTGTGTTTCATTCTTGTTTTCTTTGCAGGAACACACGAGGCCGCTCCCCAAATAATACTGCTCCTGGCCTGCCACACTTGTTTTTATTTTCAAATGTGAGCACTGTTTTTCTTTTTGTTTAATTGTTTTTGTTCTCCCATGGACTGTTCATGAGCGATCCTCCGAGCTGGACAAATAACATTGGTCTGTGCTATGTGGTGACACTATGAGAGTGACGTTATTGAATGATCTCTCCAATAAAAATTCACCAGAATTATGCAAAATCATATTTTTCCAAACGTATTGGTGTAGTATAACCAGCAAGAGCCCATTGATGTGTGACATCAGTTTGGTGACACTACATTGTATGAGAGTGAAGTTATTGAATGATTTCCCCAATAAGAATTCACCAGAATTATGCAAAATCATATTTTTTCCAAACTTATTGGTGTAGTATAACCAGCAGGAGGTCATTGATGTGTGACATGATTTTGGTGAAGCTACACTGTACAACAGTGAATTTATTGAATATTTTTGTAATCTGTGTTGCACACACTTTGGAAGTGTGAAAAGAGAGAGAGAGCAGATGGAGAGGGGGAGCGGCTCCATCTAGGGGCTCGTTGCCTGCGGAGCAACAAGTAGAGAGCTAGGACTCGCCTTCTCTCTACAACAGCACGCACTGGGAAAACGGGAGGAGAACAGACATAAATATGATGCAATTGCATTTTATAACGCCAAAGGTAGCCATTAAGTTATCCCAAACATATTACTTTATATATTTATGTCGTTATTTACTTATACCCATGATAACGAAGACAATAGATCTGGGGCAAAATATATAGCGGACGAGCAGAGCGCACAGAGAAAGAGAAGTGAGCTGCGCTCTCTGTGTGGACACTTTAAGCGCCTTCTGCGCGGAGGTGCGCTGCACGGCGCATGCGCGCAAGTTCCGCATATGATGTGTCCCCAGCATTAGGCATGAGTTCTATTTTCAAGCCGACTAGGCGCGCGTGAAGGCAGACTTTTTCTGTCAAGCCATGAAGGAAAAACGCGACAATATCCGTGGGAAATGGCAAAGTCAACCGGAATTTCCCTTCTATTACTCGACGTGTGCGTTCATCAAATGAATCAAAATCCAACACCAAAGTGACAAGCAAGTGACAGTGTTACTGATACAATTATTTGTCTCTTCTAGATCCATGGAACGTGGTCATGTTGGGGAAAACTGGTGTTGGGAAAAGCAGTGTTTGCAACACCATATTTGGTGAGGACGTGTTCAAGACAAAGAGTTCTCCAAAGTCTCAAACCAGTATTTGTAAAGCAGCGTCCAGATCTGTCGATGGAAGACTGGTTACTTTGATGGACACTCCTGGATACTATGGCACAGACAAGTCTAAGGAGGAGCTGAGTGATGAGCTATTGAAGCGTATCGGAGAGTTTTGTCCTGATGCTATTGGCATTGTGCTGAAGGTGGAGAGATACACACATCAGGAGGAGGAGCTCATCAAAGAAATCAGCCAAACCGTACCTGAATGGGCTCTCAGACACGTTTTCATTGTCTTTACCCATGGTGACAATCTCCAACTGAACATTCTGGAGTTTGTCAGTCAGAGTGAAGTTCTGAGTGCCTTTGTGAAAAAGTGTGGTGGTCGGTGTCACGTCCTTGATAACAAATACTGGAACAACAACAACCAGGAGAACTACAGGAGCAACAAGTTCCAGGTGGCAGAAATGTTCCGCTCAGTAAACCACACCTGTTTTTGTTTTTATTGTTTTATGGTGTGCATTTTTCTTTTATTGTGAATAATTTATATTCTTGTTTGTTTGTTCATCGATGCCCTGTGTCGCACTTTTTCTAAAAATTATATATATGCTGTTGCAAAAAGAAAAACGATGCTGTTGCAATTTTTTTTATAATAATGCTTTGCAGAAACAAAACAACAAAACAAAACAACAAAAACTGCACTTGCAGGGGGAAAAAAACCCACATTGACACTGATGTGACGTGGGGTGGCGGCTAAAGCTGTGTTCACACCGAGATATTTATTTTTCTCTCTGTCGCTTGATTCAACCCTTTGGAATCGCTCTGTTTAAATCGCTCGTCAACAGGCACAATAATTGACGGACATCTGGGGGCTATAACGTTACGCAATGTCATGATATTTGTCCACTACGAGCTACCGTAGTTGTTTACAAGCTAAGCCTATCAGCGTGCTCCTAATGCGAGCTCTATACCGGTAGTACATACTTCACTTCATGTCAGCTGTCAGCCTGTCAATCAGCTGTCAATGCGGTTTGTTGCCACACAATAAACCAGCGGTTTGTTCCAAGATCCTTGACTCACTCTCACACGGCAGCCAATCAGCGTTGAACAGCGAGCGACTGATGCCAGCGTAATTTCGCTCGAGTCGAATGTTCACTATGAAACTATGTGTATTCATGGGGTCAATTGCCTAAATCAGAATCTATGGGACTAAATACACATTTGAATGGATCAAATATATATTTATTTTATTTGATATATTTATTTTGTCGCATGGACATCTGGCACTCCCTGTCTAGTGGCTAGCTGACATGAAAAATACAACACACATTGAGTTTAAAAATATATAATGACACTATTTATACATATGTATGTGTATTGCGTGTTACTTAAGTAAAACTTATTTTTAAGTGTTATATAATTTAAGTTTTAGTATTTTAAACTGGCCTCTTACTGATGGTACATCACTAACACCACCGTATTGCGAATGTTTACTATGAAACTGCATTCATGGGGTCAATTGCATAAATCAGAATCTATGGGACTAAATACACATTTGAATGGCGATTGGCTCTAAGGGCCGGGTCGGTCTGGCTGTTTAGAACACGGCTCTCTTGAATACTCGATTCTGATTGGTCAATCAACAAGATTCACCGGTCATTATTTCTCGACAACCGACCGCTGCTCTGCCACACCTGGATTAATCAGTTGATAAGAGCCTTTTGTCAGCAAGACACTACTAATTAGGCCAACCAGCTGCAGCTGTGGTGTCTTGTGTGCCAATTATCAATGAAACCGCTTTGTCGTTGAAAACGCTATTAAAAAATCAATTTGAATAATTATTTTTGTCAGATTATTGAATGATTTAGTTGTAGGCCGTGTTCTAAGCGGGATAATGTATACTGAGCCGGTGATTACTGTGGAAATAATGACCGACAGGTGAATGATTTAGCCTGACGCGCAGCGGAGGGCTTAATATTCACCTGAAGGTCATTATTTCCAGTAATCACCGGCTCAGTATACATTATCCCGCTTAGAACACGGCCTACAACTAAATCATTCAATAATCTGACAAAAATAATTATTCAAATAGATTTTTTAATAGCGTTTTCAACACAAAGCGGTTTCATTCGTAATTGGCACACAAGACACCACAGCTGCAACTGGTTGGCCTAATTAGTAGCGTCTGCGGACAAAATGCTCTTACCAACTGATTAATCCAGGTGTGGCAGAGCAGCGGTCGGTTGTCGAGAAATAATGACCGGTGAATATTGTTGATTGACCAATCAGAATCGAGTATTCGAGAGAGCCGTGTTCTAAAAGCGGGATAATGTATAGTGAGCCGGTGATTACTGGAAATAATGACCTTCAGGTGAATCATTAAGCCCTCCGCTGCGCGTCGGGCTCAATCATCACCTGTCGGTCATTATTTCCCCTGTAATCACCGCCTCAATATACATTATCCCTTACATAATGCACACGTAGTCCGGCTCAAGTCTAATCACATGCATATTCATCCGCTGCCCAACCTGCACAGATGTTTAATTAACGTAGCTTACTGTAAACAATCAGCACAGCTGTCAAGGTGTCCACCCGCTATGCCGACCACCCGCAATGCCGACCTTAGGTTTAGGCGTGGGGGGTGGGAGAGGTTAGGTTTTGGGTTAGGGTCTGGGGGAGGTTAGGTTTAGGCGTGGGGGTGGGAGAGGTTAGGGTCTGGGGGAGGTTAGGTTTAGGCATGGGGGCTGGGAGAGGGGAGGTCGGAACAGCGAGAGGTCGGAACAGCGACATGGAACCGCTGTCAAAGCCTCAACTGCTGCAACTGAGTTAGCTTGAGAAACAACGTCCATGAAGAAAAATACAGCAACAATGTCAGATTTTAAGATTAATTTCAATATATTTAGACACTACAACAATTTTGAAGCATGGGATGCAGCGATGGATGCAGTAGAGGAAAAATAAATTTAGAAGAAAAAGACAAACGGAAAACGTCATAAGGAACTGACAAAAAAGGAAATAAAACCGGTCCGATTCAGAGATGGAGGGGAAAAAAGTGGCATTTGGTGTGAGAATGTCATGTGTATTATAACATTGCACCTGAAACATGTATTACTCACTGTATTCACTTCAGTCAGCAGCGCCGAGGCACACCGCTGTGCGGTGTGTGCCATTCATCCCCTCATCTCGCCGCTGTGCCAAATGCGCACACACAGGCAGCCTGTCACCATGGATTCTCTACTTAATTCGAACCGATTTCTGCCATTAAAAATTCTCTGTAATCTCTGTCATCTGCTTGCTAATTATGTGTGTCAATTGTGTTCTTATCAGCATTCAATCAGAGAGTACAACTTGAAGTGTAAATGTCGCATTTTGGCACTCACATCCCATCGCGATCGTGTCCATAACACCAACATGTTATGATAGCCTATTGTAGCCTAGATTTTTTATTTTCATTCCATTGACATTATTATGCAGTTTTGAGGATAAAGCAGCAGGCTAAGTCAAAGAACACAGGAATGGTAATGAAAACAATATAGTCTATGATGGGTTTGTTTATCTTTATTAGGCCTATATGATTTTATTTCATTTATATATTTGTATCGTATTTAATTTTTTATATTTGTTCTTATTGTAGATCATTATTAGGCCTACAACTTTCACCTAATCATTTTCACTTCGATAGGCTATGGCATATCAGCATGTGTTGTCTATTGGGCTGTTTTTGCAAATGAACTATGCGTATATAAATAAATAAATACCATAAATGAGCATTAACAGCCCATTCATGACCACATTTAAATAATTAATCACATACATTAAAATTCCAGTGTTGGCTGGTAGACATTGGGCCCTATTCTCCCACAAGCCTTCGGCGCTAAAACGGGCCTTAAACGCAAAAAAACGTGCCTTGCGCCTGTTTTGGGACGATATCAATATGGCTTTAGGCTGCCAAATGCGCTTTAGGCCGAATGGGCGTGGCGCAGTCCCAGAATGGGCCAAAGTGGGCGTGTCGGCCTTAAATCTCGGCGTACTGATATCTTGGCACCTGCCTTAAATTTAGCGCTTTGCGCCTTTGAAAACCAGGCCTATTCAGTGCGCCAGTGCTCTTCTGCTGCCTCTCCCCTGTCACCCTTCTCTGTCTCTCTCTGAAACCAGGCCTATTCAGTGCGCCAGTGCTCTTCTGCCTCTTCTCTGTCACCCTTCTCTCTCTCTCTCTGACTCCCTCGCTTAGACAGGCACAACACACTTCCCATATAGGAAAAATAAATTGTAAGTTGTCTGGCCTGTCCCAGCATGCATTGTGCTTCTCCATTTCGCTACTAAATAGCAACCAAATGAGGCGAAATAGATATAAAAGGTCGATCTAAATTAATGTGTAATGGTAACACAACCTGCAATTGTACACATTTCAATATTGGACCAAATGAAACATCGAAATGAATACACCACCCTATGTGAAACATATATGTCCTCCTGGCCCTATATATATCTCTTGTCGTTTTAACGTGATTTAGATAAGTGACAGCGGAACGCGCTGCGGAACGCTTTCTACTGTCATGCGCTATACTGTGATGTCCCCTCCAATAACTTGGCCCAACCTCACATTTAGTTTTACAATAAAAACACATTTATGCAATGACTTTACATAATGTAGGGTATATTTATGTGCATCATTCTACCTGCAGCAGGGGAGAGAAAACGATATCGTTCTGGACAAACTTTCACCAATATAAAATTAATCTCATCATATAGGGATAGGCTATATTTTTCTAGCTGATGCATTTAGAACATTCTTTTCACTTTGATCTTGCTGCTATAGTGTAGCATATTTACATGCTTGCAGTATTTAAACTGCAGAATAATAGCCTATAATGACAGACAGACTGGATGAAGGGCTTTCGTCTGGTTTTGCGGGATCACTGGAATTGGAGCTAAAAAGGCAAGCGTGGGATTCGTTTATTGCAGTTATCCAATGAGCATGACGGTGCATAATTTTACGCTTAAAAGGCGTGGTTGTAATGGTTGAGGCTGCGTCTAGCGCCAGCACGACGATATCAAGTGCGCTGGTCCACGCCCACTGATTTGAGCTGCGCCAGGCGTTCGGCCTAGAAACAGCGCCGATGCAACGATAGGGACCTATATGATTGTTCCAATGTTCTAAACATTTTCAATGACTTGAGGCAGGGAGGTGCACAGGGAAAAACAGACTTTTATTGACACAGGAGAGATCATTAAAAAAACAAGGCCAGGTGGAAACCTGGCATAGGGCCGGTGCCTGGTAGCCTATTGCCTATTATCCTACTGCATAGGCTAAAATACCCGCTAACGTTCACGTAGCATATTAATTAATTAATCGTTCGGGGAATAGCTTATTATACGCTGTAACGTTATGGACTGCTAACGTTCACGTAGCATTAATTAATCGTTCGGGCAATTGGTTATTATACGCTGTAACGTTATGGACCGCTAACGTTGACATAGCATATTAATGAATCATTCGGGCAATTGGTTATTATACGCTATTATACGCTGTAACGTTATGGAGATTTCATTTAAATTACTGCCTGTCTATTGTGTTATGTTATACAACTGCTATGGACTCCACTCGCCAGCACCCCCCTCCCCCCAGCTCTTTCTAAACAAAGACTCCTCATGTCTCCACTCGGCGAGTGCATATAGTGGAGACATACCTAGCAACAATGAGATGATAGCCTATTACTTAGCCTACTGCATAGGCTAAAGTACCTGCTAACGTTCACGTAGCATATTCATTACCCTTACTGTGGCATGTCAAGCTGCAGCGTCCTCCGTGTCCGTGTAACGAGCTAGCCACAGTATACCTGGGCCGTTTCTCAATACCAAGAATGCTTTCTTGTTCTTGTGTTCTTGGGGAGAACGTTCTTGCTAGTCGTTCTTGGAAGAATTAACTTGCTAGGTCACAAGCACACATGACGCTGTTGGCAGTTTGAGACGATGCGTTCTTGAGGGTATTGCGCAATACCAGCGCAGAGGCCGCCTGCAGTACTACACAAATAAAAAGCTCAGCTGATGTAGATGCAGCCAATTGTGCTCTGGAACTTTTTGCCATTTTCCGCCAATAAATGTTCGTAAAGTGGCACTTACTGAAACCACTACCCTGCTTGTAGGCATCAAAAGTCATCAGAAATTAATTTAGTGATGAAATAAAACTTTAAATTGTAAAAAACTTTCCGGAGCTTATGGCGTCTTCTCTGCTGCGGTCTGCCTCTGCCTATGCCGAAATGCATGCTGGGAGTGACACTATGCCGAAATGCATGCTGGGAGTGACATTTAGAACCTGAATCCGTGCTCAAATCGGCGACAGAGTCGAATGTAGGGGCCCTGCTGTGCATGCACACCGGCCCCAAAAAGGTCTACAACGAAATACAGGCCCATAGGTTAGGTCTCTCATTCACTGCAAACAACCATTATCTCCGCGGGTGGCTTGTCACAGCAGAGGGAAACCGTGCACTTCAGTTCAGTGGCGAACCGTCAGGGCCTTCTAGGTATTCACTGAAGGCCCAATTAAAAAGAAAATAATTTCCCCCTAATAAATTATTTGTATTTGTTATTTATTCGTTTTTATTAACTGAAATAACAGTAATATTGTCGCTAAATTGTTCAGATCTTGGACTCACTTTGTTTCAGCAAATATGGGGTTAAATATTTGGACCAGCCTCCACCGGCAAATGGTATTGATTGACAGCAACCCTTCACGAAGACCGACTCTAGTCATGACATGTAGTAGGGGGAATTAAGGGCAAAAAATGGCCAAATCGTTACGCGGTGGATACAAGCACCAGATTTGGTACACACATTCTTTAGGGTGTATCTCACCATCTCAGAAGGGGTGCCCAAAAATTCAGACCCATTAAATGCTTTTTAAAAGGGAAAATCCAAAATGGCCACCAGAAATTACGCATGATTCCAAGAGGTGATATAATTCTGACATTTTGACTTAATGTGCTAATTATAGATTTTACATTTATAGTAAATAGACGAATAATAAAGGATTTGGCCAAAGCCACCAAAGAAACATGTGTTAAATATGTTTTAAACGCCTTTAAACACAAAAAATAGGCTTAAAATGTACTCCGAAAGACATGACCTTCCACATTAATCCTTCTCTGAGTGATATATTGTTAATGCCCGATATACATCATTGTTTTTAAAAACTTTTAATAGGCCCTATGAATGATTATCTATAGATAATATATTGTGACAACTTCATATGACCATAGATCAAGCCCTCTAGTGGGTCACAGGCGAGACATGGCAGGTGACTAGGGTAAAAAAAATAACTAACAGCTATCACAATGAAACTTCTCCAGTTGATTACTTACATTAAGACTAAGATTTTTTGTATTACAAGTTTTCTGAAATTCTATGTTTTAATATGCAAATTAGGCAATATATGTGCTAATTTGCATACATTTCAGGGACATAAATGCGACTAAAGGTATACATTTGCTTTCATCAGGTGCTCTAGCCACAATGCCAGACTGTGACCATGAGGAGGCAGACACTAGAGTATGCATCCATCTGAAAGATGCTCTAGAAAAGGGTGCACAGACAATCGTAATTCGAACTGTGGATACGGATATCATAGTGATTCTCGTGGGTCTGTTTGGACAGCTAATTGAAGAGTACCCAAATATAGGCCTCTGGGTTGCTTTTGGTATGGGGAAAAACTTCCAGGAAATATGCATCAACACAATTTTCAACAAGCTGGGGAGGAAAATTAGTTTGGCTCTACCGGAATTCCACTCATTCACAGGCTGTGATACAACTTCGCAGTTCCAGGGAAAAGGCAAAAAGACAGCCTGGGCTGCATGGAAATCATTTCCAGAAGTGACAAATGCCTTCACTGCTATGATGGTTAATCCTTTTGAAGCACTTAGCCAGGAATCAAACAGTTTTGCAGTGCTAGAAAGATACAGTACACCTGTGTTCTGTATGACAAGACAACTGACATTGAAAATGTCATTGAGCTAAGGAAAAATGTCTCTCAATGGAAAACATTCCTCCCACACAGGCTGCGCTGCTACAACATTCAAATCGAGCAGTTTACCAATCTGGCATTTGGTCCAGAAGCCTGAAAGCTATGCAATGTCTACCATCTCCTGAAAGACATGGATGGATTAAAGTTGCTGATTCTTGGACACCTTTATGGACACTCTTGACAGAGGCTGCCAAAGTTTGTAGAGAACTCCTCAAGTGTGGCTGCAAAGCTGAGCCTCTCTGTTCGAGGAAGTGTAGATGCCGGGATGCTGGGTTACCTTGCACAGCATTATGCCAATGTGCTGGTAATTGCGAAATGGCACAGACATGAATAGTTACCAAACACTAATCACAAAAAACAGTAATAATCAAGAAGAAAATAAATAAGACAGAGTGCAAAACAAAAAAGAAAATGCAGAGGGTAAAATAAGAATATGCAGAGTAAGATAAGATGCAGAGTAAAATAAATAAGAATATGCATAGAGTTAGTAAAATGAAGAAGATTCAAAGAATAAAGTATATAAAAAAGAATGCAGAAAGTAAAAATAAGATGATGTAGACTAGAGTGTAGGTTAAATGTAAACTGAAGGCCACGAGACTCCTTAACATACACAAATAGTGTAGTAGCCGTACTGTACTGTAGCTGCTACCATTACGTATGTCTAATGTTTAATTGTATGTTTAATAAGGTATATGCTATAGTTATTTGATTTGACTTTGATTTGATTTTTGATTTGATATTTGTACTATGTTGTAAACGGAGTCCACAGCACAAGAATTTCACACGTGATACTTGTACCATGGAGTGACAATAAAAATCTTGAATCTTGAATCTTGAATCTTGAAGGCAGACTGCAAAATAAGCCAGGAATGCATACAGCAGTTTTCAACTGTTTAAAAAGCCATTTAAATTTTCTTCAACATGGCCCCTTCCTAAAAAGTTGAATAAAGCAAACAAAGAAAAAAGAAAATAATAATAACCCCTTCTATGATATAAAAAGGAGCACTCAATGTACGTACCAAATAATACGCTTTATGACGTCCCTTTTACAGTATGTCATCTTTTGTGTCAACTGCGGCCATTTAGAATTTAGCCAAAAACTCACTTCCTGTTTAAAACTTTTTGGCCACCCCTTGTAGGATGTGTTAAGATCACCCACGAGACATTTGTATAACATTTTATGGCTTTATGAGATTCTTTAGGCTTTTTGAGTCAATCGCCAACACTGTAGGCGGACCATTTTCAATTGTGTCAATAATTTACTTCCTGTATAAGATTTGTTTGGGCACCCCTTCTAGGCTATCTAAAGATGACCCAAGGGACATGTGTTCCAAATTCTATGCTTTTTGGAGATTATTTTGGTGTCTTTTGAGTCAACGGTCAACAGTTTAGGTGGCCATTTTGAATTTTGTCAATAACTCACTTCCTGTTTAAGATTTTTTTGGGCACCCCTTCTAGGATGTTTTAGGATGACCCAAGGGACATATGTGTCAAATTCTATGCCTTTATGAGATTCTTTAGCCTTTTTGAGTCAATCGCCAACACTGTAGGTGGCCATTTTCAATTTTGCCAATAATTCACTTCCTGTTTAATATTTTTCGGGCACCCCTTCTAGGATGTCTTAGGATGACCCAAAGGACATGTGTTCCAAATTTTATGCTTTTTGGAGATTATTTTGGTGTCTTTTGAGTCAACGGTCAACAGTTTAGGTGGCCATTTTGAATTTTGTACATAACTCACTTCATGTTTAAGATTTTTTTGGGCACCCCTTCTAGGATGTTTTAGGATGACCTAAGGGACATATGTGCCAAATTTCATGCTTTATCCACCGCGTAACGATTTTTCCCTTAATTCCCCCTACTAATGAGGATGACAATTTTGATGACAGGTGTCTTAACCAATCAGAATATAATGTAGTTGTGGCTTTAGCCAATCACAATTAGTTGAGTTGTGGGTGGGATATTTCGAGGGATTCGCGAATCCAAGCCAACCAGGAGACGAGACGGACGACAAGGAGGGAGGAGTTTATGATGATGTGGTTCATGGGATTGTGATGAGGAAATGGACGCGCAGCGGTAGTTCAGTTGGACGGCGGTCTGCCATTTCGGCTTTGGAAATAATTTGTGTGGGATAAGGTGCTTATGTGTGCACTTCTCCGTGACTTCTCTTCGCCACTAAGCAACTGGGCGCGCTGAACTTAAAGATGGGTCAGGGTTTGCGTAGATTATTTTCGTAAATTGTCTTCCTTTACTTTTGAACCATTTTGTTTTGTTTTTTACATCATTACGTCCGTGTGGGATACCTTTGCAACATGATACTGTCATGTCATGTGTATTATAATATTGCACCTGAAACATCATGTAGCCTATTAATCAAGGCCTATACACTTCAGTCAGCGGTGTGCCTCTCCCCCCCTCCTCTCGCCGCCAAATGCTCACAGGCAACCTGCCTGTGATTAACCATGGATTCTGTCGTTACCGATTTCTGCCATTACAAATTCTCTCTGTCTGCACTCACTAATAATTATGTGTGTCAATTAGGCTATGTTCTTATCACCATTCAATCAAAGAGTAGAAAACTTGATGTGTGAATGTACATTTTTGGCACCTCACTCGGATCGCGTCCGACACCTCTGACATGTTTTTTCGATAGCCTATTGTAGATTGACATGATTATTTTGAAGATAAAGCAGCATCTCCCTATACTGTAAGTCTGAGAAGACAGGAAAGGTAGGACAAAGGAATATAGCCTATTAATGGTACGTTTCTCTTATGCCTCTTATTGGGCGTATATATATTTATATCATAAGGGACCGTTCGTTATTTAGGGAAGGGGCCACTGGAGGAAAATAGGGGAGGGTAATCTTGTTTTGAATTTAGTTTGAGGGAGGGTACATTCTCTTTAATTTGAGTCCAGGGGAGGGGTATACAATTTTTATTAGATAAAAATATATAAACTTTTTGTTTGTGTGTAATGTTTGCTTTTCGGACTTCAACAACTAGGCTACTGAGTTGCTTCATTTACACCCCTCCTGTCCAAACTGTTTGGTATGTCCCGGTGCATTGTTTCTCTTTGGCGGTCTGATCTGTCGATCTTTGTGCTTGGCCTATCCAGACAGTAGGCGTGTACAGTATCTGGCCAATCAGTGGGCTCTGTTTGCCTCGACGGAGGGCTGGGGTCTTGTACGCACTGCTGGGGTAACCTATACGTTCATATCAGCGAGGCTGCGACAGGCTGGTGTGCTGTTGCTGCTTTCTTTCGGGAGCGCGAGTGGCTGACTCATTGTGATACTAATAGTTTGATTTGATTGTATAACTTAGTGTAAGACCACCATCCTGCGGGAGCCCTTACACGTAATTATTGTTGCTGCGTGCTATCATGGTGGTGATATGTAACAAGTGTCAACCAACCTGTGCTGTGATGCTATGAGCTGTTTTAATTAAAACATATATATATATTTTTGTCGATAATAAAGATTCCTATTTTAATATTAAGCTGCTTCTTGGTGTGTGTGCCTTAACGGCGTTGGAGCCTGTGGCTGTGGTCTCTAGGTGCCACAATATGGAAGTAGGCTACATTTCCAGCACGAAAAGTCGAGCAAACAAACAGACATGGCATCACAAAATATATATGGGCTCTATCGTTACGCCAGATAAGTCTAGGAAGTCACAGTAGAACCGAGTTACGGCTCACTCATCTCCTAAATTACGTAAAGTCTACAAGGGATATTTATACCACCAGGATGACATATATGTTTCACATAGGGTTGTGTTTTGATTTCGAGATTTTATTTTGTCCAATATTGAAATGTTCGACAATTGCATGTTGTGTTAACATTATTTCTATCTACCTTTCTATCTATTTAGGCTAATTTGGATGCTATTTGTTATCGAAATGTACCTCAATGGATGCTGGGAGATTTTACATGTGTGGCTTTGTGCCTGTCTGCTGAGGGAGTGAGAGAGAGAAAGAGAGGGGGGACAGAGAGTGGAGAGTCCGCCACATAGAACCGGCTAACTTTTTTCCATCAGTCATTCACTGCTATTTAAACACAAATATTGATATACACAGACTGAAGATTGTTTCACAAGCGAAAATAGCATTATGTAGCGACCAGAGGAGGCGGTCGCTCTGATTGGTGACAGTTCTGCTCTTAAGAAGCGCAAAGGATTATGGGAGTTCATGTTCTTGTGGGAAGCTTCTTACTGTACAGTTAAAAACGTGGTTTAGTGATGTTGTGCATATGTTTTGATTGCATTATGTGGTATTATGGCAATGTTTGTGTGGCCAGGATATGTTTAGTTTTACTATCAATGTAGCCACCACGACTGAGACTGTTAGTGTGTTTGATCACCTCTGGCCGGAGTTTCTGGAAATGTTAGGTTAAAAGTAAGATAACTGTGTCAGTCTGCATTCTTCCACGCAAACTTGCCACAATATTGTTTGGGGAGGGTTAATTATAATTTTCAAATCGCTTCGGGAGGGTCAAGGAAAAATATATTTTGATCAGGGAAGGGGCACAGCTTTTTATTTCAGAGCACACCAAATTCCTCCAGTGACCCCCTTTCTAAATAACGAACGGTCCCTAAGCATTTTATCTTTTAATATTTGTTCTTATTGTAGATTATTGTAGGCCATAATTAGGCCTACAACTTTCACCTAATGATTTTCACTTTGATATTCTATGGCATATCAGCATGTGTTGTCTATTTGGCTAATTTTAAGAATGGCTTTAAATCTGTTTTTGCAAATGAACTATTCATATAGAAAGAAATACCGCAAATGACCATTAACTCATTGAGTGCCATTGACGTCTAAAGACGTCAATTCAAATAGTAACGTAGAGTGCCATTGACGTCTAAAGACGTCAATTGCGTTTTTTGATGGTGGGACGTGGATTAAAGCCTGATGCATCTCCTGTAAAAGTATGGGGGATTTTGAAGGTGTATAAGCTATTTTACGGACCCATTAGGTGGCGACAGTGCTCTCCAGATTAGAGAAAGGTGAGGAAAAACAGCAGAAGAAGCCGTGATGAAACGGAAACCGATGCATGCTGGAGCCAGAGCCGTATAGATTGCTCTGGCTGGAGCTAACGTTAGCTGCGAACAGCAGCCAATCCGCTCCCACAACTGAGCCCCTCTGTCTCAGCGCTTCCATAGACAGGTCAGGATCGCGCCGCACTTCACACAAGACATACTGGTTTTGATCTGCCCGTAAGAACAATGAATGGACATGTAAGAGTGGTTTCTTTTGAGCACACCATGTGAAATGACTATCTCTCGCCTCGCCTCCGTCTCGCAGCACCACTGAGAGAAGCAACAGAGAAACGATTTGCTTATGTGATTGGCCGAGTAGCATCAGAGCTTCCTGGCAGATAAACCAGTAGTACCGTAAAGACTATAAAAGCATGTGCCGGTTAAAATAGAAACGGTCCGTGAAAATGTGAAAAAGTTATCAATGATTTGTAGGTTATAGGGCTCTTTTCACTGGTGGTTGCAGGCATCCCATTTTTGCCTGTCGGGTCAGCTCTCCTCAGGAAAGTCTCAGTGACCCGACAGGCGGAAATGGGATGCCTGGAATTCCTGGCATGCCTGTAACAACTACGCTTGGCGCTCGGGGACAATTGCAGTCTGATCGTTCCTTATGGAACAGTTTATGACGATATGCGTCGAAAACGGGAATAAAACTGTCTATTTACATGGAGGAAAACACGCTGCCACTTGGCCCCCATGGAGCTACATTCTAGGACTGACTTGCACACTATTTCGATCACAACAACGCCTAGGACGGACAAAAACGCTGCGGAGATCACTGGGTGAGTCGTCAGATCATAATTAATGTGAGGAGAGGGCTGCAGGTTAAAAAAAAACGAAATTCTCCTTTAATCATTTAACCACGCCTTTTAAGCGTAGAATTATTCACAACTGTGGCCATTGGTAAACTGCCACCCAATGACATTCTTCCTTTCCAACCTCCGATCCACTCGATCCAGTCCGGTTGCGGCTGCATGCTGTCATCTGTTCATGCCAATTTGGATATCTCAGCGCATCACAGATATAACCTGAATAAAACGATTCAACCTACAGCCAGGCAAATACAGATATGTTCAGCAGGGCTGATGGTCTCCCTGTACAATATAGAACATTAACTATCCATGACATTCCTGATACCATCCAATTCCATGATCTTTATGTTGTAAACATAACTTTCACAATAGTGAAGAAGCACCCCCACTCGTCTCATTCAGGGCAGGCTGTTTTATAACTTGTAGGCTACCTGCTGCTCCTGCACATCACAGCACAGGCTAAATGATGCAACATAAATATACATTATGTAAAGTCATGGCATAAATGTGTTTTTGTTGAAAAAGTATGAGTCAAGTAAGCTAAGTCTTGTTCAGCGTTGCCAGACGTACGATAATTATCGTATTTGTACGATAATTTCGACCTCTGTACGATGTACGATCAATCCCAAAATCCCCCAAATGTACGATAATTTCATCATTTTGTGACACTTAGACGAATCCTACGTCTATCACTCTATCTGTTTATACAATCATCTCTTCAAACAACATATTTGCAGCCAATACGTGCAGGGTGTTTTGTTGTTGTTGCAACGCAGGCTGAGATCACAGTGTTGAAAGATCATGCCAAGTCCAAAAAGTAGCCTGTGATCAGCCGCAGCCCCCCCGACTTTGGCGCGCCGCGCTGGGGAGGGGGCGTACGATAATTTCACTCCAAAAACGATAATTTTGACCCTCTGGTACGATAATTCAACATTTGCCATCTGGCAACACTGGTCTTGTTGGAGCGGACGGACATCACGGTACAACCATGTTACGGTTGTCACTCGACTATACCACGTTGTATTTGCGACGGATATGCCACCTGGATTACATGTATGTTTCACATAGGGTTGTGTTTTGATTTTTATGTTTTATTTTGTCCAATATTGAAATGTTCTACAATTGTATGTTGTGTTAACATAAATGTTATTTCTATCTACCACTAAAGCCCAATTTATGCTTTGTCTGCCGACACTTGAAACAGTCGCCGACAGAAATGAGGACTTGAGTCGACACTTTCAAGTGTCGGCGAGCAGTGTCTGCTACCTAGTGAAATTTCTAGTGTCGCTGACTACGTCACGTGTCGCGCAAGTGTGATTGGCTATATAGACAGCACGCGCTTGACTTCCTTGTTTTGGTTTTCACTCATTGAAATGAATGAACGTGTCCCCGCTATTTTTATCAGCCTGTCCTTGATGTATGACTTCGTGAAAATCAAAAAGAACGTTGTGACCAATTTCCCAGAGAGAGAGGAGGTGAGTTGTATGATGTGTGTCGTTTATATGCGGCTGCAGCCAAGTACGTTACTTCTTGCCTCCGAGGTGGTTTCACTGTGCATTCCATTCCCTCTTGCCTTGGCTGTCTGCACTACAGCGTTCGGGTGTCACGTGACCGTTGAACCGAGGCGAACGTTCACTGAAGTATAAATGCAACACCATGAGCGACACTTTATTTTTCGTCTGCGACCATGTGCTGAGCGACACTTTCTAATAAGTATAAATTAAGCTTTAGCCTACTTAGGCTGATTTGGTTGCTTTTTCTTGTAAAAATGTAGTAAGCCTCAATGCATGCTGGGAGAAATGTACATGTGTGTCTGTGTGTGGCTTGGTAGGGGAGCCGGTGAATAAGGCCTGGTTTTGAAAAGCGCTAACCGCAAAATTAATCCCAGTTGGGAAGATAGCTCTAGGCTGGTATTTAAGGCCGAAACGCCCATTCTGGCACTGCGTCACGCCTCTTCAGCGTAAAACGCATTTGGAGGCGTAAAAACATGATGCTATATTCCCGAGTCACGGGTAGGCAGCCGCAAAGCGTGTTTTTTTTGCGTTTAACACCAGTTTAGCGCCTAAGGCCAGGGGGAAGATAGAGACCACAGTGCACAAACACAGATCGCCACATGCGGCTGCTGCTGTGTGAGCGCCACATTACAGTTGAGGTCCTCTTCACAAAACGGAGGTTATGTGAACCGACCTGTGTGAAAACTCCAAAGAGCGGACGGAAGGCTGACAGAGACAACAAAGGCTCTCTCTGTTAGGCCTCTATACAGAGGTTACAGTGTGTCATTAACATGTTTGTTGTTGTTAATGTTGTACAGCAGATAAAAGCAAACTGCTGGAAGGAGAGCACCACTGATTTCCCATACAAGGGAAGTCCTTGTCATTATGTGTATCTTTGAGTCACAGACATCTGTCACAGACTTGCTTCCCGGTGGATTGATCAGTTACATTACATTACGTCATTTGGCAGATGATTTGATCCAAAGCGACTTACAGTAACACATTTTTGTCAACAATAGAGAAATCAACTATGCAACATAATCTATGACAGCTACATCTTTTGAAGGAATAGAGTGGTAAAGTGTTTTTAAGGTGTGTTTTTGCCGAAAGATCGGCAGTGATTCCGCCGTCCTGACCGAAGGTGGGAGCCCGTCCCACCATTGCGGTGCCAGGGACGAGAAGAGTCGCGATCGGGATGAGCGACTTTTGAGCCGCCGTAGCAGAGGAGGGGCGAGGCGACCTGCACTGGTGGAGGAGCAGAGGGAGCGGTGAGAGGTTTGGAACCTGACCATAGATTGCAGGTACAGAGGAGCTGTCTGGTGTACTGCCTTGTAGGCCAGTACCATGCAGTGTCTTGAATTTGATGCGTGCCAAGATGCGAAGCCAGTGAAGGTCCCGGAAGAGGGGAGTGTCATGAGAGAATTTGTGTTGGTTGAATACCAGACGGGCTGCAGCGTTCTGAATGAGCTGAAGCGGTCGGCTGTCGGTGGCAGGTAGGCCGGCCAGAAGCACGTTGCAGTAGTCCAGGCGGGAGATGATAAGTGACTAGACCAGGAGTTGCGTCGCTAAGACCCCCAGACCAAAGGTTTTTCTTTTCCCCCCAATATTTTATTTGCAATTTTTTATAGAACAATATACGAAACAATACAAGACAAACAGGCTCAGACACAGGAAACACACACATATACGTACATACATTATGGACATTGCAACATGGTGCTACCAGCCGCATAAGGTGCTTATGTTTGTAATAGATAATGTGCATGGGATCCTACGCAAGGCGTCCATGAGATACCTCCCAAGTGTGTTGGTTCTCAGGGACCTGAGTCTCTCCAACTGTATAACAGAAATCATGTCCATCAGCCACACACGAAAAGAGGGTGAAGAGGAGGATTTCCACTCCTTCAAAATGAGTCTTTTGGCGACAGTAGTCCCCAGTGTCAGAGATTGTTGCAGCCAAAGTGCTCACAAAAGTTCTTTCAAAGTCGACCACCATTATTCAGTCATTACTTTGGAAGATCAGAAAGCAAAGAGGATATTTTAATCTGGGCACTTTGAAAAGGAAGGACTTTGAAAATAAGGCTTATGTCGCTATGTCCTCCCTCCTACCCCCCTCCCACTCACTTTAAAAGACTGCACTTGTTTGTGATCGTCTTTCTGTATTGTTTTTCTCCTGCTATTGATGTGTGATCGTTATGCTGCATACTTGCACTAAGTCAAATTCATCATGATGTCATCTGATTACTTACTGTACTGTGGCTATTAAGTGAATCTGAATGTGCAAATTGTCATTTTAATTGGATATGTGTGCACCTGACTGTCCCCTTTACGTCTGGGCTCCATCCTGGCTGCAAGCAAATGGGAAGTTTTTTTTTTAGTGGACACACACTACAAATCACAATCCCATAACAACTGTGGCTAATCACACCTGTCACAATCATTTCATTACCAGGATTCACCTGAACTGGCAACCCAAAGCAAACAGGCAACCAGCAAGGCTTGAGGGATGAGGAGAAAGCTAATCGTAAACATTCAAAGATGAATCTGTCCACCCCATCGATTGAAGAAGGAAAGGAGGCGGGTGCCTTTTTCAATCAGAGAAGTTTAATTATTAAAGTCGAACTGAACCTGTTCGTCACGTGCACAATGAGTCCGTTTCAGACTGAAAACATAGTTTGTCTAAGATGACAGGTTGAGAGGCGGGTCATAGTATCATGTCGATGATGGGACTGGATTGGGCTTTGGCCAATCCTGGCGTGTTCCGCCTCCAAATCGAGTGGGATTCAGTGTGTTGTGGCGCTCCCCTCGGGAAGAGCCTTTTGACGGGAGGAGTGGAGCTCGGCGACCCGCAGGCAGCCAGCTGCCTTCGTGTTGCCGAGCGGAGAGTGCAGCACGTCGGCCTGGTATCTCCGAAGTGCGACCCCTGACAACCAAGCTCTCGGATGCACGCGCCATTATCGCTGCTGTAACGATACGATATCCCTGGAATGCGCGTTTTAACGAGCCAGTTACATTTCTTTGCATTCTTAGAGATTATAGTTTTTGTTTTTTGTTCATGTTTCTAACAATTGGCCAAGTTAGTAGTTAGTTTATGGAATAGGAATTCTGCCAGATGACAGGCACTAGGCGCCATTTTCGACTTCATTTGGAAGAGAAAATTATCCTGAAATGAAGATTTGATTGACAGCTGCATGTCGTGATATGATTGATTGGAATGGGGTAGAAATTTGATAGTTCTAGGTGACGTCAGCAAACTGTACATTACTGTTATCAATGAAATCTTGAAAAATGAACTTTTGATGTGAAAAAGTGTGAAAAACTAAAGAAATTAGATTGTTGTGATTTTGTTTGCATACATTATTAAATAGGTGCACTGCATACCCAGGTATTTGAACTAAAAGAAAAGAAAAGTCATTTCTGGGTTCAGCTCGACTTTAAATGAGACTCGTCAGAGCTCCACTGTCGCTTGGTATTCTTCAGGCTTTATGGAGCAGGCCTGTTAGGTGCTGCAAACGCTGGGGGACATTTATCCACCTCCATCTATCCTCTTCCTTTCATTATAGTGACCTTTGCAATATCACACTGAAGTATTTATTGTATTGGCGGTTTAATGTCTTCATTGAAGACATTTCAATTCATTTAACCTATCAATGGCATGTCAGTGTGCATGTGCTTTTTACTATAGAGAGGCAAAGTGAACGTCACTTCCTGCTTTTCTCCCTGTACCAGCGCTGAAAAAAAAAAAGAATGGCGGTGAACGAAGAATAGCGTTACTTTTTAGATTATTTTTTTTAGTTTGAATTGTGCCACAGGGTGTGAACGTTAATTTTGTCAATTTAAAACATAACTTTGCATGTCAAGAAAGTCGCCGTTTGTCGCCAAACGGTTGCACTATAAAGTTATAAATCAGAAAGACGACATACACTGTCGCCTAAGTGACGTCACTTTCTCTACCGGCAAAGCTGAAGACCGGCGACATGCCACGAGCGATGTAGTTTTTATACTAAACTAACCCCTACGTTTCAGTTTGACGACAAACTGCGACTTTCTTTACATGCAAAGTTATGTTTGCATCTCTGTGTCGCTGTCCGCATTTGGGTCCTCGCCACACCTGCACCATGACAGTATGATGAAGTCTTATTTTAGCCAGATGTTTGATGTAATGCATAAAAAAAAACATGAATCAACCTCGAAGCGACCAAGACAACACATTAGAGGAAACAAATTAAAGCAGAGATTCATCAAATGTGTACTGTAGAAGAGTTGATGTACTACTACTGTATATTATTACTATGCAAAACACTGAAAATAATATTTGATTTGTCACTGAGAGCCTAAGCCAAATGTCTTTCATCAGAGTATGGGCCGGTGTTCTGGATTAACTGGCTTTCAAGTCAACTCACTTTGCATCAGTGTCTACTGTGGCAAAGCGGAGAAGGGTCCAGCTCCGGCCGGGGCCAGTACATAGCACGCCCATAGGTGAGAAATGGAGAATTAAAATAATAAAAGCACCGTTTAAATTTAAATGTGTCACTCGTAATGTTAAAATTTCTAAAACTTAATGTAAACTTAATGTAACATTACATCACGCCCCCCCCACACACACACACACACACACATCCACCCGCAATGCCGACGTTAGGTTTAGGCGTGGGGGTGGGGGGAGGTTAGGTTAATAAAACATTAATAATAACATGTAATAAAACATGCCACTTTTTTATGTAATATTTTCTTGTTTGGGAAGGAGTGCTTCGTGGACTCATGTTTGTTTGAGGTGCTCTTTGGATAGGTTCCAGCGCACTTTTCCGAATAGAGCTCAACAGGCACGTGACTTTTCGTGATGTAATTTGGCCCAGAAGTTCCACATCCATTTTCTACATATATTTCGATAAATCCAAAAGCTTGAACCAAGCCAAAAAGTATTCCTGAGAATCTTGAGTGACCATAAAACATTCGGTTTAAGCGAGGGGCCCCGTGCCTGTTGAGCTCTGTAGGAGGTCAGAAAATCCGAAGGTCCCAGTTGTGTGGAATGCAACATTAGGATTCCTACTAAAATAATGACTAACCTCTCAGTGACTGCGCGCGCACCTGCAGGCAATTCCCTCCTTAGCTGCAGCTGCCACAGTGATTATGCATGTGGATCCGCCCCATATTCCGTCCTCTACATGGCTCAAAATCTAACCAATGGTGGTCAGTGCAAACACATGAAGTTACAGCGCATATTAAACGAACCTGATTACCAATTCAAAAATATACATATAAAGAGAGAGCGGCAACATGTTGCCGTCTGCAGCGAATGCAGTGAGTGCGACAGGAAAAAAAGGAAATACTAGAACGACCGCACCGCGGATTATGGCGTATGACTCCATGATGTGACGCTCCTCTTGCTTATGAGAGAGGGCGTCGGTGCTGTATGAGATAGGACATCCCCCCTAAGGGGATTTGTTTCCAACAGGAGTCATGACATTGGTGGTGATCTGGGGAGGTGGTGGGATGAAGCTTTTTGCTCTGGAGATGCTGGATGAATGCGTGATGCTGACACAAGGTGAGTGATGACTGCACAAGTGTGATTTAAGCTGTGGTGATGGGGGCTTTATATAGTACCAGGAGAAGGGCATTTATGATGTCATAACTGATGTCATTTATGATGTCATAACTGATGTCATTTGGGAGAAGGGCATTTATGATGTCATAACTGATGTCATTTGGGCAACTGACGTCACACTGCAAAGGTGACGTCATGGAGAAGGTGACGTCGGAGATGGTGACGTCATTTTAGTGACGTCATTTGGGCTGAGGGGTATGACAGCATGGGGTGCTCTATTAATGCCTTATTTGGTCTTCCATGATTGAAATTCAGTCTACGACTACACTTCAATCATGAGAGACTCTTAATATAATTTTAACAAACTTTATTGAATCAGAATAGACGGTTTGAGTATGGCGTATGACTCCATGATGTGACGCTCCTCTTGCTTATGAGAGAGGGCGTCGGTGCTGTATGAGATAGGACATCCCCCAAAGGAATTTAAAGTTATTTCAGGAACTGGGAGAGTGAAAACGGGGGTCATGGAGCTCGCCTGGGGTATGCTTTAGTCAGGTCGTGGGCTGACAGGGGGAGAATTTATGCATGCCGGGAGATGAGGGGCTGACCGGGGTTTTTTAAGGCAAAGCGGGGATGCAAGGGAGTGATGTGGATAGCCCGGGCATGGGCGCATTGAAGAGAAAAGGAGAGTTTGATCACCACCAACGAAGTGCTTGTTGCCTCTTTAGTCATGGAAGGAGGGATCTTTGGGCTGATAATATGGCGTCTTGCTCTGGAAGAATGTAGGATGCATAGGCTGATGAGGACCAGCGCCCCAGTTGTTGAAGGGAGGCGGAGGACACCCCCTGCATGGCTGCTGATGTGGCTGCTCCGATCCTGAAGGAGTGACTGGAATAGTTCTCTGCAGGGATGTTGCATTTCTGGAGTGTGGTCTTGAAGTGAAGGATGAACCAGGATCTTGTCATGTGATGATGGGGAGAGATGAGGAAAAGGGGGCCACGGGCTGATTTGAGGTTTATGCAAATGCCGGAATGATGGGTTATGCAGATTGTCAGGACATTGGCTGACTTGTCAGGACGTGGGCTGACTGAAGTTTAAGCAGGATGCAGGGATAATGGGTTGAGCAAGTTGTCAGGATGTGGACTGACTTCTCAGGACGTGGGCTGACAGGTTTAGGCAGAATGCAGAGATAATGGGTTGAGCAAATTGTCAGGACGGGGGCTGACTTGTCAGGACATGGGCTGACTGATGTTTAAGCAGAATGCAGGGATAATGGGTTGTGCAAATTGTCAGGACGTGGGCTGACTGAGGTTAAGCAATGGCAAGGACACTTATGGGGTTATATGCAAATTGCCCGGCATGGGCACCAAACGGGGATTGGGAGAGAAGACCACCACCAATGAAATGCATTAATACTTCCTACCAATCATGGAAGGAGGCATATTTGGGCTGATAATATAGCAGCTTGCTCTGGATGGATGTAGGACGCATAGGCTGATGAAGACAGCAGCCCAGTTGTTGAAGGGAGGAAACAAATTTTATTTTGTCCTGATTGGTCTTAGATTTGTGTCATAGTTCTGTGGAGCCCAACATGAGCCCGACAAAAAAAATAAAAAAAAAAATTGGGAGGGCCCCTTCACACCGAGGGCCCCTGCCCAGGGGCCCATATGGTTAATCTGGCCTTGGCATGAGGAGACCAACATGACATTTGTTAACCACATTTTCATCAACAGATGGAACCGGCACAGGACCCCACTGGAGGATCGTCATCTCCCTCTGCACCTCCCAGGAAGAAGAGTTCCAGCGCCTCCTCTCCTCTGCCATCCACCTCTCCGGCTCCTGGAAGGAAGAGCATATCTCTGACTGTAAGAGATATGCTCCTCTATCTCAGGAAGAGGGCTGGCCAGCCCTGCACCAGCACCCCACCCACCAGCACCAGCACCCCACCCACCTCCTCAGAGCAGCCCTCCTGCAGCACCAGCACTCCACTCACCTCCTCAGAGCAGCCCTCCTGCAGCACCAGCACCAGCACTCCACCCACCTCCTCAGAGCAGCCCTCCTGCAGCACCAGCACCAGCACTCCACCCACCTCCTCAGAGCAGCCCAGCACGGGGAGCAAGACAACCCTGTGGAGGAGGAGACGGGCAGAGGCACAGGACCTCCTGCTCCTGCAAGAGGCCAACAGCCAGCCCAACTCCAGGTGCTGGGGCCAGCCTGGCCAGGCCTGCATCTTCTGCGGGGAGGCCAGGCACGTCGTCACTGGCCACGCCTACTACAAGGGCCAGTTCTATTGCCAAACGGAGCAGGGCCCGGGTGGGTTAGGTGTGGACCAGTGGCTGGCAGGCCAGCGGAGGCCGCAGGACCTTGGCAAGGTGCCCAGAACCACAATGTGGCCCCAACTGAAGAGGCTGGCCTGTGAGAGCGGGGAGGAGGAGGAAGAGGAGGAAGGGCCAAAGAAAAAGAAGAGGAAAGCCAACAAGCTGATGATCTGCCAGCTCTGTGGGCAGCCTCGGCAGGTGGACTACGGCCACAGCCAGCACAGTGGTGAACATTTCTGTGCACAGAACACCTGCAAGTCTACGGACCTGTGGCTGGCAGAGAGGAGGGACAAGAGAGGGGCAGCTGAAGGAGAGAGGGGAGGAGAGGGAGAGAGAGAGAGAAAAGGTGGGGGAGAGAGAGTGGGAGACAGAGATGTAGAATGAAAGAGAAAAGGTTACCTGTGGATCAGCCAACCTTCAGCGCAGAGGAAGGGGGGGGGGGGGGGGGTTGTGTGTGTGTGTGTGCTGACTTTGATGTAAGTCCAGGTTGGAGGAGAGGTTTAGGATGAGCCGAGATGGCCGGAGCTTCACCCACACCAACACTTCCACTCTTTCCGAGGAGAAGAGCAGAGAGGATATGTGGTGGGTGTTGTAGCGGCCATGTGGATGAGAACAGGGAACTGTGTTAACTGTGCCTGTATCCATACTGCAGCTGGGAGGCAGTGGATAAAGTTGAACAAATCCATCTTCAGCTGCTCAATGTCAAAGTCTTTCATCTCTCTCCTGTGTGTTCCCGTGTGTTTGCAGCATCCGGCATTAGCTGGGGAGCTTTAAGGCCTAAACATGGTCGTCCGTCAGAGCCTCGCCCCGCCCTCCCCGTATGACGGCGGGTGGAGCGCCGTGCTACGGGGAGGGGGCCCCGTCGGCTGACGGGGGCTGCTCAAAAATGTGACTTCACGGCGACGATACGTGCGTGACGTCAGCTGCAGGAGAGTTGTGATTGGCCGTTGCCTTTCAAAGCATGATGTTAGATTATAACGAACAAGTTGTGTGGCTTAGCCTTCCCAAATGTTGAGGGTCGTTTTTTAGAATTTAATACATAGAATTGGGAACGTTACATTCAATTTCATTCAGACTGCCTGGCACACAATCTCCGCCATTTTCACACGGAGCTCCCACAGGAGGAGGAGGGAGGGTGGGAGGAGGGAGGGCGTAGTGGCGTCTGAGCATGTAGGGCTCGCTGGCGCCGCCAGACGGCGAGACGGCTCCAATTCGAGGCGGACGGACGACCATGTTTAGGCCTTTACTCCCTCTGTAAGTGTGTGTGTGTGTGTGTGTTTATGTGTGTGTTTGTGTGCATATACACACACACTCTCTCTCAGACACACACACACACACACACACACACACACACACACACACAAACGCATTGTTCAGTGTGCACTGTGCTCTACGTGTATTCTAAGCCAACAAAGGGAGGATCCGGCTGGTCTGATGTGTATCCATAGATCAGAGGTGTGTGTGTGTGTGTGTGTGTGTGTGAGAGAGAGAGACAGACATTTTGCTGTTTGAGTGTAATTGTTTTTTATTACATTTTGGTTTTGTTTTCCTTTGTGTGTGTATATTTTCCATTTTATTCTAGTTATCGGTTGCTGTGTTTACAAAATAAATATCCTTTCTTTATATCCCTCTGTCCTGCCTTTCATGACTACTGTTTAATCAACTGTTCGTCAGAAAACTTATATTTGTCATATGATAGTATAGCCGTATGCACATTAAACATGGCCTAAAATACACCATATATTCAGTGGCCAGGAATAGCTTTTGACTGTATGAATATGAGCATTTCACCTCTGGAAATAGGTTGGAATGTAAAACCTAAATAGGGTGACCCTTTGCTGCTCGTCTTCAGACTCAGACATGATGATGGACTGAATGAAGCTTTTTGCTCTGGAGATGCTGGATGAATGCGTGATGCTGACACAAGGTGAGTGATGTGTGATTTAAGCTGTGTTTGAGGTAAATTTGATGAAATTCCATCAAGGCGTTCTTCAGATATCACGTTAACGAACATCGGACGGACGTATGGATGGACAACCCGGATCCATAATGCCTCCGTCAGAATGTCATGTGTATTATAACATTGCACCTGTGATTAACAATGGATTCTCTGCTTAATTCTTAACCGATTTCTGCCATTAAAAATTCTCTGTCATCTGCTCGCGGATTATGTGTGTCAATTATGTTCTTAGCACCATTCAATCAAAGAGTACAACTTGATGTGTGAAAGTCGCATTTTGGCACCATTGCATCTCATCGCGTCCGACACCTGACATCACCAACATGTTATTTCAATCAATCAATCAACTTTATTATCAGACACAAGGTCCATAGAAAAAACAGACATAACATTTAAAAGAACACACAAAAACTCAGTACAATTCCACATCTGTGATTGGTATCTCACAGCACTGATACCAGGATTGGTCAGCAGCATGATGACTACGTTTACATGCACACAATATTACGCTTTTTGCCCATATTCGGAAAATGACAATATTCTGACTAAATGAATAATCCACTAATATTCCCGTTTACATGCAGCCATAGCTCGCCCTCCCCATAACATCAGGGAGGGGGGGGGGGGGGGGGGGGGGGGAGAGAGAAGCAGGTAGGCGGAGCCGCAGAGCTTTTCTGTTGAGAATAAACAGAGCAGCACTATTCTTACGAGCATCACTTGGTCCATTTCAGGAGCTTGCTGCTGAAAAGTTTGGTGTTGCGCATCCAAGTCTTTCATAAAAAGTAGGCTAGTAGCCTACGTTATTACCTCGCATGCTCGCAAGCATTGTGGACTTCCGTGGGCACTGGGCACTATAGGCTACTCTCTCCATCTCTCTTTCAATAATGAGAGACTAGAAGAAAGGTATAACAAATTTTAATGAATGGACGAACAACATTTAGATTTGGCGTATGACTCCATGATGTGATGTCGCTCCTCCTGAGCAAGAGGAGGACGTCACTGATGTATAGGATAGAGAACCCCCCATAGGGAGTTCTACAGGAGCCATGACATGGTGGTGTTCAGGGGAGGAGGAGGGTCGAAACAACTGCAGCGGCGTAGACTCAGCAACTGCGGGTGACACACAAGGTGAGTTACACACAGACAAATACCAAGGGCCTGATATAAACTACTACTCCATTCATAAGATCCTCCATTCAAGTGATTGGCCAGCAGGCCAGAGAGAGGGAAAGCGTGGGACACAGTGATTGGACAGGATTGAAGGGGGCGTGTCTATTTATGACTGAGTGACATGACCTGAACAGGGCGTTGGCTGCAGGGGAAATAAAGATGAATGGAAGGAATCAATGAATGAATGAATAAGATAGTTTAATCAGGTATTGACTAAGGTAGCCTTCATTATTGAAAATTGTCTGAGACATCATTTCAATAATGAGAGACTAGAAGAAAGGTATAACAAATTTTAATGAATGGACGAACAACATTTAGATTTGGCGTATGACTCCATGATGTGATGTCGCTCCTCCTGAGCAAGAGGAGGACGTCACTGATGTATAGGATAGAGAACCCCCAAAAGAAACGTAAAGTTAAAATGGGACAAATGAAATGCATGAAGGGGATCATGGAGCTTGCCAAGATAAAATTAATGTAAATGAAATTAGACTGAATAAGACTTATCCCGGGCTTGACCTCGTCAACCGGTAGCTTATACATTTGCCTGAATAAGACTTATCCCGGGCTTGACCCCGTCAACCGGTAGCTTATACATTAACCTGAATAAGACTTATCCCGGGCTTGACCCTGTCAACCGGTAGCTTATGCATTAACCTGAATAAGACTTATCCCGGGCTTGACCCTGTCAACCGGTAGCTTATACATTAACCTGAATAAGACTTATCCCGGGCTTGACCCTGTCAACCGGTAGCTTATACATTAACCTGAATAAGACTTATCCCGGGCTTGACCCTGTCAACCGGTAGCTTATACATTAACCTGAATAAGACTTATCCCGGGCTTGACCCTGTCAACCGGTAGCTTATACATTAACCTGAATAAGACTTATCCCGGGCTTGACCCTGTCAACCGGTAGCTTATACATTAACCTGAATAAGACTTATCCCGGGCTTGACCCTGTCAACCGGTAGCTTATACATTAACCTGAATAAGACTTATCCCGGGCTTGACCCTGTCAACCGGTAGCTTATGCATTAACCTGAATAAGACTTATCCCGGGCTTGACCCTGTCAACCGGTAGCTTATACATTAACCTGAATAAGACTTATCCCGGGCTTGACCCTGTCAACCGGTAGCTTATACATTAGGCTTAATGTGACTTATCCAGGGCTTGCTCTCAGCAACCGGTAGCACTATGTGACTTATCCCGGGCTTGCTTCAGCAACCTGTAGCACTATACATTTGGTTTAATGTGACTTATTCCGGGCTTGACCTCAGCCAACCGAATGCACAAATAACACAGCAGGGTGAATGAGGTAAATATTTAGAACATAGGGAATGACATTGCAAAGGGATTGAGAATGAAACACCACCAAGATATGCATAAATAGCTTACCAAATTATGGAAGGAGGGACCTTTGAGCTGATAGAATGGCATCTTGCTCTGGTCGAACATAGACAGCATAGGCTGAAGACGACCAGCGCCCCAGTTGTTGGAGGGAGGCTGAAGATACTCCTTGCATAGCAGCTGTTGTAGCTGCACCAATTCTAAATGAATGGCTAGAATAATTTTCTGCAGGGAGGTTACACCTCTGCAGAGTCATCTTAAAATGATGAATGAACCATGCTCTAGACATATGCTGATGAGGGGCGATCAAAAACAGAGGTGAAGAGGGGCCAGTAAATGGTCTAAGCTTTAAATATAGGATCATAGCCATATAGGGGCAAAAAGGGGATTGGATACGAGCTATACTAATGGAGCATGCACCACCTGATTTAGCATGTTTAAGGAAAATATTATAAAATGCAGGATGGAACTTTAAATCAGAAAAGGTGACATCTCGGGAGGGATCAAAAACAGCAAGGGAAGTAAATTCACTAATTCTCAAAAACCCATAAAAGGCCAGAGAAAATGCACAACTTAACAAAGTGTCTATATACGGGGAGAAAATGCCATTTTTAAGGCCGGATAACATTTGATGCAAAATAGAAAGAGTGATGGGCCGCCTGGAATCAGGAACAGAAGGAAAAACTTTTGATATGCCTTTTAGTAATAATTTTATTATCGGGTTGGCAAAAAGACTAGGAAAAGTAGGATCAGAGCATCTAGCCTGAAATTGTATGCCAGCCACTAGGCTTTTGATATAAGGGGGCTGAAGATGGCGAACATCAACGCAAAATGATATAAAGGCACAAACAGTGGTAATCAAAACAGGGTGAACAGGTAAATTGATGGAAAGGCAAAACATGGAAAACATGCGCCATGCTGCGTCATATGCTTTGACGGTGGAGTCAGCTAAACCTTTTCTAATATAGAACTGGGCTGAATTGAGGAACTGAGATATGAGGGGGTTATGCTCTATGACAGGGTGAGGGCAGAAAACGGAGGGATTGGAGATGGAGACTGATCGGCTTCGGGGCAGAGTTTGTGGAAGGCCTGAAAATTAAAACGAGAGAGGTGATCAGCAACAGAGTTGAGATGGCCTGGGACATGCTTAGCAACTATGATAAAGTTGTGAGAGACAGAGAGCCATGTTAGGCGCCTGACAAAAGGCATGATGTCTGGGGAGGTAGAACGGCCTTTGTTAATGATGCCAACTACAGCAGCATTGTCACAATTGACTGCTATGCGTTTACGCTCCCAGAAACGCCCCCACATGTGACAGGCTGCCACTATCGGATACATCTCATAAAGAGCGGATGATTGCTCCAATCCGCTAAACTGCTGAGGCCATTCGCCTGCGAACCAGTGGCCTCTGAAAACCCCCCCAAAACCTACAGATGGAGCTGCATCTGTGGAGAAGTTTAAGTCATCAGCCGATGACACTATTTCATCATAGAAGAAGGTGATGCCGTTCCAGTCATCTAGCAAAAGAGACCAGAAATTAATATCAGAACGGCATCCTTCATTGAGGGTTACAGTGTCATGGAGACCGGGGACGGATGACGCTAATTCCAGCAACCTGGAAATGAAAGAGCGCCCTTGTGGGATGATGCGCATGGCAAAATTAAAGTGGCCGAGAAGAGACAGGAGATCACGTTTGGTCAATGAGACTGCTGACAAATATGACGACGCTATCTCGCGAATGCGAGTCAGTTTCTCAAGGGGAAGAGACGCTTGCATAAGCGTGGTGTCCAGATTGATGCCCAAAAACTCGAGAGACTTTAGGGGGCCGATGGTTTTCTCTTCTGCCAGAGGAACGCCTAGCCGATGAAAAGTCTCTTTTAGTTTGACTAAAGAGACAGAGGGGACAGATGGAGGATCAACTAGCAAGAAATCATCCAGCAGGTGGAGCACAGAGGGGAGGCGAACATTGTTCAACAAAATCCAGCACAGGGCCTCAGCTAGAGAGTTGAAAATGCTAGGGCTGGATCTACACCCAAATGTCAGCCTGACTGCGAAATAGAACTTTGATTCCCATTTAACTCCGAACAGGGGCCATTGAGAGGGGTGAATGGGCAATATTTTAAATGCATCTGAGATGTCCGCTTTAGAAAGCCATGCCCCCTGCCCTGCCAGCTTAATGAGGTGAATGGCATTGTCTACAGATGCATAATGGAGAGAAAAGGGGTAGAGAGGAATTAGGCTATTTATACTTGGGATTGGGCCATTATGAGGGGCTGACAAATCAAATATCAAGCGTTTCTTGCCAGAATACTTACGGGTGGCAATACCTATTGGGCTGGTGCGGAACAATGAGAAGGGAGGGGAATCAAATGGACCAATTAGAAACCCTTTAGATAACTCTTTATTGAGCAGCTGAGAGACTATCTCTGGCTCTTTCAGGCCTGACTGGAGGTTGTTAGACACGTGTGAAACTGTGGGTGAGGTGACCACGCCCACTCTGAACCCTTGAGAAAGACCAGTCAGCAAATGATTCACAAACACATTGTCAGGGTGACAGGATAACTCCTGAGCGAGAACTGGGACATCAATGGGGGTAGATGGGTGAGTTTTCAGGATTTCCGCCCACCATCCCTTTATTTTTTCTGGTATTTCGGTGGAGGGCGGGTCCTGCGCGGGATCCGCGTGCATGCGGAGCGTGGATGAGCCTCCCTGCAGATGCTGCAAACGTGTAGAAAAACACAATTGGCGTACGTGCACACACCTTCATTGAAATTGTTACAAACAGCCATATTATTGTAGGTAAGCACCTTGCGACCAAGACGGTCTGTTTGGCCAGGCCTGAAACCGGTCTGGTCATGCTGCATGAGGGGAGGGGGCGGGGGTGGATTGGCAGGGGGGAAGCTGCTGGGGGCTTGGAAAACAGCTTTTGGACATAGTGGAGCGATGTGCCCTACATCGCCACACGAGAAACAGGATATCGCCTGATGGCCGCCCACAATCATTAATAACAGCTCAGTGTCGAGAATCGACCAGTTTAAACGGGAATTGGAATGGGAAATGTACAGGGCTGCTTTACTGGACAGAGCTTTGTGGTATTGATAAAATATGTTCTTCCCATATTTTAAATTGAGATCCCCCACAAGGGCCATGTAGCTGTCCAGCTCGGTGCGCAGATGGGGGTGAACAGCACAGATGACGTCACGGTAGACGCCAAACGCTACCAGAAACTCACCGATAGACAGGTCTCTGTTGAGACGGGGGTCAGAGGATTTAAGAATGGCAGAAAAATCGTGACCGCCCGCAACCTTTTTATTGCATTCTGGGGAAGGCAATAGAATGCTAACCAGGTTAATATCTTTACCCTGGATAATTTGAGATCTTAGCCTGGCGGATATATTGGCAGAGAGAGAGATGTAGGGCCTACCAAACTCGGGAGCTGGGACGGCTGACGCCAGTGTGTTCATCGGGACTGGTTGCATGATTTGAAGTGAGGGGGGAGCGACTGGATGAGTGGGCAAAAACGCAGGTTGAAGAGGGGGAAAAGAGAGGGGGAATTGCGGCAGGACTGGAACGGGGATCGGAGGAGCCGCAGGGAGAGGAGGGTTTTCCAGCGCTTTTAACCGGGCATCAAAAGAGCCGAGTGACCCTATTAGTGACTGCATAGTACTTAACAGAGCATCTTGAGTCGGGGCTGGAGCGTATGAAGGGCCCGGGGCTGGAGCGTAGGAAGAACCCTGGGCTGGAACGTAGAAAGGACCCTGGGCTGGAACGTATGAAGAACCCTGGGCTGGAGCGTATGGAGGACCCGCTGAACTGGAAGTTCCTGGGTAGACGGGTAAGTCGTCAAAGAAATCTGGCACGGCAGCCGAATCAGTTTTCCTCCGTTTCGGTTGTGCTTGTGCAGACTTGGCCGGGGAAGATTTTCTCTGCCTTTTACCGCCACGGCCTCGTCCTCGGCCCCGGACGGGTGGAGTAGGCTCGACGACATCCTCGTCGGAAATCTCAGGATCGAGATCAGGATCTACATAGCCAACCAGGGACAATTTGGCTAATTCCAAAAGTTGAGAACTTTGCAGTCCTGGGACAGGGGAGATGCCCCTTTCCCTGAGCAGAGCGCGGAGCCGTGCATCTTCTGCTACCGGCTCGGGAGAGCGAACTGCTAAGCGAAGACTTTTGCGAATGGAGACCGAACTGGATTCATTTCCTCCAGTATTGGCCGGAGGCGGAGAGGGTCCCAGACCCTGGCCGTCCTCGGGTCCGCTCATGACGGATTACCGGTGAGACCGGGGATTGACAAGCGTTGTCTGCAAGTCGGACAAAGTCAATAGAATACGAAAAAACACAGCAACTGATAAACGGACAAGCAGCGGAATATCCACAAACAACTGCAGCGGCGTAGACTCAGCAACTGCGGGTGACACACAAGGTGAGTTACACACAGACAAATACCAAGGGCCTGATATAAACTACTACTCCATTCATAAGATCCTCCATTCAAGTGATTGGCCAGCAGGCCAGAGAGAGGGAAAGCGTGGGACACAGTGATTGGACAGGATTGAAGGGGGCGTGTCTATTTATGACTGAGTGACATGACCTGAACAGGGCGTTGGCTGCAGGGGAAATAAAGATGAATGGAAGGAATCAATGAATGAATGAATAAGATAGTTTAATCAGGTATTGACTAAGGTAGCCTTCATTATTGAAAATTGTCTGAGACATCATTTAAATCGATGTTTCTCATCTCCTCCCGATCAGAAATGTCATGTCTTTTTGCATGCCAGAGATGATGGATTATTATGATTATATCGCCTGTTCTAGTGCTTTCTACAGTAGCACACATCAGTTGACCACAAACAGGCAACATGCGTCGCAAACTGCGGTAAAAACCCTGATTGAGACGCATATTCAAAATGCGCTGTATACATGATCAAAGAATCCTCCGAAAACCCGAATAATACTGGAATAACCCAGACGTCTTAATCGGAAAATGCTATATTCGGAAAAAGGGCAAATTCGGAAAATGCAACTGGAATATGCTGTTTACATGACCCTTATCCAATTCAGAATATTGTCATTTTCCGAATAATAGTGGAATATTGTGTGCATGTAAACGTAGTCAATGGAGTTCTGAGAAACATTCAGACGACAAATAAATGTATACATAACATTTCTTAAGAGTGCCTGAGAAGTGCTGACACCTGCATTACAGAACATGTCACTTGCATGACTCCACCTGTTTTTTTCAGCAATAACCCCATACAATCATATCATATCATCAACCAATATGATATGATTGGAACCAATAGATGTATTTTGGCTTTGGAATATAATTTGTGTAGGATAAGGTGCGTATGTGTGCACTTCTCAGTCATGCCTTTCTTACTGTCATGTTACTGGCAACTAAACTTATTTGAGTTCAATGACGTTCATCATGTCTTCGTAACAATTAGACAGTTTTAGTTTTCTTGTGTTTAGACATATAGGTTTATTAGATTTTTCTTTTTTATGTTTTCCCTTGACAGGACATCTGACGGCGGAGCGCACGGTGTGCCCGGCGAGGCCACCGGGTCTGTTAGTACGGCCATGACACGTCACAGTGGGCGTGGCCGACGCGGCAGACCTGGCGGTTCTGCTGGGCACCACGCACGTCATACCCAGCTGTCAGTAGACTGCTTCTGAGGAAGGCGAGAGCTATCGCCGAAACTGTACATCTAATAAACCTATATGTCTGAACACAAGAAAACTAAAACTGTCTAAACTTATTTGAATCGTGCATTGGGGAGAGTTCTATTGAAGAGAATGGGCAGGCATGGTAAGTCCCACTATAAACCATTATCTGTGTGTTTCACTTTTTATTGAAAATGCTTCCACCAGATTTTCATGGCTGCTTTATGAGACAAGCAGCCATGCAGATAACCAACACAATTCAAACAGACCTCGCTTACGACAGCGCATCACAGGTGTTTCAGAAATAGTGACTCATACAATAGAATAGAAAATATTTACATTAGAATATTTACATTTCGTCTTGGTATCACTGACCAACACCGTTACAACCCCAGTTAATGGAAGGCATGGGCAAAGAAGGAGATGTGCTCAAATCAGTTACAAGGAGCCGACCATCAACAGTAAAATGAGGCGTGGAGACAGGTTCACAGACACCAACTTCCTGAGGTCACCCATATACAAAGAAAAGAAAATGGAGAAGGCAAAGCAGACCAGGCAGTGCTCAAGGCAGTTCCAAGGAGCTGACCATCAACAGTAAAAGGAGGCGTGGAGACGAGAAACCAAAGGAGACCAGGCCAGACCTGCCCCCTGCTGGCTGGCTGAATTACCTGCCTGAGCAGAGCTGGTACCGCCGGAACCAGTGGTTCAATCAGACTCATAAGAAGGAGGTAATTGCAAAGAAGATAATGTTAAAATGTTTTCTCCACAGTTCCTCTGTGAGGGTTAAAGGCTGACCTGAAGAAAGCCCAATCAAATTTAATTTTAATTTAATCAAATCTTTTTAGAGAGTAACCTTGTTTTTTTATATTGCGTTTTTGTTGCTTCTGCACATTGAATTTACATGTCTATTGTAGACTCTAGTCTCTCTGTGTTTGTAAGTTCTTATTTTATTATTCTCATCCCCTTGGACATGCGGGCCCATATGGCTGTCATTTCGAATGAGTCGACTACAAGTGTGTTGGCTGAGCTGCCTCTCGCCACTCATTCCAAGTAGGCATTCAAGATCTGGATATACTGTAACATTCTGTCATTTACAATTCAAGTACCGTAAATTCCGGACTATAAGCCGCACCGGTGTATAAGCCGCACCTGCAAAGTTGACTATTTTTTTCTTATATAAGCCGCACCGGACTATAAGCCGCGGGTGTTTTAATGTTTTTTTTTTTTTTTTTTTTTTTTTTTTTTTTATTGTGTTTTAATGTTTAATTACCATATGTAAGGGTTCATGCACAGAGGGGATTGTCGGGAAAGAGATGGCTGTTTGAGGAAGCTCCCATTTATTAACATTTCAACAAAACAACATAACACAACACCACCTGTGTTGTTTTTTACAGTGCACACAGTGTCATACAGTGTCATACAGTGTGGTGAAGAGAGGGCAAGAGAGGAAATTAAAACTTATTATAGTTATATAGGATTTATAGTTAGAAAGAGTGCTAAAAAAGAGAGATTTTTTTTTTTTTTTTTTTTTTTTTGAAAAAATCCATAGATAAGCCGCACCGTTATATAAGCCGCAGGGGCCAAAAAAGCCCAAAAAACGGGAAAAAAGGTGCGGCTTATAGTCCGGAATTTACGGTAGTCAAAATATGAAGTAATGCCATCAAAATCTTGGAATCAATACAATGCAATACCTCACTCTCCACTTCCCTCTCAGGGGCAAGGCTGTTGTGGTTCTCCGGAAAGATCTTGTAGGCACGCATCTTAGACCACAGGATCTCCCCCACGTACCCCCTCCAAATGTCATGGATCACTGGAAAGTTGAACCATGTAAGTATTTTGCATAGAATGTTTGTAAAAGGAGATGTATCTCTTGTGGCGACAGGCAGCGCTTCAGAAAGTGTTTCAACTTGGTAGTGGTACTTACCATTATTCTCCTCTCTGGACTCTTTACCACAGATGCCACAGTCTCTGCAAATGGAGTAAGGAGGGAAATATTCAGGGTCTCTTCCTCTTCACTCTGCAGACCATCACTCTGCTTAAGGACTCCATCGTTGATCACCGCAGATTTGATGGCCTGGTCCGGTACATTCATCTTCATCTCCTGGACCACCTCTTCTTCTGGGGATTCATCAGAGGGCGTGGGTATTGTTTGGTTCGACCTGGGAGGCCCAAGCCAGAATGAAAGCCCTGTGTGCCCACAGAAGCGGCCAACATTCGGAACATCAACACTGTGAGAAAGAAGGAGGGGGAGGAAGAGAGCTGATGTGATGACGGCAAATAATATGCTTGTCTGTTGTGTGTAGCATCAATTTTGCACTCGCTAAATGTTGTGTTGGTTTTTTGCAGTCTGATAGCTGTAGCCTACCCAGCTCCAGAGCACGACTCTGGCATCTGGTGCTGTGTGCATGTGTCTGTCAGCGTACACACACACACGCACGCACGCACGCACACACACACACACACACACACACACACGGTTTGTTTTCAAATCAAAGTGAAACGTCAGAGGGGTGGGAGTACTTCAATGTCTTGGGGAGAGATCAGTGACATGCAGTTTGCAGTGACATGTCAAGATGAGGTAATTGACTACAAGCTAAACATTTAACACATCAAATCTCAACAGCCGACATGAAAAGCAGACATGAAACGATCACATTGTGATGCATTCAAGTTGCATTCATGGTGTGTTGAATGTACCATTCAAGCTAGGAAATTTCCAGTGTTTGACAAGCAAACTACAGCATAGCTATAAAGAAAGATTTTTTTGTAAGGCTATCGGCCAAATTGTGTTTTTTTACTCATTTTTTATTTTGACAGTTTTCCAAATTTCATGCAACTATTGCAAACATACATATTGTTATTTTAGACATCTATATCGACGCAGAATTTCAGAATCAGTGCATGTTGTTATTTAGCCTTTCTGATGGCATGTCATCAGTCAATTTTATTTTGCGAAAAAGAAAAAAAAGTTGGTATCCACTAGGGATGTGCGCGACTAGTCGTTTAACCGTTTAACCTCCTACTCATTTATTAACCGTTTAGTATTTTACTAGTCGGTTAAACGCTGCATCAAGCATCATGCATCTTGTTCTTCACGCCTCCGCCTCGGCTTCTTTGTAAACAGGCTGAGCAGCAGCCAGGGAGAGAGTTGCTCCTCCTCCCCGCACTCGCAAAACAATTACATCTTGACTGAAGATCAGCCATCGCAAAATGACAGAGAAGATGCAACGAGCGTTCGAGGGGGCAGAATATGTGGCCATAACTTCAGACGGGTGGACGTCCATAACCACCGAGTCATACATGACTATAACATGTCATTATCTGGACAAAGGACATCTCCGCAGCTGTGTGCTTCAGACGTGCGCCCTGGACGAAAGACACACCACTGAAAACTTGGCTGCCCACCTGCGAGGTGCGATGAGTGAGTGGGGACTGGATAACAAAGTCGTCGCCTGTGTGCATGATAATGCAAGTAATGGTGCTGGCGACCCTGCTGGACTGGGAGTCGGTACCGTGTTTTGCCCATACTCTGCAATTAGCAATAAATGACGGGTTGAAGGCGAACGCGATGGGCCGACTGATAGATTGGTGCTTGCACACGTTTGGTGAGCCATTTCCACCACAGCACTGTGGCTACGGTGGCGCTGAAGAAAAAGCAGCTGCAATTGCGTGATCCAGGAGACAAGAGTCCCCCACACAAACTCATACAATTGTAGCCGAGCGTTAGGCTGCACCTATACTTTGATATAAAAACCAATAAATGGGGCAACTCCAATCTTGAACAATCTCAGCATGAGACGCCAGCTTTATTATTCTTCCGCTTCCAGCATAACCTAGCGTCAAGCGCCCCCACAACAACAACACACACACTTCCGTTTCCTGTCTTCAACATAAGAGCCTACAGTGCATTGGCCGTCTAGAACGTAAACATAAATTATATAGCACCTTCATAAAAATAGCTTACATAATCATGCAAGACACGCTGGAACTCCGTCCTACAACATTATTCATAATAAATGCCATGCATTGCATTGGCAAACGTATCAGAAATGTATTTCTCTTTAATTTGTTCACCTTTATTCAGTCAGTTGTTGTTACATCAATATAATTTAAATTAACAACTTGTACTGAATGTTTGGGCTAAACTAGCTCCTAAATACACAAAACATTTGCATTTTAAACTTTTTATTTAATAAGTATATTAAATTGCGAGTTTTCTTGCTTATAGACTAGTCGACTAGTCGCAAATAAAATTTGAGACTAGTCGGCGGGTAAATTAGTCGAAATTCCCATCCTTAGTATCCACAATGCTAAGTGGTACATGGGAAATTCGGTTACATAGTGGTATGTGGTCTCAAAAGTTTGGGAACTTCTGACCTAGTTGATAGGTGGACTAACAGATCGACTGGCTGAGTGCTTACTCAAGAGTTTCTTTACCTTTCGGTTTCAACTAAAAACCCGTCACCAGGACTCTGACAGACGTGCCAGATATTCTCAAGCTGACGTCTGTCAGCTGACGTCCAGATGATGACGTTCCTCTTCTTGCTGAAACACAGACACACAGATCACTTCAGAAATATATCAAACAGACAACACAACTACCTGCTGCTAAATGAGCAATGGTGGCCTAATGATTTCAGGAAAGCATAAAGTATTAACGGTGTGCGGATGGGGTCATCCCTATGTTCCCCGAGTCCTATGTTCCCCGTTTTTGTGGGACCGGGGAACATAGAACCTCGCTATGTTCCCTGGGAGAGGTTAGGTTTTGGGTTAGGGTCTGGGGGAGGTTAGGTTTAGGCGTGGGGGGTGGGAGAGGTTAGGTTTTGGGTTAGGGTCTGGGGGAGGTTAGGTCCGGTCCCACAAAAACGGGGAACATAGGACCCGGGGAACATAGGTACGCTCCCGTGCGGATAACTAGCATATCAAGTTACAGCCTATATCAGATCAATGCACCTTTATCCTGCTGTATTCCACAACAGTTAGCACAGGTCCATTGACTTCAATGGAGTCAGAGACACGAGGACTTTTACAACAACAATAATAACTAGAATGTCTACATTTCCTAACGAAAATGTAATTGTGCTTGCTGTCCTCGCCATGCACCGCCTGGCTTGCAAGGTCCCTGCCCATGCAATTAGGGGGACTAATGCTGCATTCCAGACACCTGGGACGTGGGTGTTTCCCAGTGGAAAAGTCCCAGTCCCCACCTTCAACACAATATTTCTCCTATAGGCTCAGAGAACATCCGTCCACACCTGTGCCAAGTTTGGTTAGCATCGGACAATCTTTGTGAAATAGGCCCCACCCACAGAAGATTGGAAGTGGATTATATCGCAACGGTGCGTTTTTTTTCAAAAACTTCCAAATCAGTGTTGTGCAGGACAGTCCCCACATGATGTGTGCTTTGGTTTGGTGAAGATTTGACAAAATTTCAAGGAGGAATCGCAAAAAAACAAAAATGGCGGGAAATGTAGATATACGAAAATGGGCGTGGCCTAGATGAGTAGATGCGGAAGGACCCAAGGAATCCAGGGGGGAAAAAAGTTTGATGATAGACCCTACGGTTCAAAAGTTATGGACCAAAAGGTAAGGAGGGCTGTTATAGCGCCACCATCTGGTCAATTTGTGTAATATATTTCTCCTATAGGCTCAGAGTACATCCGTCCACACCTGTACCAAGTTTGGTTAGAATTGATTGATTGATTGAAGTGTTTATTTCGAATATGAAAGCAAAATAATAAATAAAAGCCATTTCATAAACAAAGAAAAATAGAATATTGTAGCGAATCAGCAGTACACACATAGTGGTGAGCAATGGTAGTGTCTCCACTACAGATAGGAACTGTGTGGGGGAGTGTTATGTTGGGGAGCACTATGCTGTGGGACCACTTCCGGACGGAGACTGAGCATGTGCAGTCAGTCTCCGCGCACTGCCTAGGGGGAAGCTGCTATCTATGAGCATGACAACAGCGGAGAGTTGTGAATATGAATAACTGTGAATAAAGAACCTGTACCAGCAAGAAGCCTCTGCCTCATGAAATATCAGGAACGCTACATTGGCGTCAGAAGTTTAAAACGGTGAATTACCTCCAGAATCGGCAAAAATGGTTAACAAGTTCCTGAAGAGAGAGAAGCAAAGACTCAAGCGGGAGGCGGGAAGAGAAAGAGCCGGGGCGGACTACCAAGCACCCGAGGAGAAAGAAGACGGGGTAGACGCGGCCGCTACCACAGAGATCCAGGCGGGGATAGCAGCAGCAAGCCTGGGGTTTGTGATGATAAAATCCGAACTAAACGGCGATATCCCCGTAGCCACGGAAGCTACCCCGCGGCTCAAAGAGGCTAGCAGGCGGGCTAACGAGGCGGCGGAGAGAGCGGAAGAGCCGAGGCCGGTGAGAGTGAAGATCGAGCGGGTTGACAACACCGCTGTAGCAATGGAGGCTGTGCCACGGCCCGGTGAAGCTAGCCGGAGAACCGGAGACAAAGACGAGACACGGGTCGAGGAGACGAAGGACGGCGGGCGGCGAGGAAGAAAGGAAATCACCCCGCCAAAATTCAACGGTAAAGGCGAATGGGAGCCATATTGCACAATGTTCAACGTAGCAGCGGAAATGAATGGCTGGTCGAGGGGAGAGAGAGCCAGTCATCTGGTAATGTCACTCGAGGGTGAAGCTATAACATGTGTAGCAGCAATGGCAGACACCAAAGACTTAGACGTGGTAATGGCGGCCCTGAGGAGGCGTTTCGGACGATGCAAAGAAGAAGGCATTATGGTCGCAGAACTGTGTAACAGGCGTAGACGACCAGGGGAGTCGCTGCGGGCGCTAGCCACAGACATTGAGATCCTCAGCCGGCGTGTATACAGCCGGCTGCCGCCAGAAGCACTGGACGAGCTAGCCCGAAACTACTTCGTCCAGGCTATCGCGCCGCGAGGGCTACGAGAGCAAGTAATGCTGCAACGGCCAAAGACATTAGAAATAGCGCTAGAGCTGGCGTTTGAAAGAGAGACAGTAGAGGGCTGGACCATGAACAGCGAAGAGGGGAGAGCTGTCCCCGTAGTGAGAATGGCAGCGGAAAGCCCGATACAAGAAGAGCCAGCGTGGAAGACGGCTTTGGCAGAACAAGGCAACATGGTGAAAGAACTGTCCGAGTCAGTACAACAACTCAAAGAACAACTGCTCCGCAGAGCGACCCTGCAGCCCAACCCCGCTCGACAGCCCACCCAGCGGAACAACAGCTGGGCTAGAGGGAGCATGATCTGCTGGGGATGTGGGCGTCCCGGTCATCGGGAAGCAGACTGCCGCCGGAGAACGTGGAACCAGGGAAACGGTACGGGGCCCGTCCAGATGGGGCGAGACGGGTCTACGATGCCACAGTCCCCGTAGCCACAGCGTCGCAGGAGGGAGCCCACCGACAGCAACAGAGAGGTGGGGCTCCGCCGTGCCCCGAAGTAGACGACATCGCCGGAGCTGTCAACATGCAGAGCGGGCCGCGCGCGATGAACCGATGCCATGTTCCAGCCTACCTACAAGGGAGATACTGCGCCGCCCTGGTGGACACGGGGTGTACGGCGACGCTGGTGAACGTCAACATGATGCCCGAGGGGATGCGCCTGGAGCAGCCAGCAGAGCAGCTGCTAAGAACAGTGTCCGGTGAGTTAATGCCAATGAGGGGGAGGGGACACGTAATGATAACAGTGGGGGGACAGACAGTGGACTTTCCGGTGTGGGTGGTAGAAATGGCGGGGCCTTGCATCCTGGGGGAAGACTACTTAACGATGAACAAATGCACAGTAGACCTAGGAAGAAGCACATTGACATTTGCAGAAGGAACGGTAGTCCAAATGAGCCAACCGCCCACCGTTCCAAGGGAACGGCCTAACGTTAACAACATCACCGTGTACCGCGTCACCGTAGAGCATGAACCCCACCTAGCAGACCCAACCCCCCCCCAAAACCACGCCCCTAGCCCACCTCCAAACACTTGCCCTCAGCCAATGCAACAGGCAGAGGGAGAGACAGAGAGGTTAGAAATGCTCAGGACACTACACCAACGTCAGAGCGAGGGGTTAGAACCACAACAGAGCGACGAACTGTGGAGAGTACTAGAAGAGTACAAAGACATTTTCGCGATGACGGACGATGAACTAGGCTGCACTCACCTGGTAGAACACCAAATAGACACTGAAGGGGCGCAGCCCATCAGATCATATCCCCGTCGAATTCCAGCAGCAAGAAGAGATATAGCGAACGAAGCTGTAGAAAACATGCTGAGGGCAGGGATCATCGAGCCGTCAGAGAGCTCATGGGCATCGGGAGTAGTGTTGGTAAAAAAGAAAAATAGCGCAAAGATGCGATTTTGCGTAGACTATAGAGGGCTGAACAAAGTGACAAAAAAAGACGCGTACCCGATGCCCGTCATCGAGGAGCTACTAGACATAGTGGGGGAGTCAGCCTGGTTCTCCTCCCTAGACCTCCGCAGTGGGTACTGGCAGGTGCCCCTCTGCGACGATGCCAAGCCAAAGACCGCCTTCCGCACCGAGAGAGGACTGTGGCAGTTTTGAGTACTCAGTTTCGGGCTGTGTAACGCACCCGCAACGTTCGAGCGGTTAATGGAGAAACTGCTGGGGGACATTCCCCAAACAGAATGCGTCGTATACTTAGATGACATCTTGACACACGGGGGCTCGTTTCAGGCAGCGGTGGGAGCATTACGAAAAGTCCTACAGAAAATAGCAGCGGCGGGTCTAAAGCTACACCCAGATAAGTGCCACTTCCTGAAGAAGAGGGTAGAGTTCTTGGGACATGGCATCGGCGAGGGGGGCATCCGCACTCTAGAGGAAAAAACACGGGCAGTCTCAGAATGGCCCACCCCCAGAGACAAAAGTGAACTCGAGAGCTTCGTAGGGTTAGCATCCTACTACAGGAAGTTTGTAAAAGGATTTTCTGACATCGCAGAGCCACTGTTCCGGCTTAAAGAAAAGAACACAGACTTCGACTGGACAGCAAAATGCCACCTAGCGTTCGAAACCCTCAAGAAAGCGCTGACCAAGACCCCCGTGCTTAGAGCACCAGACCCCGCACTGCCGTTCCTATTAGACACTGATGCCAGCAATGGAGGTATGGGGGCCGTGCTGTCCCAGGCAGGGCCGGAGGGGGAGCAGGTGGTGGGGTATTTCAGTAAGACGTTTGATAAGACAGAAAGAAACTACTGCGTCACACGCCGGGAGCTCCTAGCAGTCGTAGAAGCACTGAGACACTTTAGATACTACCTCCTGGGACAGCCTCAGTTCACCATACGGACCGACCACTCAGCGCTGCAGTGGTTGTGGTCCTTCCGGGAGCCGGAGGGACAGGTGTGCCGCTGGTTAGAGAGAATGGCGGACTATAACTTCACCATAGAGCACAGAGCAGGGAGACACCACGTAAATGCAGATGCCCTGTCACGACGACCCTGCGCGGAAAGGGGGTGTGTGTACTGTGAGAAGAGAGAGGGGAGAGAGAGGGAGCTCCAAGAAGACGCTAGAATCTGCCCTAACCACACGGGAGATGGGCCAGTGTGCAAGACACTGCGGATGGCAGAAGCAGCAGATTGGAAGGGCCACCAGGAAAACGACAGGGAGCTGTCACCAGTGCTGCAGTGGGTAGAAGCGGGCCAGAAGCCGCAATGGGAGGAGGTGGCGGGGGCCACCGACACAACCAAAGGGCTGTGGGCAGGGTTTGACACCCTGAGATTGAACAGTGGAGTGCTGATGAAGTGCTGGAAGGAGCCAGCAACGGGAGAAAACAAGTGGCGAAAAGTAGTGCCAACGACACTGAGAGATGAGGTGTGCAGGAGTTGCCATGGGACAGTAGGGGCGGGCCACTTTGGGGTGAGCAAAACCCTCCGTCGCATCAGACAAGGCTTTTATTGGGGGAGGATGAGGAGAGACGTACAGGACTTCTGTCGGCGCTGCGACCTCTGCGCGGCGTACAAAGGGCCATTAGACCAGTCTCGCGCCCCGCTCCAACAGCTAGCAGCAGGAGCCCCCATGGAGAGGGTAGGGGTAGACGTGATGGGGCCGTTTCCACGCTCAGAGAGTGGAAATCGATACGTCCTAGTAGCTATGGACTACTTTACAAAATGGCCAGAGGCATACGCGCTGCCCGACCAGGAGGCGGGGACGGTGGTCGACGCACTAGTCACAGGCATGTTCAGTAGGTTCGGAGCACCAGAGACCCTACACAGTGACCAAGGAAGAAACTTCGAGTCACGAGTGTTCGCCACCATGTGCGAGAAACTGAACATTAAAAAGACACGGACCACAGCATTGCACCCCCAGAGCGATGGCCTAGTAGAAAGATTCAATAGGACACTGAAAAAGCAGTTGGCCATCCTCACGGAGGAGCACCAGAGGGACTGGGACACGCACCTGCCTCTCATCCTCATGGCCTACAGATCCGCAACACACGAGTCCACCTCCTGCACACCCGCCCTGCTCATGTTAGGTCGAGAACTGCGGACACCAGCAGAAATGGCGTTCGGCAAGCCACCGGATGCACCGGACGCTCCCCCGGGGAGAGAGTATGCCAGGAGGCTACAAGATCGATTAGAGTCCGCTCACAACTTCGCTCGGACCCAGCTAGAGAAAGCGGGCATGAGACAAAAAAGGAACTATGATGTGAGGGCAAAGGGAAACCATTTCCAGGGGGGGGAGTTGGTATGGGTGTACACACCCCGGAGAAAAAAAGGGCGTAGCCCTAAACTGGACTGTCACTGGACAGGCCCATGCAGGGTGATGGAGAGAATGGGGGAGGTGGTGTACCGGGTGCAGATGCCACTTGGTGGCAAGAAGGTACTCCACAGGGACAGGTTGGCCCCATACCGGGGGGGGTGCACCCTTCCCCCAGATCTCGGCCGCCCAGCGGTTTCACTTAGACAGAGTGAAAGAAGGAATCGGTTTCCACAGAGAGGGGCGTCCGGCCATGACCGGGCGGGCCCCACTCAGAGACTTGAAGCACCAGAGACACTGCAGGTGGGGTCAGGCCCACCGGCAGGGTCACAGAGACTAACACGGCCACGGAGAGAGCCAAGGGCTCCAGGACATTTGAGCAACTTCGAGTTGTACTAAAAAAAAAAAAAAAAAAAAAAATAAGGAGGAGATGGTGGTTGGAAGTGTTATAATGAAAAGTGGATGATGTGTATGGCATGAGATATTGTGGGGAGGAGACGTGGGAAAAGCCTGAGATGGAAATATAAGATGTGGTTAAAAAACAAAGAACTGTTAAAAAGAAAAAAAGATGCTGGGAGTGTTGGTACAGGGGAGGTGTGATGTGGTGTCAACGTGGGCGTTGACCTTATTGTTGGGCGGGGAGTATGTAGCGAATCAGCAGTACACACATAGTGGTGAGCAATGGTAGTGTCTCCACTACAGATAGGAACTGTGTGGGGGAGTGTTATGTTGGGGAGCACTATGCTGTGGGACCACTTCCGGACGGAGACTGAGCATGTGCAGTCAGTCTCCGCGCACTGCCTAGGGGGAAGCTGCTATCTATGAGCATGACAACAGCGGAGAGTTGTGAATATGAATAACTGTGAATAAAGAACCTGTACCAGCAAGAAGCCTCTGCCTCATGAAATATCAGGAACGCTACAATATATACATATTCGAAAAGGAGTGGGAAGAAGTAAAACTTATTAACTCCCACCCCTTCTCCATAAATAATAAATAATAACAAGCTTCCTGGTCTAACCCTGTCTATATACTACTGTGTAATATTTACTAGTAATTCTGTTTCAGATTATATAATAATATGAAAATATAAATATAATATATACACATCATACAATAACATGTATACATATATACATATTAATATACACACACATTCATATATTTATCTAAATATATGACTACAATACTCATTATATACGCATATTTACACACTCACACACATGGAAAAGCAACAAGAAAATAACCCCCAAAAAATAAAAATAAAATAACCAGTACCCTTATAACACCTAGTGATACCCAACACCTCCCTCATCCCTATAACTTGTGAAGATTGTGTCTTTATACCTACTTTTAAACTGTTTTATGTTTGGACATTGTTTTAATTCCACAGTGCACCTGTTCCATAGTCTCACCCCGCTGACTGAAACACAAAAACTTTTCCTGGTTGTTCTAATAAGTTGAATATTAAAATTAAATTTCCCTCTCAAATTATAATCCCCCTCGTGCATGCTGAATAATGATTGTATATTTACTGGTAATAGATTATTTTTAGCTTTGAACATGATTTGAGCTGTTTGGTGTTTGACAATGTCTGTAAATTTCAGTAGTTTTGACAGTAGAAATAATGCGTTTGTGTGTTCCTGGTAGCCAACGCTGTGAATGGTTCGTATTGCTCTTTTTTGTAAGATGATTGTGGCTGTAGTGAAGTTGTGAAGTTGTTGCCCCAAACCTCAGCACAGTACTGTAAATAAGGTAAAACTAGTGCACAGTATAGCATGTGGAGTGATTTGTAATCCAAAACCTTCTTTGCTCTGTATAATATTGCAATGCTTCTTGAGACTTTAGTTTGTACATGTTTGATATGTGGTTTCCAGCTGATTCTGTCATCTATCTTTACCCCCAGAAATTGTATTTCATCAACTCTTTCTATTTCAATTCCATCTATTTTGATATTTACCTGTGTTTTCCTTTTACAATTACCAAAAACCATTAACTTTGTCTTGCTCAGATTTAATGAAAGCCTGTTTCTGTCAAACCACATTTTCAGTTTGGTCATCTCTGCAGTGATGTCCTCCTGTAATTGTTGCAAGTTATCCCCAGAGCAAAAGATATTCGTGTCATCAGCAAACAGCACCAAATGCAGTAACTTTGAAACTTTACATATATCATTAATGTACAGAATGAAGAACTTAGGGCCCAATACTGACCCCTGGGGGACACCACATGCAACATCCAAGCATGACGAAACACAGTCACCCAATTTCACAAACTGCTGTCTCCCCCTTAAATAACTTTTGACCCAATCCAGGACTATTCCCCTGATACCATATCTTTCAAGCTTTTTTATCAATATGTCATGGTCAATGGTGTCAAAAGCTTTTTTTAAATCAATAAATACTCCAACAGCATATTGCTTGCGATCTATTGCATCTGTGATTGCTTCTGTTGCCTCAATTACTGCAAGATGTTGATCGATTTGTTCTGAACCCATACTGATTTTCTGCAAGTATTTTGTATTTTTCTAGTAATGTGTCCAATCTGCTGTTGAAGAGTTTTTCCAGTATTTTAGAGAACTGTGGCAGTAGGGAGACAGGTCTATAGTTTGTGAAAAGATGTGTGTTTCCAGCCTTGTACAGAGGTATGACTTTAGCTATTTTCATTTTGTTTGGAAATGAACCAGTTTGAAATGATAAGTTACAAATGTATGTTAATGGTTTAGAAATGCCGTCAATAACTTTTTTTACCAGAGACATATTGATTTCATTGAAGTCAGTAGACTGTTTATCTTTGCATTTTTTGACAATATTCAAACTTTCAATTTCCTCCACTGCTTTGAGAAACAATGAGCAGGGATTACTGTCTGATAAGTGTTCTCCACAAGTTCCTGGATCAGGGATTTTCCTTGCAAGGTCAGGTCCAACATTTACAAAAAATTCATTAAAGCTATTGGCCACATCTTCCATGTTATAGTTTTCCATATCCTTATCAATGAAATACTTAGGTAGACTATTGTGACTAGATCCCTTTTTGATAATATTGTTTAGTATATTCCATATCCCCTTTATATTATTTTTATTATTATCTAATAACCTCTTATAATAATCTTTCTTACTTGTCCTTATAATATTAGTTAACTTATTTTTATACTTTTTGTATTTTTGTTCTGCCTCTTTAGTCCTCTGTCTTATGAAATCTCTATAAAGTGTATTTTTCTTTTTACATGCATTTCGTAGCCCATTCGTAATCCATGGACAACTAATAGTATATTTTAGTTTTCTATTATATTTCTTTATAGGACAATGCTTATCATATAATAAGGTAAATATTCTTAGGAACTCTTCATATGCAAGGTCAACATCATTTTTTTTGTATATTATATCCCAGTTATATTCCAATAGTTCATATTTTAGTGTGTTTATAGATTCCTCTGACCTTACTCGTTTATATTCTGTTTGTTTGTATAACTTGTTTCTACACTGAATGTCATAAACTGTAAATACTGGCAAATGGTCACTGATGTCATTAATTAATAATCCACTTTTTGCATTACTATCTATGTCATTGGTGAAGATATTATCAATGAGAGTGGCACAATGAGATGTAATTCTGCTGGGTCTAGTAATTCTTGGGAATAGGCTTAAACTGTACATTGTATTGAGAAATTCATCAGTAGTATTGAGTTTATTGGGATTTAATATGTCAATATTATAATCCCCACATAAAAATATAGTTTTGTTAATTATTTTTGAAAATACACTTTCCATCCACTCACTGAATGCACCAATGCTTGAGCCTGGTGCCCTATATATACAGCTAACAATAACATTTTTTCTTTTCTCCATGCAGATTTCAATTGTTAACTCATTCACCGCCAATGACGTCTTTGACGTGTTATCAGAAATAGCCCTCCCCGCCAATGACGTGTTTGACGTGTTTTTGTTTTTATTGGTGCAGCGCCTGCAGCAAACACTTGCCCAGCCTGTGACACAGACACAGGTCCCTGCCTTCAAAGGGTAGCCGACAGCACGCGATCAAACACATACTGCAGCTGTTGTTTTGAAATTGAGCAAGAGGAAAAGCAGCAAAACGGGTAACGCTTCCTTGTGCAGACAGGAGAAACGCCATTGAAACGCCCTCGGCGCGCTGCACGAGCTGGAGTCGCCTTCCTCTGTGCCAGCCAGGAGAAAACGGGAGAAAGTAATCAAGAGATGTGTTTGATCATCGGAGGAATGAGGAAATGATCGATCAGTTTGCGAGGGCGGTGAGGACGTGTTGAATAGCCGAGGGGAAAACGGGAACGATCAGATAGCACAGGGAGGATATGACAGGGAGACATGGACGAGGACGGGTGCAAAATAAACACACAACAGCAAGGCACAAGGCAGAAGCGGGAGTCAGAGCAGCCCGCTGTCCTTTCTCAAGAGCTCTTCAGTTGGTTCATGTAATCGCTGGGCTGCGTGCCCTCCAGTGTTGCTCCTGGCCAATCCCAGCGCCACAGGGCGTGGTTATTGCTTATCCTATGTGGGGTTAGAAATCTAAAAGGATCGTGTGTGTGTGTGTGTGTGTGTGTGTGTGTGTGTGTCTGTCTGTCTGTCTGTCGGTGTGTCTGTCTGTCTGTCTGTCTGTCTGTCTGTCTGTCTGTCTGTCTGTCTGCACACTCACACCGAGTAAACTGTATTGTTGAATGTAAAAAAAAAAGCACTTCATGTGTATATATATATATATATATATTTTTTTTTTTTTGTCATTTGTGTCCTAACGAATAATATTTACATGTCTGATGTCAATACAGTTCAAAATAAAAGAATTGAGAGCGAGTTCTGCATGACATTGTGTGCATAAATACATAAATGCCATTTTCTGCAATTTCTTTTCTCAGAGAGACATTTTGGGGGAAAACAGGGTGTATATAAATGGCTATAAGTAGAGTACAGAACATGCTAAAAGCTCACTTTTTTTCCCCTGGTGAACCCAGAGACGTACATCTTCATTTTGAGGTATTGCAAATCACTCTGGTGCTAATAGATAATTTACTGTGGGTCTTGAAATATGACCAACAATTATGAAAATCTTTGGCCTGTGCTAAATATTGGCAGTCCTAAACTGGCGGTGAATGAGTTAAGCATTCAAGTAGATTATCAACCACAGTTGTCATTCCATCCAACACTCTGAAGGCTAAAGATTTCTCAATAAATATAGCAACTCCACCACCACCCTTGTTTTGTCTGTTTTGATACCTGAGTTCGTAACCATCTAATTCAAAATCAATGCCCTTTTCAGTGTTCATCCATGTTTCAGATATTGCTATTATACTGAATGGTTGTGAAAATGTTTGTAGATAGTCCTTGATGTTATTGAAGTTAGCATATAAGCTTCTACTGTTGAAGTGAATCATTGATAATTTGCCTTCCGTTTGAATGTTTAGATTGTACTGATCATCCGTGTAGTAGCAGCAATTATTATTAACGGAAGAGAAGAAATTATTGTCCGGATCAATATCCTGTTCCAAATCCACCATATTGTGATCAGTGTATTCAAATCCTTCCAATTCCAGTTGCAGATGATCACTTATCCTCTGTGTAATGTTACTATTATCCCCGGATGTGAAGTGAGTTCTGTCATTGTTTGTCATGGTTGTGTTATGTTTGTTACCTCAGAGATCGAGAAATCCAGATCATGACAGTCATTGGAATTTGTCCAGTTCAGCGATGTTCCTGATGCAGATCACTTTGGCTTCCTCGGGGTTCCCGTTTAGTTTTATGAATACTTTGCAGTTTGAAGTCCAGGTGTTCTAATCGGACGATCTTTGTGAAATAGGCCCCACCCACAGAAGATTGGAAGTGGATTATATCGCAACGGTGCATTTTTTTTTAAAACTTCCAAATCAGTGTTGTGCAGGACAGTCCCCACATGATGTGTGCGTTGGTTTGGTGAAGATTGGACAAAATTTCAAGGAGAAATGGCAAAAAAACAGTTTTGGACAAAATGCAAAATGGCGGAAAATCTAGTCAGACGGAAATGGGCGTGGCCTAGTTGAGTAGATGCGGGAGGACCCAAGGAATCCAGGGAAAAAAGAAGTTTGATGATAGACCCTACGGTTCAAAAGTTATGGACCAAAAGGTAAGGAGGGCTGTTATAGCGCCACCATCTGGTCAATTGGTGCAATTTTTTCGGGGATAGTAAAAGACCCCTCAGTGCACCTCCCTACCAAGTTTGGTAGCTCTAGCTGTTATGGTTTCTGAATGACAGCTAATTTACTGCAAGATTTTTCCAAACCCCATGCAAGTCAATGGGAAAAAAAATGGCGCTTAATGGCGAATAGCGGCCAAACCGCTTTCACAAACCCTTAGAAAAGTCATAGCACACCTGTCCTCAATAAGACGGTCATTTTGAGCTCTGGCATGTCTATGTGGCGCAAAAATTGTGGGCGTTGTTACGCGCAGAAGTTTTTGGCAGATATAATAATAATAAGTATGTGGGATTTCAAGATTGTGCCTTGCTTGTCAGCAAGCACAATAATAATAACAATAAGTCAATGCTCACTTCAAGTGTGGCACTTAACGTGTAATGAATCCCACACTCTGGTTTTGCAGTTCATTTTCCTATTGACTACTTGGATATTGTGCATTTGATGTCTGTGCCCGGGTTGCTTAACCTGACACTGCCAGATGGTTTGTTACAGAGAACCATTGTGAATTTGTCTTTGGAAAACTTGTTTGGAAAAGCGCAGAGGCAGGCGCTTTTGAAAAATAACCATCTGTCAATCACAGGATCGCTCACACCTAAATCCCAGCCGTACCTGGGATTGGTCCAGTCCAATGCTTGGATGGAGTTGAACCAATAGCTTGGAGTATGGCAAGATGGATTTCTCATGTGATTGTGCTCTAAATCCAATTGCCTCGCAAGGTTATGGGTTGCTTATGCTAACAAACAAGTTCAACATGTTCAACATCTTTTAAGGTCATTCTTCATGATGCTGCACTCAATATCCCATGATGCATCAGGGGACTTATGCTAAAGACAAATACACTTGAGTAGTTTTGTATTTTCTGTCCTAAACTAAAGTAGAGGATGCTTTACAACTTCACAGGCTCTGTTGCACCATTAGTGTCAACAGACCTAAATACAGACACTGCTGTATGATAACACAAAAAAAGAAAATTAGTGCCACAAAGCGGTGTAGATGCTGCCTGGCACACCTGTATCCTTTCATAATGCATCCTGTGCATGCCTGCAGCTTGTTCATACAGACCTGGTTGTCTTGTCCTCCTGAGTGGGGAGGAGACGTGCTTGTCTTCTCCTCTTCGGAGGACACACCTCACTCCTCACTGTGGCCTTCCTCTTGGCAGGCACCGCTGCTCTGTGACTAGCAGCAATAGAGACACACAGGTATTCTCATTTAAGTGGGAATAACATGATGAAAACCAGGATGTGTGTATGACTGTTCATACTAGAATTAGACTTCCTACACATGTTAAATAAATAAAAATCCATACTTCCAGACTTGATTTGTTTTGAATATTTTGTCTGGTGTTAAATATGATTTACAGATAGATATCTTGCCCCTGCTAACTAGATCACATCACTGCATAGATGAAGATTGCTTTTCATTGTTGTTGTTTTTTATGTAAGATTATGCAGGGTTGCTACTTCCATTTTAAAATAACAAACATTTTCCCCATGGGGATATGGGATCACCTGCACACAGGCGATCCCATATTAAGATGATTCATATCTAGGCTACTCCTGCATTTTGCAGCTGCAACTGTGTTGCTTTTGGCCTGTATGATGTGATTGAACTTCATATTTCCAGCATCATTATATAAAATATGGAGATATGCGACTCTGCTGACAATAGCCTATATATGTGACCACAAAATAGGCTATTTTTCATAAATGAAATCTATGCCCGCACGTAGGCTACCGTGTCGATTCAGTTCAGAAGCATTTTTTAATTTTATTATCATTCTTTTTTTATTGATTAGCCTATAGGAATTATTCAATCAGTGCGACTAAACACATCATGAGATCATTATTATTCATTGAGCCTAAATGGTCTATACATACGGATTTTGGACTGAGATAGATTACACATTGCTTCCACAAAAGACTGTAGATAGAGAGCTGTAGATAGCCTATGAAACCACTCTTCAAAGAAATTACTGGTGTGGATAAAAGTGGTCACTTTAGACCAGCGTTTCTCAACTGGTGGGTCGCGACCCAAAGGTGGGTCGCGGGGCCGTTTTGATTGGGTCGCGGACATTGGCCAAAAAAAATAAAAAAATAAAATCATATTTCATTTGAGTTAAATTCAGATTATTGAAACTGGATTAGCCTGACCAGTTTTATTTGTTTAACAAGCTGAAGCATATGCTCTGCCTGTAATTCAAGAGAAGTCTGCCTTTTCATTTCATATTTAATTTTAGTTCAATTCAGATGATTGAAACTGGATTAGCATGGCCCCAGTTTAATTAAAAGTTATCACCAGTTTAACTAAAAAGCATATGCCTGTGATTCCTTTTTATTTCATTAGTTGAATTCAGACTATTGAAACTGGATTAGCATGACCAGGTTCTCTTGTTTTATTATTATTAATATTATTATTAACTTGTTTAAAAACATATAGGCATGTAATTCAAGATAAGTCTGCCTTTTATTTCATATTTCATACAGTTCAAATAAGACTTTCTGAGCATGACCAGTTTGACTTGTTTAAATTTAAAAACATATAGGCCTGTAATTCAAGTCTGCCTTATTTCAATTGGTTTTTAGCCCTAGTTGCACTTCTGTTGCACTTTTTTGTTCATTTGAGGTTTATAACAGTGCATGAAGGCATTGTGTATTAAATTAATGCGCTATTTTTGGTGCAATAAATTTGAGTGGTTTAAAAAAAATCTGAAATTTGGGTCGCGACTTCATGACAAGGAAAATAGTGGGTCCTGGGTGCCGCGTCTATGTGCCGACAGGTCGCAATGCCGATAGCCCACAAGCAGAACCAGCTGAGCGAGGCGGCGTGCAGCGTGTCGGTGGAGCTAACCTCTCCCAGCCCCCACGCCAAACCTAACCTCCCCCCATGCCTAAACCTAACCTCCCCCAGACCCTAACCCAAAACCTAACCTCTCCCACCCCCACGCCTAAACCTAAGGTCGGCATTGCGGGTGGTCGGCATAGCGGGTGGACCCCCCTTGCGCAGCCACGACTTGGAGCCTTGCCGCGCCGACACGTCAAAACACGTCCAAAACGTTATCGTGTCGTTTACCAAGAATCATGTCGGTGGGGGAACATTTTATTGTCCCGGTGAGCCTGCAGAAGGCTTTGCTAGATGAGGGACAAGCACGTTAAATGAGGAAATGGCATTTCGTCATTCCTCACAACAACATCCTAACTCTCCGGGGAAGTCGGCCCTGCTGCATCCCGCCGGCTTCAAAGTTCACTGTGGGGGAAGCCACCGTCCAGGTCCAGCGCAGTGAGGCGTCTCCACAGACGAGAGCCTCTGCCACGTACAGGCTGGAGAGTGGCGGAGAAGGCACGGCCTCGAAATTTGCGGACCTAAAAGAAGCAGCTTATGAGAACCATGTAGACTCAATCATCAAACTGGGCAGCACGAGCACGCACCGGCACAGCCGCCTCCCGATTGGTGGGCGAAGAGGGGGTCCACCCGCTATGCTGACCACCCGCAATGCCGACCTTAGGTTTAGGCGTGGGAGAGGTTAGGTTTTGGGTTAGGGTCTGGGGGAGGTTAGGTTTAGGCATGGGGGGAGGTTAGGTTTGGCGTGGGGGCTGGGAGAGGTTAGCTCCACCGACACGCTGCACGCCGTCTCGCTCAGCTGGTTCTGCTTGTGGGCTATCGGCATTGCGACCTGTCGGCACATAGACGCGGCACCGGGTCCTGAGGCTACACCAGTTGAGAACCACTGCTTTAGACAGTCATTCGGGAACAGTAATAATATCCAACGCAGATTTGTATTTGTGGTTTCATTCAATGAGGAAATAGGCGTGTCTGGCGCTGTAGGAGTTTTGAAGCAGTCCATATTGCACTGTGATTGCAGTTGTTAAAAACCACGCCTCTTTTGCGGGCACGAGCTCCAGTGCACGGGCATTTTCATGTGCACGAGCTGTCAGCTTGATTAGAAAAACCTGGTTCGAGTTAACGAGTGGCAATCGACGTTCGTAGTACAAGTTAACTACAATCGAAACCAGATCAAAGGACAGATCCTGGATCTTCTTATAGAACATTCGTAGTATAGGGACCTGGTTCTGCCAGACCCAGAAGGAACAAATTCCTAGTAGGCAACACACCTACAAACCACTTTATAAGTTAAAAGTATAAATCATTTTAGGCATTTTGTGTGTGTGTAGCATTTTGTGTATAGGGGTATTTGGTTGTAGATTTGTGTATAGGCTAGACCAGCAAACCTTCCAGTCTGATTACATTCACCTGTCCCTTGTTGATTAGACCCTCATTGATTTTACTTGCTCACCTGACCTGCCCAACGCAGCTTCCCAATGCAATTTGAGTGGCTAAAACATTTTCAACTCATGAATGTTACAAGTGTGTTGTGGGGTTATGGTTGTGTAAATATGATCAATTGCTGTCATACTATTGATTGCCATCTCATTAATCAGTTGGCTGTAGGTGATATTTATACAAATTACCTTCAGGTGTTGTGGGCCCTCTATTGCCCTCTAATGTACTGTAGTTAATGACAACATTTAGACATGTCTTTCTTTTAACTATTCTATAAATAAATAAGTATGATCTAATATGATCTAATGGCCAATAATGAACCAAACTAGGCACCACAATTACAACAAGTACAGATCCTGTACAGTTACACGGCACATGTTTAAACCAGTTGAATTAAAGGTAATTCAATGTTTGTTAGTGTCCCCATTCACTGCTGGTTCAAATGGTAGCAAGTCCAGACCTGCTCTGTTGCCCCTGGTGGTTGAAATCTGAAGCGTTCCTGAATGGCTGGGGAGGAAAAGAGGGACAGACCGACCGACAGACAAAGGCCCAATTCCAATCCGCCCCCTTACTGCCTCAAGCCCTTAGAGGCGCGTTCACGTGAAGAGAGTGAGGGCTTAGGGATGTCCCACAGTGAAATCGCAAAGTGATTGAGGGCTCGAAGTGAGCCCTTTCTGCCCCCTTACCGTAAGGGTGCAGCTGTGGCCACTTACGGAAAGGGAATTGCCCACAATGCATAGCGTTGTGACGTATAAAACGGGGTTAGCGGGGAAGGTTGCAATATCTGTAAAAAAAGAGAAAAGAATGCACGGAACGAGAGCAGAGCAGAATGGAAGGAGTCGGACCAAAAAGGAAGAAGTTTACTTGTAAGTATGAACGTTGCTCAGAGGTGATAGTCACAACTGTGTGTAGTTTGTAGTAGCATGCTGACATGCAGGATATGTTTTCTTTACAGGGAGCGAACAGCAAACGCTCCAGTTCATTAGGCTGAGGAAGGAACATGAGCCTCATCTCACGGGCCACAGAAACACGTCGATTATGAGTTATGAGTAAGTATTAGTAAACTTTAGGTGTGTGTGTGTGTGTGTGTGTGTGTGTGTGTGTGCTACACATATCTATCAATTTATCTGTATATATATATACAGACCTGACATATAAATTAACGCTGCTTCTGCCATCAGTTTGGTCTTAAAGGCGATGGGCCTCGAAAAGGAGGTGACACCTGCCCAAGCCTCCAAGAAATGGGAAAATTTAAAGAAAAAGTATAAGGTTAACAAATTATTATGTTGGATATTATCTGGTGAATGGGCCCCTGGATCACATCCATTTCTTATGTGGGTGCGTTTACTTTACATTGGTGGTGAATCTTTGTGAATAGTTGTACATAACAGTAAGGTTTTATCAAAATATGTTATGTGTTAATTGAACCTAGTTTCTTACACTTTCTCTACACAGGACCTGATATTACAGATATTACCGGACTGATGGGGGGGAGGCTACTCCAGCGACCTGGCCCTTCTTCGATGACATAGACAAGATTCTGGGGGACAAAGATTCTATCAAACCCCTGAACCTCATCGCCACTGCGGACACCGGTGAACCAGAGGAACCTGAGGAGAAGTCAGGGCCATCCACGTCCCCTACTCCAGGGCCATCCACAGCCTCTACTCCAGGGCCATCCACAACCCCTACTCCAGGGCCATCCACAGCCCCTACTCCAGGGCCATCCATGGGCCCAAACCCACTGCCCGGGGGTTCTGGAACCACTCAAAGAAAAAAAGAAAAAAGAAAGAATGACATTCCTGATTTTCTCAAAGAATATGGAGAAAGGCAGGAGAAGAGGCTGAGAGAGCTGGATGCGAGGGATGAAGAGAGGGAAAAGAAAAGGGAGGAGCAGCTGGACACCCTCATAGGAATATTTGGCAAGTTGGTAGAGAAGCACAAATAAAGTTATTTTTGTGCTCCTCTACCAACTTGCCAAATGTGTTTTTTATTTTGTCCATTTCATTTTGAGTATTCCAGCCCAATGGGTCTGTGTAATTTATGTTGTTTCAGTATTCCAGCCCAATGGGTCTGTGTAATTTATGTTATGTGAAAAACAAGAGACTTGAAATAAATGAACTTGCATCCATCTCATTGCTGTGTTCTTTAAATGGAGATATACAGTATGACTATAGAAAGTTTGCTTTAAGCAGGAGTTGTGGGTCCAAAACAGGTTATTGAGTATCCAAAAACTTCACAGAATGCAGTGATGCGATTTAGAGCATTTATTCACACAAGTGAAATGGAAAATATTAACTGAAAAAAAATAGTCCATGTGTAAAAGTAAAAAAAATGTATTAATTGAAACTAAACTCAGGGAAGCTCATTCAAATTTGGCTATAAATCAGGAACATAACAATTCTACTGGCATCACAGACTCAAATCAGGTCAAAGCATAATCATGCTCCATCAGTCCACAATGACGCTGTTGGGGGGCTGAGATGTGGGCACACAGCCTGTCCCTGATGTGGTCCCCATTGGTCTCAGCCATGCCCTGGTGCTCTGCTGGAACTTAGCCATCAGGTTCCTCTGGCTGGAGATCTTCCTCCATAACATCTCCATGAGAGAGGCAGATGTTGTGGAGGAATGTGCAGGCCGAACCTCCAGGGCCTTGAAGAGGGTTGCCCGCCATCGTGCCTTCATCAGGCCAAATGTCCTCTCAATGATACAGCGGGCCCTGGCATGCTTCTTGTTGAAACGTTCCTGGATAACGCCTGCCAGTGGCCTCCTGAAGGGGGTGATGACAGTGATGGGCTGCTCAAGACAGGGGTAGCCTCCATCTCCCAAAAGAAAATAACCAGGTGGGGGGTAAAGGGATCTGAAATAAACAGGGCTGTTCCTTAATACCCTAGTATCGTGGGCAGACCCTGAAAATCCCACAAAAATATCTAAAAATCTCCCAGTGGAGTCGCAGATCCCCTGCAGCTGGATGGAGTAGGACCCCTTGTAATTATAGTAGCAGGCCTTGTTGAGCTTGGGTGGCTTTATTTTAATGTGGCAGCCATCTATGGCCCCCACCGCCTTGTTGAAGGCTTCATGCTGAGCAAGGTCCCCAAATCCAAGGCAAACTTCCGCCAAGGTGTTTGGGGTTGGGAAGAAGATGACCTTGGATCTGTTTTCCCGGATTTCCTTGGCAATCCGATGCACGAGCCTGTGGATGGTGGTTTTGGGGATGTCAAAGACCCGTGCAGTGACCCTGTATGAGACCCCATGTGCCAGCCAGAACACAAACACTAGCACCTCCAAATTATGGCCCCAGCCATGATCCCGCTCCTGGGAGAGAATGGCAAGCAGCCGATTGAAGGCCTGCCGGGACAGCCTGAAGTCGGCCTTCATGTCCCTCTCCACGTCCATGTTGTACACCCTCAGGACTGGTACCCGGGTGTTTATCCGCGTGTACGGTGTGCGCTGGAACGCCTAAATTGACAATGAAACATTACATTAATAGGGATTTCAGATTAGACACAAATATTATATCAGAGGAATGCAAGTAGTTATATTACACAATCCTAGTATAATCATCGATCATTTCTATTACAATTGCAATCCACAACTTTCTTGATGAATGAGAAATAGTTTTACCGAATCTGTATTGTACAGTATTGACATTGTGTATAATGTTGGGCGACATGTCATTATTAAGCTTATTTTCATTATAATTACACAGGTATCAATTGCAGATTTTGCAGTAGGCTACATTTATTATTTTTAAATGACCTGTTGTCCACTCTGTAGAGCCAGAGCCTGGATAAGAACAGACTCATCAGGGAGTCTATCCCTCAAACGCCTTAGGCGTCTCGACAATATGCAATATATAGTGAGCCCCAAACCTGCCAGAGTCAACATCATCTTGTCAAGTGCAAAGGGCTCTGCTGTCCCAATCCTCCTATTTATCCAATGTGGATCCCTTCCACACTTGATGACTCAACCACTTTCAGCTGGCGGCCATTAGAGGGACTGAGGGTTCAGGGCTGGAGTCTTTAGGGGGCGGATTGGAATTGGGCCAAAGCCTCCTGTAGGCCGACCCCCTGGGTCTGGCAAAGATATGTAGACCTAACTTATGGGCCTGTATTTCGTTGTAAAAAAAAATGTTTTGAATTATCTCTCCTGTGTCAATAAAGTCTGTTTTTCCCTGGGCAACTCCCTGCCTCAAGTCATTGGAAATGTTTAGAACATTGGAAAAATCATAGTCTACCAGCCAACACTGGAATTTTAATGTATGTGATTAATTATTTAAATGTGGTCATGAATGGGCTGTTAATGGTCATTTACGGTATTTATTTATTTATGTATGCATAGTTCATTGGCAAAAACACATGCTGATACGCCATAGCCTATCAAAGTGAAAATGATTAGGTGAAAGTTGTAGACCTAATTATCATCTACAATAAGAACAAATATTAAAAAATTTATACGATACAAATATATAAATTAAATAAAATCATATAGGCCCAAAAAAAGGCAAGATAAACATACCCATCATAGGCTATATTGTTTTCATTGTACCTTGCTTTATCTTCAAAACTGCATAATAATGTCAATGAAATGAAAAGAAAAAATCTAGGCTACAATATGCTATCATAACATGTTGGTGTTATGGACACGATCGCGATGGGATGTGAGTGCCAAAATGCGACATTTACACTTCAAGTTTGATTGAATGGTGATAAGAACATAATTGACACACATAATTAGCAAGCAGATGGCAGAGATTACAGAGAATTTTTAACGGCAGAAATCAGTTAGAATTAAGTAGAGAATCCATGTGACAGGCTGCCTGTGGGTGCCATGGCACTAGTCCGATACCTCACGAGTCCGAAAAAAGAGGCATTGGACAGGGGATCATGTCTATGTTCCCCGGGTTCTATATTCCCCGTTTTTCACTAACCCTAAACCTAACCTCCCCCAGACCCTAACCCAAAACCTAACCTAACCTCTCCCACCCCCACGCCTAAACCTAACCTCCCCCAGACCCTAACCCAAAACCATGAGGTGTCGGTCTCGTGAGGTGTCGGACTAGGGGGCAGTCCCCTGCCTGTGTGTGTGCGCATTTGGCACAGTGGCAAGATGAGGGGATGTTCAGGTGTGTGCCCAGGCCCGGTTTTACAGGGGTGCAAAAGCGAGCATTGCACCCTTATTTTAATTGTCTGCATGCTCAGTTGAAAACAATGGTAATTTTTTTTTTATAAATGCTGCAGCTGCACACTTACTGTTTAAACTTGAATTATAATTGTTGTTTTTCTTTGTTCTTTGATGTGAATGTATGGCTTTTTGGCACCTATATGTAACCTTTTAAGGTTGAGATAATTGTATTATTATATGGTCCAAATATTTTAGTAAAGCACTTGAGACACTTGCATGTGCACCCCTTCCTATCTAATGTAGGATGCATCCCTAGTCATCTTGTTCTGGAACCGGCCCTGTGTGCGCACCGTCACTGGTAGGACTAACCTTTTCAACACAGTCCTAGGAACCCTTAGTAGGGATTATACGCAAGGTTTGATAGATGAGACCCTAGAACTGGAGCTCCGATCTGCAACCTGCATCCGAGCTGACCAAGTCGTGATTTTTTTGTGACTGATTTGGAGAGGTTGAGAAGCCTGGATATAAAGAGCGTCCCTGGGGAATCACGCCTAGTGAAAGCAATTCTCTTTTGGTAATGGCTACCATCTCTTGCCCTTTTTCATGACCCCTCTGATGAAATAACATTTTTTCGACAGGTTAAGGAGGCTTGCATCAGGTTGCTATCCAAGGTGATTCCTAAAAATGGTCAAACTTTAAGCAGGGCTGACGTTTATTCTTGAGAAAGAGGAATACCCAACTCTGCAAATATGTGTTTAAGAGCAGAGATGCATCTATCTGGTTTAGAGTTTGAGTAATCTACTAGCAATCATCTTGTGACAAAGTGGGTGAGAACACCCCATTTGTCCCCATTGCACATCACCTCTCAATCTTCATCAATCACTTAGGCTGTGTTCGAATACCTCCAGGGCCGTAGCTAGCTATGAGCACGGGGAGGTCCGGACCTCCCCTAATATTTCAGCCTGCCAAAAAAAAAAAAAAAAAAATTTTTTTTTTTTTTTTGCAGGCCAGGCCAGGCCACTCACTGAACAGCAGGCCAGGCGCCGCCTACTGGTTTACTAGTGGTTTTATTACTTTATTCAGGTTTAAAGTGGGTGCATCTCATTGTAAAATTGGACTTGGCCCAAATTGGGCTTCAAACGGCCCAAATCAGGCTTCAAACGGCCCAAATCTGGCATTAAACGACCCAAATAGGGCTTCAAACGGCTCAAATCTGGCTTCAAACGGCCCAAATTGGGCTTCAAACGGCCCAAATTGAGCTTCAAACGCCCCAAATTTTTTCACGCGCGTCGGCCCGTATCGGCCTGGCCTGCTTGGTATCTAATGCCCGGCCTGAATTATGATCCCAGTCCGCCCCTGGTGGTGAGTGATGACTGTCTGTCTGCCTGGCGAGATAATTGAAGGTGAGCGAGCTGCGAGACAGTGAGCGAGTGAACGACAGACAGTGAGTGTTACTGACAGATTTTTTAGCAACAACCAAGAAAGTAAGTGTCTAGTCTGTCTCTTAAGTAATGTTACCTGTGTGACACGTTGGGATGCTACTGGCTAATCATGCATGATGCCAATTGCCAAGCTCCCGAAGTCAGGTATGCAGGTGGCTATATGCATGGTTTCAGTTTCATGACCCAATAAGTAACAAAAAGAGGTGGTGTAAAGGTAAAAACAACATAATATATTTTATTTTATTTTTCAATCGTTCCTATCAGGAATAAATAAATGTCCCTCTGTATGTTTTTTTATTATCGATGATGACTTTGTGTGTTGTGTACGGCTTGGGTTGTGTACCTGTGTTTGTAGGTGTCATTTTGATATGAATTTGGCTAAAACAGTTTGTGTTTGTTAGTTACAATTATGTTGACAGGAGAGCTGAGCAGGTGGTGACATGAAAGAGAATATACTGAATAATGACATCACAACAGTATAATCCTAATGTTGATTTAAAATGATATATTACTCTAAATATGGCTTAAAAAGGAAAAAAAAAAACGGGCGCCGCCGAATCCGCCTCCCCTTGCTGGACCTCCCCTATTTCAGAACTTTGGCTACGGCCCTGAATACCTCTACTAAGCCTACTTTTTGTACTCAAATTGAGTAGGTAGTGTGTTCACACTGTACAGTACATACATTTTGTGTAGGCGAGATTTTCCCGGAAGTCTACTACATTCGCAAGAATTTCGTAGTAGACAGTGTACAGTAGTAGACAGTAGTACTCTGCTCTACTCATCCGCCCATAATGCATTGCGACTTCACAGTGGAGGGAAAAACGAAGAAAAATATCTTCTGCTGCCAGCCTGCCACGGTACGTTTTTACAATTTTCACACGCTATTTCATCACTAAATTCACTTCTGTCACCATTTGAGGCGGGTAACCAGTGGTGTATATGAATAATTTGGTATCTTTACAAAAAAAAAAAAAAAAAAAAAGCTCCAGACACGGCTTGCCAGCAGCCATCGTCTGCGGGAAAAAAGGCTCGTCTATCCGGATAACTTGGCCCCGTTCCCCGTAGATGGCCCCGTTCGAGTCTGCTCAATGGTGCTTAGCTAACCTTGGCCTTAAGTTAACACAGGCTAACGTAAACTGAAAAACGTTAGCGTAATACGCTAACATTAGCATAATACGTTAACGTTAGCTAACATGGCACCGGCGTTAGATAACTGCAACTGAATGTGTAACGTTAACGGTGATTAGTACCATGTAGCCTACCGCTAACTTGGTGCTCACATAGGCCTGCCCGTTTTTCTCCCCTCACAGTCACAACACTGCACAACAATGGCAGACGGCCATGCTACCACAAGGAACTACAATTGTGAGTAATGTGGCTTATGTGACCAAATAATAATAGAACGACAGGGTTATAATTAATAATGAACGTGTAAGTGTTGTTGAACAGGGCTTAGCATCAGCGTAGCACCGGTAGCGTTACATAACATTAAAGAGCCAAAGTTGTATGTGTCATCAATAACGTGCATATCGTTAGTTTATTCAGGGGGAGATGAAGACACCAGGCGCCTCATCAAGTGGAGGGGAGACAACGAAGCCTTGTTTACTCGACTGAGGAACACAGCCGTAAAAGGCTTTGAGTAAGAACATTGAACATGTAATTTTCATGTGCATGGTTCATTATTATATATTTAAAACTCATTGAGTGCCATGGACGTCTTTCGACGTCCAATTAAATAGTGACGTAGAGTGCCAAGGACGTCTTTCGACGTCCAATGCGTTTTTTGACGGTGGGACATCGATCAAAGCCTTCTGCAGCTCCTGTACAAATATTGTAGCTATTGGAGGTCTATAACCTATTTTACAAACCCATTAGGTGGCGACAGTGCTCTCCAGATTAGAGACAGGTCCTGAGAAACAGGAGGAAAAAGCCGTGATCAAAGAGAAACCGATGCATGCTGCAGCCAGAGCCATATAGATTGCTCTGTCTGGAGCTGACGTTGGCTGCGAACATGAGTCAATCCGCGCACACAACTGAGCTCCTCTGCCTCTGTCTGTCTGTCTGCATAGTTTCTCCACACGATTAGCCACCAGAAAAGCAGCACCCGACGCCAAACCATTCAGCAGTCCGGTTTGGCTCTTCTCTATCGCGCTGGGAGCCGCCCGGCACACACAAACGGAGCACTCCGAAAATAGAGTGGGTGCGTGAGGCTGTGTAGTGTGGGGAGGAGTTTGCAGCTGAGGAGGGGAGGGGGGGAGAGGGGGGTGGGGCACGCAGGGCACGCAGGGCATCACACAACTACACCACGGTCACTACATCAGAAAATATTATCTTCAGACTCAGTGAATGTGCTTGAAATGCTGCATTTCACAAAAGGCGGAATATCTCAGCTAATAATTTGAAAAGGCTGTATTTGCTCAAAACGACCTATCTTCTCCGGCTCATAACTAAAGAACGGAAAATGGTATCAATAAACTTTTTTTTGCTGATGATACAATAGAGCCAGTTCGTTCTTTGTGCGTGTTCGGTGTTTACATAGTAATATCACACAATATTCTGTGGGCCTCGAGAAATCACTGAAAACGCTCTGAAAACTCTGGCACTGGGAGCGTCCGTTCTCCAAAAGTGGCTGGCACTCAATGAGTTAAGCAACGTTACTGTTCTGCTCTCCTGAGATGTATAGCTAATTGTACATATTGCTAGTGGACAGTTAGGTTTGTTGTTATATTAAAGGGATCAATTCAATCACCACAGGATGAGAAAACAAAACCAGACAAATATATTAAAGTGGCTGGTAGATTTGAGGCACACTATTGTAACTTGTCAGGATTACACTCAGGCACTCAGGCACACAATAACAGCATGCACAGAACCCCAGACAATCTAACATACTAGCCCGCTACAATATAATGATTTACTATTTAGTGACTGGTGAATTTGAACAGTCTTTATTTAGCTGGTAGATGTTCACATATAAATGCTTATCTAAAGTGTGGTTACATGCTGCCACTCCGACGTGCTGCCACTCCGACGTTCTGCCACTCCGAAATATCGGCACTCCGAAAGGGGGTCTATATTCCCCGTTTTTCACTAACCTCTCCCAACCCCCACGCCAAACCTAACCTCCCCCTATGCCTAAACCTAACCTCCCCCAGACCCTAACCCAAAACCTAACCTCTCCCACCCCCACGCCTAAACCTAAGGTCGGCATTGCGGCTTCTAAGGTGAACGACCGCCAGTCCGAATGATGGAAGTTAACGTTCGGAGTGGCAGCATGTCGGAAAGGCAAAGGAACCCCCTAAAGTGTATGCCAATTTGTCCAATGCTTGCAGGGTCTTCATCAAGGAGTACAGCCTTGAAGGGAAGGTCGAGGCTGGCTGGGTGAATAAGAAGTGGGAGAACCTGAAGCAGAAATACAAGGTGAGCTGAAGTATCAAAAGCACTACTAGTCTTGATGTTTAGCAGCTCAAAAAGTTCAGGGTCAGTCAAACTGCAATGACCCACTTCTACAGGTCTGTACTCTCTATTGAGAGTGTTCTTACTTTCTCTATGCTTGTCTGGTTTGGTCACACAACTACTCAGGACAAGACTCGGCTGCAAAGAGTAGTACGCCGAGCATCTAAAATCATCAGCTGTAGTGTGTAGTGTGCTGCTGCACTGTCTTGTCTTTTTTGTCTGAGAGCGAACCAAGACAAATTCCTATCAACTTTGTTGACATGGCAATAAATTGATTGAATCTTGAATCTTATGCGTTCACGTTATTAGTGAATAGCCGAAACAGACGTGGAAAAGGAAAGCCGAAGTGATGGAAAAGCCACGTCACTTCCTTTTCCGCATCTGTTTCAACCATCACGTGACCATTCCACTGAGGCAGGTGCATCACTGGACACAAAAGACATTGCAGAGAGCGGAACATAGCTGCCCTAAATTCAAGCACTTTCAATGAGCCATTTTTACAAACCTTTATGGCATTGATTTTTTTTTATTCACAAACTTTCAAGGACCAGTGGGAACCCTGTTGTTAAAGCGGTGCATTATGTTTATCCTAATATCCAACCCCCCACCCCGTGTCTTGTTTTGTAGGAATTGAAGGCACCACGCACGGGTGTGAGCACGGAGGGAGGAGAGGCCACTGCTGCAAGCTGGAAGTGGTTCGATGCGATGGAAGAGGTGATGGGGCACAGAACATCCATAGCCCCATCAAACCTCATCGCATCAACTACAACAGCTGTAGCAGTGGTCTCTCCTCCACAGGAAGAGAGCTGCACTCCAGCCAGGAGGAGGCGGGATCTGGAGTTGGGCTCGATCCTTCAGGAGTTCCAGGAGAGGGAAGATGCTAAAGAACAGAGAGCAGAAGAAAGAGATGAGAGGAGAGAGAGGGAGTTCCAGGAGAGAGCAGAAGAAAGGGAGAGAGAAAGAAGAGAAGAAGAGAGAAGATACAATGAGAGGAGGGAGAGAGAGTGGGTTGAAAGGAGAGAGCAAGCGGAACGGCGCGATAGAGAGGAGAGGCTGAGAGAGAGTCAAGCTAGGGAGGATAGACTGCTGATGTTTATGCAGTCATTTCTGCAGAAAAAATAATAATAATAATAAAAAATCTGCAGAAATGACTTGTACTGATTTTGTTAAGTTATGTTAAGTTAATTTGTTAAGTTATGTTCATATTTTATATTTTTGCAGAAAAAGGAAAAGAAAAAAATCTCGTTTTATAAGTTTATACCTCTACTGTTACTGTTAATTGAGAATTACAGTTCTAAATGAATGAAACAAACAAAATATTATAGCTTTGTCAGTGCTTTCTCTCTCTTTTTAAACAATGTTCAGGTTTTGCTTTCGTTTCCAAAAGAATATACTACTGAAAAGTGCTTGATTTTCAACATGATCAGGTCTTTCAAATGGAGTTTTGAAAATAATTACACACACTAAAGAAGGCTAGATAAGTCCTGTTGATCTGTCACTCTGGAAAAGAGCAAGCAGGTTTAGGTAGGATCCACTGGAGGTCACAGGTGCACTGTGCAGTGAGGAATTTAACACATGAAGACAACGTTGTAAAAATCCTTCAATCCAATGTGCACTTGTGAAGGCTAAGGGGTCCCAGGTTTCAGCAGCAAGTTAATTTAAGTAGCCTATTCATGTTTTCTGTATTCATCACTAAAATGGTAACTATATAAATTACCCATGACTCATATAGAGAATTCAGAATCAGCTTTATTGTTATTATGTAGTATGTAGTGTTAGTCTGTAATCATACAAGGGATTTGACTTGCACAGTTACAGACAGTACATTTGATAATTTATTTGATGTTAGCTAATGTGTTCTTAAAATGTGCCTATAATTGATAACACTTTTCCCTCCTCTTTTCTCATCCGGGCTTGGGACCGGCTATGGCAGAGTTAAAAAGTGCTTCACATACAGTATCCTGAGGATTAGACTGTAGTGGCAAAAAAAAGCAGTAATCCCTAGGGGAGCGTACCTATGTTCCCCGGGTCCTATGTTCCCCGGGTCCTATGTTCCCCGTTTTTCACTAACCTCTCCCAGCCCCCACGCCAAACCTAACCTCCCCCCATGCCTAAACCTAACCTCCCCCAGACCCTAACCCAAAACCTAACCTCTCCCACCCCCACGCCTAAACCTAAGGTCGGCATTGCGGCTTCTATGTTCCCCGGTCCCACAAAAACGGGGAACATAGGACCCGGGGAACATAGGGATGACCCCATCCCTAGGATGTAGACTGGAAGATTTGTTTTTTTGTTTGTTTTTTACATAAGCAACACATTGCTGTCCACCAGATGCCTTCCGCTGCCCTTCCTCCTCCATCTTCCTCTGCCCTCAAAGGTAGTCATGTTCCTGCAGGACAGGGATCTGCTCCACCGGCGCAGACACCGCAGCTGCAAGCCTGCCTCTCAGTGTGTCCCCAGACCTCTGGACTGGCTCATCCGCCTCTTCACCATCATCACCACCATCTTCATCATCACCATTTTCCCCTGGCTCCAAAATGTCCCCTTTGCTGATGCAGAGGTTGTGGAGGAACAGACAGGTAATTATCACCTCTGAGGCAAAATCCACCTTCACCTCCAGTGCCTTCAGGAAGATGGAGCGCCACCTGGTCTTCAGGATGCCAAACGCCCTCTCCACCACACACCTTGCCCTGGACAGGCTTCTGTTGTACCTTGCCTCAACAGCATTCCGGACAGGTTCACGGAATGGGGTCATAAGGGGTATGGGTTGCGCCAAGCATGGGTACCCTCCGTCACCGATGAGGTACCATCCAGGAGGTGGGAAGAGCTGGTGGACATACAGAGGGCTGTTCTTGAGGACCCTGGCGTCATGCACACAGCCAGGGAAGCCAACAAAGGCGTCGAGGAAACGCCCCTTGTGGTCACACACCGCCTGAAACTGGATGGAGTGGAACAGTTTCCTATTAAAATAATCCGCTGCAAACTGTGCAGGGGGGACGATGCGCACGTGGCACCCATCGATGCTCCCCGCCACGCGGCTGAATGCTGGGGAACCAGACAGCCTCTGGAAACCAGCCCCAATCTCCTCCAGCTCATCCAAGGTGGGGAAGCGGATGACCCTCCTAAATATGGCCTGGATGCCCCTGCTGACCCGGTGCACCATGTCATGTACAGTGGTGCGGGGGACATCAAATGCCTCTGAGACAACCCTGTACGAGGTGGCACTAGCTAGCCAGTAGCAGAAGACCAGGACCTCCATTGCCTTCCCCCATCCATGGTCGGTCACAGTGTCCCCCTGCAGTAGGTGGATTAGGTTCTGCAGGGTTGGCCTGGACAGTCGGAAGTCCTTCCGAAGGTCTCCCTCCCCAAAATACAGCCGCAACAGGGGAACATGGGGATTTAGCCTGTTGTATGGCCCTCTTGCAACCTGCAATGATATTTATGAAATTATTTGACTGTTTATTCTTGTTTTTATCAAATTACTATTCACTGACTATTATTATGATTATTATTAGGATTTAGGATTACTTTATTGTTTAATTATACATATATCACATCACATATCTATCCATGATCAAACATACTGAGCATGAGGTTGCCTTAAATATGACTTAGCTAATGTAGTCATGAGTCTGTCAGTGTTCTGATGGTAGAGATTTCTCCCCAACTTAACATCACATTATTATGCTGTCTGAGCTAGTGAGCTGAACAAAACTAACATTAGCTGAAGTAACATTAGTTAGATAATATCCCACTTACTTCTGGGGGGTATCCAAACAGCATAGTGTACAACTGAATATACCGCAGACGACGACGAGCTCTTCGTTGTCTGATGAGACCATCATTAATCCGAGGCATGGCTTGGCGATAGGAGTCTGACCTTCTGCACACAGGCTACTGTACAGAAGAGGAACGCAGCTTGTTTTGTTTCAAAATGCTCTTTCAAGTCTCCGAAAACCAATGGTCGCGCAACAGACAGAAGGAGGCGTCATTTTTGATCAATTGACCTATGAATGAAGTCAATTCACCCATTGTCAGGCGGTTGCCAGGGGATTTTTATGTAAATGTGATATTTGTACAGAGCGAAATGTCCAATAAGTGGCGCAGCAGAAAGAAGGAGGCGTCGTTTTTGATCAATTGACCAATGAATTAAGTCAATTCACCCGTTGTCAGGCATTTTTTTTATGTGATATGTGTACAGAGTGAGGTAGCGCTGTCTGCCCAGTAACGGCTCGACACGTCACTTTAATATGTATCACAATGATGTGTTGTCCACCGGCTCAACATCATCTAGGTGCTGCCGTCGGAGTAGTGAGGGTAGCTGCGGGTCCCCTGGTGCAGAGTTAACGTTAAAAAACCATTTTTGATAAACTGACATCATTACGGGACTCTACATTGAATAGGTTTGTCCACTTATAATTTTTAAACATTCATTAACGTGCCATATTAACATTTGTAGAGCTAAAGAATAACAGCTTTCATCCTGATTTTCAGCCCTGGTCGGCGGCCATGTTGCTGAATTCTACTCTCCCGGGCTGGTGCGAAATGCATTCTGGGACCATGCTGTAGACTGTAGTGTAAACAGCTCGCATACATAATTTCATATTTAGTAGTTAGTATACAGTAGATACTCATTGAGAAAGAGTAGACAGTAGGCTAGTAGAGGTATTCGAACACAGCCCTAGTCTTACATCACCTGCATTCATACATCACCTGCATTCAGTCATCAATCAGTCAGTCAATCATTCTCAGTAGTGAGGTCACTGGTAAGACCAAGTGTGTGGGGGGGGGGGGTAGGAAAATAAATCTCAGTGATATATCAATGTTTGTGACCTGTTTAGGTAAGCTTGCAAACCTATGTTTAATGGTGAGCTGTGTTTAAGTATTTATATGTGGAATTGTGTGACAACTTGTAACTTTGATACTTGCCTGTTTCAGGAGATGTATGGACTTCACCTGCACCAGTACAATGGTTTAGACAGGAGGGGCTCTTGATGATGGAAGGGGTGGCTATATAAGCAGTTGCTTTTGGGCTGCTGGGGAGAGAGATCAGCATGTAGCTGTGTGCATGTGATGGTCATTTAAGTTCTGTTATTATGAGTTGAGTTTTGTTTAGTTAAGTCAAGTTAACTGTTTATTTGGAATTTTCTATTTTTTGTACTTATTTTTTGGATCACCTGCACATTGTGAATAAATCAATTTTTTTGCCAAACCTGGACAAGCCTCTGAGTCTGCCTCCTACTATTTCATGCCACTGGTCAGGCTTCCTAACACATCTCAAAGATAAAGGAAGGTTGAACAGAATCCAGGAAAGCGTCTCTGACAATGTACAGTGTATCAAATATTTTTGGGCTACAGTGACACCCAAAGGTGAGCCTGACGGAGAAGTCAATTTTCTCTCTCCACTTTCTCTACCCACTCTCCACTGAGAAGGGTATAACGGCCGAGACACACACCTTGCGTGTGCTGTGCGTCTGCGTGGCGTTTTTATTTTGGCGCCCATGTTAACAGGTTACAGCAGCCACACCACCGGCATCAGACGCGCGTCTCGCGAGCGTGAGACGCGCGTCATCTAGAGAATAGAAGCGAAGCCTATTTTTTCCTTTTACCGCGCGCGTGTCTCTACATAAAAAGACATTAAAATTATATTTTACAGGGGCAGCCACAGCCAATCAAGGCTCGTTTTGATTTGAGACGAGAGGATGAGCTGAGCTCACAGCTGCAGTTCTCCTGCCCTCTGAAAACCACATAGGCTACAACGTGGCTTCGTTCCTCCCCTCCCCACCACACACACACACACACACACAAATCATACTGCCTCGATTCTGAAGTGAGCCCAAGCGATCTTCAGTTAAAATCATCATTGTATTGTTTATAGCAAATTTAACAAAAGGTAAACTCTATAGGAAGATAGTTGGCAGACAGGCAGCAGCTGCACGCACCAGCCACGCTGCCTGTGTGGATGCCGCGGGCGTGCCAGCCACAGCAAGCACGCCACGCACACGCCACGCACACGCCACGCACACGCAAGATGTGTGTCCCGGCCGTAAGGCATCACTTCAAGTGAGTCTGATGTCTGCCTTTGCTAGCCACGCACCCCTCCCTACCTGCTATAAACTCCTAAAAAAAAGTTTGGAAATGTTATTTCGGTCGATTATTCCAGTAGGAATAGTACTTCTTAACGGAAGATAATTTTAGGCTAAGAAGCAATCGGGAAACTCGTTGGCTTCTTACGGGAGCCTTAACTCATTGAGTGCCAGCCACTTTTGGAGAACAGTGCCAGAGTTTCAGAGCGTTTTTCAGTGATTTCTCGAGGCCCACAGAATATTGTGTGATATTACTATGTAAACACAGAACACGCCCAAAGAACGATGAGACTCTCTTCTATCATCTGCAAAAAAAAGTTTATTGATCCCATTTTCCCTTCTTTAGTTATGAGCCGGAGAAGATAGGCTGTTTTGAGCAAAAAGACACTTTTCAAATTAGAAGCTGAGTTATTCCGCCTTTTGTGAAATGCAGCATTTCAAGCACATTCACTGAGTCTGAAGATAATATTTTCTGATGTAGTGACGTGGTGTAGTTGTGTGGTGCCTGCGTGCCCCACCCCCCTCTCCCCCCCCTCAGCTGCAAACTCCTCCCCACACTAACACACAGCCTCACGCACCCAGTCTATTTTCGGAGCGCTTCGTTTTTGTGCACCGGGCGGCTCCCAGCGTGACACGGAAGAGCCAAACCGGACTGCAGGGAAAGGTTTGGCCCTTCGGCGTCGGGTGCTGCCTTTCTGGCAGCTAATCGTTTGGAGAAACTATACAGCAGAGACAGAGAGGCTCAGTTGTGTGCGCGGATTGACTGCTGTTCGCAGCCAACATCGAGCTGCCTGCAGCATGAGCGGTTTCTCTTTGATCACGGGGGTTTTTCCTCCTGTTTTCCGGACCTTCCTCTAATCTGGAGAGCACTGTCGCCACCTAATGGGTCTGTAAAATAGGTTATACACATCCAATAGCTACAATATTTGTACAGGAGATGCAGAAGGCTTTGATCCACGTCCCACCGTCAAAAAACGCATTTTACGTCGATTGACGTCCTTGGCACTCTACGTCACTATTTACTTTAACGTCGATCGACGTCCTTGGCACTCAATGAGTTAAGAAGGGTCAAAGAAGCTTCTTAGCGATAAGAAGCTTTTGGGAAACGCATGCCTTCGTAAAGAAGCAATTGGGAAACGCGTTTGCTTCTTAAGGGGGCCTTAAGAAGGGTTAAATTAGCTTCTTAACGCTAAGAAGCTTTTGGGAAACCCAGGCATTATGGGTTGTTTTATTTTGTATGTTACATACTTATTGGCCAAGATATGTTAGTTTATGGGGGAGGAATTCTGCCAGCTAAGGAGGGGCGTGTGGGCGGCCATCTTGCCTGCGGGGTTTTCGGATCGAGTGGAGTGCCGTTTTGCAGGAAATTTGGGGGGGGTAAGTCCCGCTTTAAATGGCTATGGCAAGTCCAAAACATAGGTTCACTCGGAGTTAAATAGTTCTTCACTAAATGTATGTAGACTAGTTGTTGGGGTAAATCCTGGCCAATTTAGCTTTGGAAAGATGAACAATCTTTTTTTATATTATTGTAACCGAGCGTTTTGGGTTCTTTATATATAGTTTATATGATGGAATAATGAGACAGAGACCGCTTGTTGTTGGGAGCTGCTGCCACTTCTTTACTTGGTCAGGGGCGAGAGAGATAGAGAGAGTGAATACACTGTCCACTTCCGTTTCCGAACATCAAAATAAAACCTCCAAATCAATAGTTTACATACCTCCCCTCCTCCAAAAAGAAACGTCCCCGTTTCAAATTTCTGAATTTCTCTTCATTTTGAGCCACGGCACCGTAGCCTGGGAATGCCTCCTGCACCAGCTTGCTCACATCCGCAGCATAAACGTCCAAACTCTCCCCTGGTGCACGGACACGGGCAGAGAGATTTCCCCTGAAACAGTCCAGAAACTGTCTCTGTCCAAAAGCCTCTTGCAATCTCTCCTTCACTGAAGCATAATCCCCCTGAACGGCTCCTGGCATGCTATCCCACAAGAGAAAAGCAGCATTGGTTAGGCGTGTGGGCAAGATCCTCACCAGTTCATACTCATAGTATCCCACCGCTGCCACCAATGTAACCGAGCGTTTTGGGTTCTCTATATATTGATATTTATGGATGAAATAATGAGTCAGAGACCGCTTGTTGTTGGGAGCTGCTGCCACTTCTTTACTTGGTCAGGGGCGAGAGAGATAGAGAGAGTGAACACACTGTCCACTTCCGTTTCCGAACATCAAAATAAAACCTCCAAATCAATGGTTTACATAATATATTCTATTTTCAATAGAACAGTACACAAACAAGACAAACACAGGCTCGGGCACAGGAAAAAAATATAAACATAATCAACATTCAATATCACAACGTGGTGCTACCAGCCACACAAGGCGCATATGTGCTTAAAAGAAAAGAGAAAAACGTGGGGTGTCCCTTAGAATCCAGCCAGGCGAGTCACCCATCTCTCCTAACCTCCTCGAGGTAGGCCAGAAACGGGTCCCAGACCGCCAGAGATTTTCCAAGTGAATCGGTTCTCAGGAACCTGAGCCGATCTCCATCCGCACAACACAGATCATGTCCATTAACCACAATTGAAAAGGAGGTGAAGAGGGGGACTCCCATTCCTTCAAAATTAGTTTTTTGGCAACAATTGTCCGCAGTGTCAGAGACTGTTGCACAGCTGTAGGGAAGTTCAGAGAGGACAGTCAAATATTTTGGCCCAGAATCCTGTCAGTGAAGGGCAGAACCAGCAGACACTGAACAATTTTAATTCAATTATTGAATGAGCCCAAATCTGCTCTACCTGCTTTTTTGATCAACTTGATTGCGTCAACAGAAGCATAAAATACAGCGAACTCTGAGGAATGAGACTGAAAAAAAAATTCTGATAAGGAATGGTGAGGTTTGGTGAAGAGGGTCTGAGGTCTAAGTTCGAGGCTTTAGCCATCACAATGGCCTGGCCTGGCGGTCAGGACAGAGAGAGCACAGTCTTTGAGTTTCCAGTTCCAAATTATGTTTGTATTGTTCAACCATTGTTGAAGCTGTGGTACAGAGGTGTGTGATTCAAACTAAGTGTGTGTGTGTGTGCACGATAAAGGAATCCAGTGTGTGCTTGTGTAATACAACAGATAAAGGAAACAATATATTTTGATTAGATTTGTTTTATTCATGTGTCCACTTAGTGGCCAGCCACACATGGGCTTACAAGACACAAAACATACAGTACAACAAGCCAGCGCTTCAATGGTACATCTAAATACTCCTGAAACCACTGGATCCAGCGGTACCAGTTCTGCTCAGGCAGGTAATTCAGCCAGCCAGCAGGGGGCAGGTCTGGCATTGTCTCCTTTGGTTTCTCATCTCCACGCCTCCTTTTACATACAGTTCCTTGGAACTGCCTTAAGCACATCTCTTGGTTGCAGCAGGAGGTGTAGTGTGTAGTTCAAGATTGAAGATTCAATCAGTTTATTGCCATGTCAACAAAGTTGATAGGAATTTGTCTTGGTTCGCTCTCAAACAAAAAAGACAAGACAGTGCAGCAGCACGCCATATACAAACAATAACACAAGGGTGTTATATGTGTAACACAAGTTAGGACTGACCTTCAATGAATTTAGTGAGTGAGTGTATAGTTAGGACTGACCTTCCAGGGACATTCTGGGCATTGCTCCAGGGTGATTCGTCGTCTCTTCTCACTGACTGGATTACGAATTACGATTACGAAAACTTTATTGTCCACAAGTGGAAATTCGTCTTTGGTTCCACCGCAGACATGTCTCAAAAGATAAAACACAACAATACACATGACAAACACATGAAAACACACATGAAACACATGAAACAATGTAATTATGACAAAGAACCTGGCTAGACATCCACAAATAACCACACATCCACAAAACAGTCGACACACATTCATCCACACCGATGCACAAAAGTAGGCTACACCTCCCAATGCAGGTCAAAATTACAAATCATAGGTCTACGACCTGTCCAATTAAAAAACATTCAGGAGAAGACCTGCTGTACAAAAAACCTCAGCAAAATAAGAAATTAAAACACCACCCTAAGCAGAATCTACTGCAACCTAGTTTTATTTATTGCCATGACAGCATCTGGGACAAAGAACTTCTTATAGATGTTCCTCTTTGCCATCAGTAGTCTGTAACGCTTCCCTGAGGGTAAAAGTTCAAATTCACTGAACAGTGGATGAGAGGGGGTCCTTAATGATCCTCTCAGCTTTACTTCTAATTATTTCATCGTACAGACTACTTAGCTGCTTCTGTGGCTTCCCTAGGATCTTGGAGGCCATATTCACTATTCTCTGCAGCTTGTTTCTCCATTTAATGTTCAGATTGCCATACCACATAATCATATTAAAAGATGAAATACTTTCCACTAGGCTCTTATATACAGTTTCTAGAATGTTTTGGCTTACCCCAAAATTTGGAGTCGCTTTCCAATCCAATCCTTTGCCAGGATTTGCCAGGGGACGGGACACTGGCTGACCATGTAGTCGCGGCTGATGAGGGAAAATGCAATTCAAATTAATTACCTCATTTACATTTTAGGTCTTCACTTGACACCCTTATGCAAAGTGACTAACAAATAAAATAAGATAAATATCTGATTAATGCAGGCAGCATGTAACATAAAGCCTGGCCCCACACACACACACACACACACACACACACACACACACACAGTTATTGCTTAAATGGCTATGGCATGTCCAAAACATAGGTTAACTCTGAGTTAAATAGTTCTTCCCTAAATGTATGTAGATTAGTTGTTCCAAACACTAGAGTCCTCAAACACTGCCGCCCTGCCTGAGGTCACCCTCTTGGGACTGGAGAACAGTTCAGTGGCGTCGGCGCTGACATCCCATGGCTGATGAACTGCCTCACCATTTTCGTCTACTAAGACTCTTCTTGCTGGAGAGGCTTCAGCTCTGATTGCAGCAGGCTCCTCCAACACTGCCTGGTCTGCTTTGCCTTCTTCCTTTTCTTTTCTTTGTATATGGGTGACCTCAGGAAGTTGGTGTCCTGAACAAAACGTTCTCTTTGCTCCCAGGCCTGGCAGACAATTTCCTATAAAGAAATGTCCTTTCTTAAAACACAACCAAGTTTTTCATAATCATCCATCTTAAAAAAATCAAACATAGGACATTTTATTAAAGAGTATCTCCCTTGCATCATTATAAGCTGTACAATAAAATAGAAAATGAAACTCGTTCTCAGTTTCACACAAGTCACAAGCAAACAAAGTATATCTTCTTCAGTGGTAGCATTAAACCTACCAATGTAAACAATAGTCACCTCACTCCAGCACTGCTATGCCAAGCAATCCTTTAATGTGCATAACAGGTAACATAATGCAGGGTAAATAAACCTACCGTAATTTCCGCACTATAAGGCGCACCGGAGTATAAGCCGCAGCAGCAAAATTGCCGGTTTGTTACATATATAAGCCGCACCGGACTATAAGCCGCGGGTGTTTTAATGTTTTTTTATTATTATTATTATTATTTTTTTATTGTGTTTTAATGTTTAATTACCATATGTAAGGGTTCGTGCACAGAGGGGATTGTCGGGAAAGAGATGGCTGTTTGGGGAAGCTCCCATTTATTAACATTTCAACAAAACTACGGGAAACAGGTTACTGGTAATCCCCAGACAAAATCACACAACAATAGGCTATATCACACACAACAATATATCACACACAATAATAACTACGATAATAAAACAATAATAATAATAATAAAACAATCCTCAAAAGGATAAGGTGCAGTACACGGCTGTAAACAAAATAACTGTAAAACAATAATAAAACAATCCTCAAAAGGATAAGGTGCAGTCACGGCTGTAAACAAAATAACTGTAAAACAATAATAAAACAATCAGTCAACAGTACTGAGCCTACCAGAAAAGTCATTAATCCTTGTCTTCATCTTTTAGGTGAAGGTGCAGCAAACGGCTGTAACCAGAGAAATAATCCAAAAAGGTTCATAGTGTCTATACTTTACTTAGATTGATAGGTTTTCTTTTATATCAGACACAGAGAAGTCAAGTCACTAATCCTCGTCTTCCTCTTCTTCCTGCGTACTGAAACCACCAAAGTCCTCATCTTCAGTGTCGGAAACGAACAGGTTCAGGGTGGCTTCGTCAACCACTCTCCTCTCTCCTTCGTTGTCACTCTCAAAACCAACGAACTCCTCTTCGTCACTGTCGGTGTCGGAATCGAACAGCCTCTGAAGGGCCTCAGCTGTGGCGCCGTCATCCTCTTCATCACGCAGCAGTCCAGCCTTTCGGAACCCGTTGGTGATCGTGGATGTTTTCACACTCCTCCACACTGTCAGGATCCACTGGCAAACTTGAGCAAAAGTTGCTTTTCGCATGCGACCAGTTTTGGTGAATGATTTATCGCCGCTCGTCATCCACGCCTCCCACTGAACACGTAGTGCCACTTTGAACGCACGATTGACACAGATGTCAAGTGGCTGCAGATGCTTCATTGTGCCCCCAGGAATCACAGCTGGAATTGAGTTTGTGCTCTGGGGACTGGAGAACAGTTCAGCGGCGTTGGCATCCCATGGCTGATGAACTGCCTCACCATTTTCGTCTACTAAGACTCTTCTTGCTGGAGAGGTTTCAGCTCTGATTGCAGCAGGCTCCTCCAACACTGCCTGGTCTGCTTTGCCTTCTTCCTTTTCTTTTCTTTGTATATGGGTGACCTCAGGAAGTTGGTGTCCTGAACAAAACGTTCTCTTTGCTCCCAGGCCTGGCAGACAATTTCCTATAAAGAAATGTCCTTTCTTAAAATACAACCAAGTTTTTCATAATCATCCATCTTAAAAAAATCAAACATAGGACATTTTTATTAAAGAGTATCTCCCTTGCATCATTATAAGCTGTACAATAAAATAGAAAATGAAACTCGTTCTCAGTTTCACACAAGTCACAAGCAAACAAAGTATATCTTCTTCAGTGGTAGCATTAAGCCTACCAATGTAAACAAGTCACCTCACTCCAGCACTGCTATGCCAAGCAATCCTTTAATGTGCATAACAGGTAACATAATGCAGGGTAAATAAACCTAATACAAATATGAATCACTACTTACTTTCTGTCATCTACGCACACAGAAGGATAAGGTGCAGCAAACAAGGAGAGGCTGCTGGTGCTCTTAAAAGACCAAACTGTGAAGAAGGTTTAAATACAGCTAGTGTGGCTGCCTGGGTCTAATCAGTCCTATGGGCTACTTGCACAACTCCACTACTTCCTGAAATTAGTACAGCTTCTTTATTTCCTGTCATCACTATTGGATGAACTGATTAATGTCAGGTGTGCTGCAGTCACAACAATGATCAGGCACACCTGATTAATCAGTTCATCCAATAGTGTAGGTCAGGACAGGAAATAAAGAAGCTGTACTAATTTCAGGTAGTAAAAAAGTTGTGCATGTAGCCTATTGCCTGCAGCTGTGATGAGGTGATTGAGGTGAGGGAAAGTTTGGAGATGAGGAAGTGGTGGATTGTGGGAGTTGGAGGATTTATCCGAGTAGATGGAAAGGGAGCTTTATCACATGGGCCGATCAGGAATCCCTTTTTAACATCTTTCTCCAGTAAGACATCAACTATTTCAGGCTCCTTCAAAGCAGATTGCAAGTTCTTACAAACAAAAGATACATTTGACAAACAAGATAAGCCGGCTAAAAACCCTTGAACCGGTCCTGTAATCAAATAATTAATAATTGTTAGGATGCTTCCTCAAAGCCTTTCCCAGCTCAGGGACGTTGACCCGGATGGATGGTTTCCTCACAAAGCGGGTTTTTCTCGGGCATACGGATTTGGGAGGCCCGTCTCCGCAGGAGCTGCAAGCATGGATGTGTTTACAATGATAGAATTTGCAAACATTTTCATTCAAATTGAAACATAGAGGAGTAGTAAAAGGTGTCACCTTGGGGGCTTGGAAAAGCCTGGGAAGGCTGGCACACAGACACTGATTTTGGGAACAGATTGGGAGAGTGAGAGAAGGAGCCACAGGGAGCAGGAGAGAGCCTGATTTCCAGTGAAATGCCTACTAATAAGAGCCAGGTCGACTACAGACCAGTCCAATGTTTGGTTGAACCTCTGAATGAAGATGGGAGCTTTTGCAGAGAAAGACTGATAGTAATCGTAGAACATTGTCCCTCCATAGGTCATGGCTAAATCAGAAATAATAGCTAAATAAGTGTCTAGCTCAGCTCTTAAGTGATGGATGGACTGCACAAATAATGTCTCTAAATACACAAGTAAATGGCACATTTCTCTCACAGGGCTTTTGGCTTGTGAAGTCAGATTTTCTGAGGAGAAAGATCATAATATTGCCTCAAAAAGAGATTTCAAGATTCAAGATTGTTATTGTCACTCCGTAGTACAAGTATCACATGTGAAATTATTGTGCTGTAGACTCCGTTACAACATAGTGGGGCGGCTTTAGCTCAGGAGGTAGAGCGGGTCGGCCAATGACGCAAGGGTTGGCGGTTCGATCCCCGCTCCCTCCCAGCTGCTGTCGCTGTGTCCTTGGGCAAGACACTTAACCCTCCTTGCTCCCGATGGTGTGTAGGCACCCTGCGTGGCAGCCTGCCGCCATCGGTGTATGAATGGGTGAATGTAGACTATCTACTGATTGTAAAGCGCTTTGGATAAAAGCGCTATATAAATGCAGGCCATTTAACATAGTGCAAAATAACAGGGCATATAGGTGCAGGAAAACAAGAGAAACAACAAGCAATAAGGCAGTAAAGCAATACAAACAAGACAAAAACAGTGACATAGTCGCTGCACATAGGTGCAAATAGCATAGACATAATTAAACTAAAATGAAATTAAAAATACCTGTTGCGCTACTAAGAACAATCGCAGGGCTATATCTTCCGACAGGCACTATCCCCTAATAAAGAGCCGCAGGGATGACGTATTTTTGTAGGCTGAATGCGGAAGTCCCGAACTTCCTGGTTCTTCACTGTATCTGTGTATGGGATTTTTGAATGGGTTTTTGGTGCGATGCTTCAAATAATGTCTGTGGGCAACGCAAGTTTAATCAAACGTGAACCAAGGTTCAGCGGGATAATCTTCACACATGAGGACCACTTTCATGAGTTTTGAAGCGTAACTGCGAGCCCTAGAAGTAAAAAGCTTGAGCTAAGCTAATCCAGAACTACACACTGTCGCATAGGCTTCCACGTCATGTCAGCACTCAACCTGGACTGTTGTTAATGTGTGCACTGATTACCCCGAGCTGAACGGGGCTGAACCAGGTGAGGGAAAGATCATTTCTGTGTTCGTCCTTGAAGTGGTGACGTTATTGACGTATATCCCATCGACTCAAAAGTGTAGTCTCATTTAGCCGTTTGCTAGCTAGCCGCCCTTTTAACGGCACGTAAAAGCTTCAAAACTCGTAAAAGTGGTCCTCGTGTGTGAAGATGATATTACTAAACACTGGTTCGCGTTTGATTAAGCCAGCATTGCCCAGAGAGATTATTAGAAGCATCGCGCCAAAAACCCATTCAAAACTCTCATAGGCGAAAACTGTGAAGAACCAGGGCTGTTAGCATCGATGATTTCCGGACTCGTTACTGCGGCTCTCTGTAGTGCTTGCACACCACTTTGCGCATGCCTTAAGCCATGGAAAGATAGCAGTCCGCCTTGCGCCGTCCGCCAGGTGTTCTGCCGAGTTTTGCTCCCCCGCCCAGCAGCAAAAAAAAGCATCCCCACCTCACGGGAGCTTACTTGTAATCATTTATACAGAAATGTAACTGTTTAAAAGTGATATAATTGTCTGGTAGACGTGAGCTCCCTGATTTCTAAGTTAAAACAGCCCCGAAATATATTGGGGATGCAATTTATCGGGCTTGAAACGGCCCAAATCTGGCTTTAAACGACCAAAATTGGGCTTCAAACGGCCCAAATCTGGCTTCAAACGGCCCAAATTGGGCTTCAAACGACCCAAATTGAGTTTCAAACGGCCAAAAATTTTCGCCGCCGCCCTTCGGACGCCGGCACGCGCGCCGTCCCGTATCAGCCTGGCCTGCTTGGTATCTAATGCCCGGCCTGAATTATGATCCCAGTCCGCCCCTGCCGATGTTTATATCATGTTCAATGAAGTGAGTTTGTGTCGGAACGTCACTAAATAGACAAGGAAATGATTTGATCAGCTTAATCAAATCCGCTTGATGTGATACTGATAAATGATCCAGCAACCCTCTAGGTTGTGCAAAGACTCAGAGTTTTTTAACCGACCTTGCAGCACAGCAGAGCCCATGTCAGGTAAACCATCCTCCACCTCAGCATCCACAGTCTGTGGGACAGAAAACACAGACACCCTCCCCAAAAAACACGCCGGCCGTGCGTGCTCCGGAGATGGGAGTTCCACCTGGGATGACTCGAGAGAACGACAGAAATAAGGCTTTAATAAATTCACATGGCAGAGTTGAGTTGCCTTTCTGCGCTCTGGAGTGGCTATAATTGTGTTCAGACACCTGTTTTAGGACTTTGTGCGGGCCAGTAAATTTCGCTTGGAAAGGCGAAGTGGTCATGGGTAGCAGGGCTAGCACCTGATCCCCAGGAATAAACACTCGGCGCTCAGATCGACGATCAAACAACTTTTTCATTTTTCCTTGTACAGGTGACAGGTTTTTCTTTGCCAGCTCTCCAGCTACATGTAGCCTATGCCGGAAACCGTTTACATAGTCAATGAGATTTTTGGGTGGGTCTGCCACTTTCCACTGACCATACAGCAAAGTCAACGGGCCGCGCACCGTGTGCCCAAATATCAGCTCATTTGGACCGAAACCAGTACTTTCCTGCGTCACTTCTCGAGATGCCAACATTAGCCAGGGCAACCCCTCCTCCCAGTCTCCACCCATTTCAGTAGGACTTCAGTGTCTGGTGGAATCGTTCCAACGCTCCTTGACTCTGCGCGTGATAGGCTGAAGCCTTGTTGTGCTTAACACGCAGCTGTTTTAGTACTTGGGAAAACAAATGGGAAGTGAAGTTTGACCCTTGGTCAGATTGAATAATTTTCGGAATGCCGAAAATCGAGATGAACTGAGTAAGTGCGCGCACCACAGACCTTGCAGTTATCGTGTGCAATGGATACGCAGCCGGATAACGTGTGGTTTGGCACATTACTGTGAGTAGGTAAACTGCGCCCGAACGAGAACGAGGCAGCGGACCTACACAGTCTATGATTAGATGATCAAAAGGCTGGCTAACAGCTAGAATAGGGAACAAAGGAGCAGGTTTGATACGTTGATTCGGTTTGCTAGTCAGTTGACACGTGTGACATGACTTGATGTAGGTAGTCACAGCCTTCTTCACACGCGGCCAAAAGAAATGACGCAAAACCCGATCATATGTTTTCCTGACACCCCAATGTCCCGATTCGTCATCAGCCACTTTAATCACCGACTGCTGGAATTTGGTTGCACAACAATTTGGATGATGGGGTCTCCGACAAAACTGTCACCGTGAGGCACCCATTTTCGGACCAACAGGCCGTTGTGCATGAAGTAACCCAGAGAGCTACTTTTTACCTCCTCCCCGGAAAGCACCTGCTCAAATAGACCCCTCAGAGAAGGATCCGTCTGCTGCTCCACCTTCAGTTCTTCCTGCGTAACCAAGAGAGGCACATTAGACAGGGAAAATGTACACGGTTCTGATGAATTACATTTCTCACCACCAGGCTCAGATTTTGCACGCGCCATAGAACGTGTTACCGCACATGCAGTGGAAACCTGGGGAAACTGCATCTGATGTTCATCAGGCTGCGTCCTCACCAATGGAACAGAGGAGACTACAGGAGATGGCGGCTGAACATCAGCCCATACACGCCCCCCTGCGACGCCATTCCCCAAAATTAGCTGATGTCATCAATTGGCAGCGCAGGACGCACGCCCACAGTGATTTGGCCTTGGAAAAGATCACAATTCAGCATAATGTGGTGAAGTGGAATGTGCAAAACGTTCATGCCCATCCCCAGAACAGGAACAGCGCAGCCCGCCTCACTTTTCTTTGAAAATGGTAACACTGAGGCCTGTATGAAGGAATCAAACGCAGCTGTATCCCGTAGGATTTTGACTGGCACTTTCACCTCACTCTCTAGCAGAGAAACCCAGCCCTCCGATACGAAAGGTAAGAAAGCATCCAGTTCCCCAGACACACTTTTCCCCTGCACCCCATCACCTGTCACATCTATAACAGGCAACGCTGGCACAGAAACAGCAAGACAAGCACCTTTTGCCTGTACTCCTCCCCCATTTGGCTTAGTTCTATCCTTTAATGCATAACAGTCAGATTTAACATGCCCCCTTTTATGACAATAGTTACAGATCTTTACATTATCCAAACTCTGCATGCCACGGCCGCGCACATCAAACTTGTTTATATGGCCAGGAGAATAAACACCAGTCGCACTGACTGCCTCAAACCCAGTATTACGCACGCGCGTCTCGCCAAAGCTACGCCTGTGCGTTAAAACGTATTCGTCAGCCAAAGCACCCGCTTCAGCAGCAGTTTTAACTTTCTGATCACCAATGTATGTGGCAATATTACCAGGCACGGAATTTTTAAACTGCTCCAAGACTATCAAGTCACACAGTTGATTAAAATCCACCACCTCCAACGCGGAACACCAGCGCGTAAAATGAGCAGTCAGGTCACGGGCGAATTCGAGGTGCGTTTGTTTATCGCTTTTTCCATGGGTCGCGGAACCACACGGGCCCGGGCCTGGGTACATTTTTTTTTTAACAATTAAACCTCATTTACTTATTACACTCGACTGGTTGTTTTTCAGATGTGATTGAATCTAAAGTGAATTAAACAAGTCAGATCCACTATAAATGTTTTTCAGTAGATGCTGTGATGTAGCCACAAGAAAGGTGCAATATCAATGTTTTTCAGGAGATGGCGATGTTGCTAGCTATAGGTTCTAAACAAGAAATATGGTTCAAATGTTTACAGTAGTTTTCCTTTCTTGCTGCACTACAATGTTAGAAAGCTGTGAGATGGAGCTAAACACAAAAGATGCAATATTAATAGTTTTTCATGAGATACTCAGTAGGGCTGGGTCGGTTTGAAAATTTTAAAACCGGTTCGATATTGCCGTCTAAACCGGATTGAACCGGTATACCGATTTTTTTTGTAATTACCGTAAATTCCGGACTATAAGCCGCGGCTTTTTTCCCGTTTTTTGGCCCCTGCGGCTTATATAACGGTGCGTCTTATCTATGGATTTTTTCAGAAAAAAAAAAAAAAATACAAATAAAATCTCTCTTTTTTAGCACTCTTTCTAACTATAAATCCACTTCTGTTTTAATTTCCTCTCTTGCCCTCTTTTCACCACACCGCGGACACTGTGTGCACTGTAAAAATAAACAACGGTGGTGTTGTGTTATGTTGTTTTGTTGAAATGTTACGGTAATACGGTAAATGGGAGCTTCCTCAAACAGCCATCTCTTTCCCGACAATCCCCTCTGTGCGTGACCACTTACATATGGTAATTACGGTAAGCAAACGGCCACTCGACCAACAACTCCCTCCCCCGACTACCAGGAGAAAATCACAAACTTCGGCGAATTCACACAAAGGAAGATCAAGGAATATTCACAACAAGACGAGCAGTAGAAGCAACACTCTCACTTACCATGGGGAAGGTACGCAGAAATTCACACGACGCAGCTTTCAAGTTGAAAGCAGTCAATCTCGCATTAAAAGAGGGAAACAGAGCAGCCGCGCGTAACCTGGGCATCGATGAGTCAATGGTGAGACGTTGGAAGAAGCAGCAGGAGGAACTGTCTCAGTGCAAGAAGACCAAAAAGTCCTTCAGAGGTCATAAAAGCAGATGGCCCGAACTTGAAGATTCCCTTGAAGACTGGGTGTTGACCCAAAGAGCAGACGGCCGAGGCGTTTCCACGGTGCAGATCCGACTGAAGGCCAAAACAGTCGCCACCGAGATGAAAATTGAACATTTCAGAGGTGGGCCATCTTGGTGCTTCCGATTCATGAGACGAAAGGGACTGTCCGTCCGGGGGAGAACTACTGAACAACTCCCTCCCGACTACCAGGAGAAAATCACAAACTTCGGCGAATTCACACAAAGGAAGATCACGGAATATTATAGGAGTGTGAAAACATCCACAATCACCAACGGGTTCCAAAACGCTGGACTGCTGCGGGATGAAGAGGATGACGCCGCCACAGCTGGCGCTGAGGGCCCTCAGAGGCTTCAGAGGCTGTTCGATGCCGACAGTGATGAAGAGGAGTTCGTTGGTTTTGAGTGACAATGAAGGAGAGAGGAGAGTGGTTGACGAAGCCACCCTGAACCTGTTCGTTTCCGACACTGAAGATGAGGACTTTGGTGGTTTCAGTACGCAGGAAGAAGAGGAAGACGAGGATTAGTGACTTGACTTCTCTGGTTACAGGTTTGCTGCACATATAGCCTATTGTTGTGTGATTTTGTCTGGGGATTAGTGACCTGACTTTTGTTTTGTTTTGTTGAAATGTTAATAAATGGGAGCTTCCCCAAACAGCCATCTCTTTCCCGACATTCCTCTCTGTGCACGAACCCTTTCATATGGTAATTAAACATCAAAACACCCGCGGCTTATAGACCGGTGCGGCTTATAGAAGAAAAAAATAGTCAATTTTGGTCCCGCGGCTTATAGACCGGTGCGTCTTATAGTCCGGAATTTACGGTACATTTTTTTTGTAATTACATTTTTTTTTTTTTTTTTTTTTACTCATTCATGGCCAGTTTAGGACTGCCAATATTTAGCACAGGCCAAAGATTTTCATAATTGTTGGTCATCTTTCAAGACCCACAGTAAATTATCTATTAGCACCAAAGTGATTTGCAATACCTCAAAATGAAGATGTACGTCTCTGGGTTCACCAGAAGAAGAAAAAAAGTGAGCTTTTAGCATGTTCTGTACTCTACTTATAGCCATTTATATACACCCTGTTTTCACCAAAAAGGTCTCTCTGAGAAGAGAAATTGCAGAAAATTGCATTTTTGTAAAGGACACTATCTCAGGCAGAACTCGCTCTCAATTCTTTTATTTTGAACTGTATTGACATCAGACATGTAAATATTATTCGTTATGACACAAATGACAAAAATAATAATATATATATATATATACATGAAGTGCTTTTTTTACATTCAACAATACAGTTTACTCAGTGTGAGTGAGTGTGAATGTGTGTGTGTGTGTGCGGGGCCCATGTGTGTCTCTTTACATTACATTACATTTCGTCATTTAGCAGACCTAAATGACCGTCCTGACCTCATTCTGAGATGTGGGCTCACAATCGGCTCCTCATCTGAAATAAAAGCAACATATCCTCAGTTAACTATATAATCACATTTAGTACAGAGACAGTGTAGTGTACTAGTGTCTCAGTAAACTATACGATCATAGAATGCAGAGATCAGTGTAGTCTCTCTCACACACACACACACACACACACACTCCTTACCGCGAGATCATCCGGGTCCTGACGCATTGGAGTCCAGTCTTCCTCGCCCTCACATGGAAAGTGGCCGTGCTGCTTGGCTCTGTGTGAAAGCAATTTCTGTGGCGAGGCTGCTGTTCTCCTCCTCACAAAGTTGTGACTCCGTCCGACAGGAACGGGGTCCAGGGACCAGGATCGATCATGTTGGTCACGGGTTTGACTACCGCGAACAACTGATCCATGTCCGCTGCCCTGCAGCAAGGCGACCAGCTCGTGCAGCGCGCCGAGGGGCGTTTCAATGGCGTTTCTCCTCTCTGCACAAGGAAGCGTTTCTCCGTTTTCTGTTCTTTCCTCCTGCTCAATTTCAAAACAACAGCTGCGGTATGTGTTTGTTCACGTGTTGTCGGCTTGTCTTTGAGGCCAGGGACCTGATACCATGTCACAGGCTGGGGAAGTCTTTGAACTACGCGCTGCACTAATAAAAACAAAAACACGTCAAACACGTCTTTGGCTGGGAGGCACATTCCTGATAACACGTTAAAGACGTCTTTGGCCATGAATGAGTTAAGCAGGGCTCCCGAGTGTGGCCCATAACTGTCTGTAGTGCAACTTCAGTCCACCTGATAGCGATAATACACCTCTAAGCTGGTATTGTCAACCAGCAATGATACTGAATAAAAAGAAGCAGGACACCTGTGTAACAAACACACCCTGTATTTATTTCTCATAACTATTCAGCTCAACTTTTCTTCTAAACATCAAAATAATAAATGAAATAAGACTTCTGCCTATAGTGCAACTTGAGAAAAGGCTAATAAAAACACAAGCAGTGCAATCAGAATGGATTGGCTTACAGCTGAGCTGCCTTATAAACTTCAAAACTCACAAATTCACACAATATAGGGCCCTAGGCATGGGTCGGTTTCAACATTTTGAAACCGGTTCGATATTCCCCAAAAAAACGTATCAAAGCGGGTGCAGTTGGTGGCGATAATGCACCTCTAAGCTGGTATGCTGCCAACCAGCACGAACACTGAATACAAATAAGCAGAACCTTTTAACTGTAACAACACACTGTTTTTATTTCTCATAACTATTCAGCTTAACTTTTCTTCAAACATCAACATAATAAACAAAATAAGACTTTTGCCTACTAGTGCAACTTGAGAAGAGGCTAATACGAACAATAGTGCAATCAGAATGGACTGGCAAAAAAAAAAAAAAAAAAAGGTTTTTTCGGTTCGCACGTGATCAAACCGGTTTGGGCTCGTATACCGAACCGAACCGGTAAAACCGGAAATCGACCCATGCCTAATACTCAGTATTTAGGCCCAATCCCAATTCTCATTTGTACCCCTACCCCTTACCCCTCACCCCTAGCCCTTGCCCCTCAAAACAGAGTGCCAAGGGCTAGGGGTGAAGCTAAACCCCTAAGAAATGGGACAGCACTCGATTACCGCTACGTCATCAAACGTTGTCACTAGCTGACACAAACATCCAAAATGCCATCTGCAAACGTCATGACAGTGGATGAGTTTATTGATGGTAACTGAAGGACTATCACATGCGGGCCGTCATGCAAATAAACGATAATAATGCACGACGGCAGATGACAAATTAGCGATTAAAAAAAACTTTTAAGTGCACCCGGTTGCATTAGCAACACAAAATGTAATATATCGATGGTAAATATAGGACTATCACATGCGGACCGTCACGCTAATAAACGCTAATAATGCACAACGGCAGATGACAAATTAGCGATTCAAAAAAACTTTTAAGTGCACCCAGTTGCATTATATATAGCAATACAACACGGAATATAACACAAATGTGACTGTCGAAATGTTATCAATCATAATAATTACGAAAATACTGAATTCTGGGGAAAATCCATCTACCCCTTGGTAGCAAGTAAGGTCCGGGAAAATCTTGGTTTTGAGGGCTATTCAGCCCTAGCCCTTGGCCCTCGCCCTCGATCCACAGGAGAATTGGGATATCCCTTCCCCTCACATGAATGTGCAAAACTAAGGGGAAGGGCTAAGGGGTAGAATTGGGATTGGGCCTTAATACTAATACTAATAATAGAAAAGGAGAAGATACTGAATAATGACATCACAACAGTATAATCCTAATGTTAATTTAAAATTAAATATTCTTCTAAATATGGATAAAAGTCCAAAAAACATTGCTTACAGCACCCCCTACTTAATAATAGTTCCAGCGCAGCTGCGAAAATGTGGTGGCCAGGCGCGGACTGCATAATCGGGCACGTCGGGCAAATGCCCGGTGGCCTTTTTTTTTTCTTTTTTCTTTTTTTTTGTGCCCCCAGTCAGGCCACTCACTGAACAGCAGGCCAGGCGCCGCCTACTGGTTTACTAGTGGTTTTATTACTTTATTCAGGGTTAAAGTGGGTGCATCTCATTGTAAAATTGGACTCGGCCCAAATTGGGCTTCAAACGGCCTAAATTGGGCTTCAAACGGCCCAAATCTGGCTTCAAACGGCCCAAATTGGGCTTCAAACGGCCCAAATCTGGCTTCAAACGACCCAAATTGGGCCTCAAACGGCCCAAATTGGGCTTCAAACGGCCCAAATTCTTCGCCGGCGCCCTTTGGATGCCGGCACACGCGTTGGCTTGTATCGGCCTGGCCTGCTTGGTATCTAATGCCCGGCCTGAATTATAATCCCAGTCCGCCCCTGCCCACCCCCCACGCCTAAACCTAAAGTCAGCATTGCGGGTGGTCGGCTTAGCGGGTGGACACCGGCAGCGCAGAACTTTTCATCCAGGGTGAGGCCTTGTCTGTCAACTTGTCAAGGAAGCGCAGCCGGTAGTGATGTGCGGGTCAGGGTTTTTTAAGGCCCGCCCCAACCCAACCCGGCAGTCCGCAATGGCCAATTTAATGTAATATGTCTCCGGACTCAGGAGGAGCACAGCAGAGCTTCCAAGGGGTGCAAAGTAGCTAATGTAACTCTGTCTCTCTCCCCCCCTCTCACACACACACACACACTCACATGCTGCCGTGCGCGACAACAGTTGTAGCCTACTGCTCTGGATGAGTTGCGCGGCTGCTTTCATGTTGGACTTTCTTCAATTAATCCATGGTCTTCAAATGGGGGTAGCAGGTACTGTAGAGGTAGGCAGGCTACAGAAACAGTTCTTATTCTTCCCCATTTCTTTTAATTACCTCATGCGCTCTCAATGGTCATGTTGCAGTAGTACTAAACGTAGTAGTGCAGCAGACGTTGCAGTAAATTTGACAAATAGATCACAGTCGAGTCCACAACAGAAATAATAATAATTACAGCGAATAATCCTTCCAAAATGTTTGTTTTGAGAGCACATACAGTAAGCTACCTCATTGAAGCGTTTCTTTACTCCATGTACAGTAGGCTATAGAGAGTGCAGCAGGAGTCTGATTGTGTGTAGGCCTACGTGTGAGAGAGTTCACCTCTTAAGATTAATTACTCTGCGTGTTTCACTGCTCTAAATTATTTAATAATGTTGCTTTGTCACGTTCTGAGCCTGCCTCGCACCCGCAATATTTTCATAATTTCAAAATAAATACTCGACCTATTGGCTCATATGAGCATGGGCGCCTGCCTGGCCAATCCTGGTGCTTGACTGCTGCGTAGGCATGGTCTGCCCAAAACTGCAGTGGGTTCCATAATAACGCGGCGTCCATACAGGCACGAGTGGCTGTGCCTGAGTGGGAAGCCGGATTGGGGGTATGTGTCCTGGTCACTGAACTAGCGCCTCCTCTGGTCGGTCGGGGCGCCTGGTCAGGGTTGAAGGGAACTGGTGGGAATAGCGTGGTCTGACAACGTGCTACGTCCTACCAGTTAAGCTCCCCCTGTCAGGTGAAAAGAAGCGGCTGAAAACTGTGCATGTGTAGGAGGAAGCATGGTGCTAGTCTCGGCTCTCCACAGATCGGCAGAGGGTGGTGCAGCGACCAGGGCAGCCAATAGGGCAGCATGGGGACAAATTGGCCACGTAAACCTGGGGAGAAAACTGGGGAAAAATCAGAAAAAAGGCAAGAGCTCTCTCTGAGAACTAGTTGAACTCCTTTGCTTTGGCCGGACATGTTCGCAGCTCCATTCGATCTATCCATGGAGACAGGACAAGGGCAAGTTCAACCGCAGGAGGATATCAGTAGTTATTGAGCCAAAACCTTTGTTTTTAAAAAGACCTCATAATATACTTCAATCATGAGAGACTAGTATGAAAGTTTACAATTTACAATCAACTTTAATGATAAAACAAAACAAGATTAAGGTTTGGCGTATACAGTAGCTCCATGATGACGCTCCTCTAGCCATGATGAGAGGAGGGCGTCAGGAATGCATAGAATAGAAATCCCCCCATGGGGAATCCCTCTGGAGCCATGACGTTGGTGGTGGCAGGGGAGGAGGCGGGGCAAAACGACCGGAACACAGGAACGACAGCGACTGCAGAGTGACAGCATACTGGAAGGCAGCTGGAGTCAAAACTGGACACTAACAACCCCAGACACCTGTGGAGAGGGCTCCATGCTGCCACAGACTTCAAAGAGGTGAAACGACAGAACCCCAGCACGTCACCCACCCTACCGGACGAACTCAACGCGTTCTACGCTAGGTTCGACCCCTCTGCCAGAGCGCCTCCCCTCCTCCCCCCTCCCTCTCCCACCCCTCTCCCCCTCTCCTCCCCCCCATCACCCCTCCTCCTCCCCACCCCCCCTCCTCTCCTCCCCCCCCCACCTCTCCCCCCCCATCACCCCTCTCCTCCTCTCCTCCCCCCCCTGCCACCTCTCCCCCCCATCACCCCTCCCCCTCTCCGCCCCCCCACCACCCCTCCTCCTCTCCCCCCCCTGATCACCTCCCCTCCCCCCTTCCTCCCCCCCACCCCTCAGCACCCCCACCCCCCCCCATTCCCACCTAACCACCAACACCCCCCACCCTCCACCCCCCACAGACCGCCCCCTCACCATCACTGAGGATGAAGTGTGCCGGTCGTTCCTGCGTATCAACCCACGCAAGGCGGCCGGCCCGGACGGCATCCCCGGGCGGGTCCTCAAGGCCTGCGCCCACCAGCTGGCAGCCGTGTACACAGACATCTTCAACCAGTCCCTCTCCCTCCGACGAGTTCCCTCCTGCTTCAAGGCAGCAACAATCATCCCCATTCCCAAACAGCAAAAAGTGACCAGCCTCAATGACTGGCGCCCTATAGCCCTCACGCCAATAGCCAGCAAGTGCCTTGAAAAGCTGGTCATATCAAAGATCCGTCCCACACTCCCCCCGGACCACGACCCGCTACAGTTTGCATACCGCCCCAACAGGAGCACAGCGGATGCAGTGGCACACGTGCTCCACACCGCCCTGTCCCACCTGGAGGGGAAGGACACCTATGTGAGAATGCTGTTCATGGACTACAGCTCAGCATTCAACACCATAGTACCCTCCAGGCTGGTAAGCAAACTCAGGGACCTGGGACTAAACACAGCGATGTGCGACTGGATCCTGGACTTCCTGACAGACCGCCGCCAGGTGGTGAGGGTGGGCAACCTCACCTCCTCCCCGCTGACCATCAGCATAGGAGCGCCCCAGGGGTGCGTCTCCAGCCCCTTCTGGTACGACCTCTACACCCACGACTGCGTGGCGACTCAAACTTCAAACACCATCGTGAAGTTTGCAGACGACACAGCAGTCGTGGGGCTGATCTCGGGGGGCGACGAGACGGCCTACAGAGAGGAGGTGAGGGTCCTGGAACAATGGTGCCAGGACAACCACCTCTCTCTGAACGTCTCCAAGACCAAGGAGATCATTGTGGACTACAGGAGAGGGGGGGGGGCACACACCCCCCAATCACCATCAACGGCACAGTGGTGGAAAGGGTGGACAGCTTCAAGTACCTGGGAGTCAACATCCACCAGGACCTGACCTGGGCCGGCCACACCGCCACTGTTGTCAAAAAGGCCCAACAGCGAATACACGGACTCAGGCGCCTGAAGAAGTTTGGGCTAAGGAAAGAAATCCTCAGGGACTTCTACAGAGGCACCATTGAAAGCCTGCTGACTGGCTGCTTCACCGCCTGGTACGGGAACTGTACCACCATGGACCGCAGGGCGCTACGGAGGGTGAGGCGCGCGGCCCAGCACGTAACAGGAGACGAGTTGCCAGAACTGCACGAACTGTATAACCAGCGGTGCCTCAGGAGGTCCCTGAAGATCATCAAAGACACAAACCATCCCCACAACAGCCTGTTCTCCCTGCTACCCTCAGGGAGGAGATACAGGGTTCCAAAAGCACGCACAAATCGCTTGAGGAACAGTTTCTTCCCGCAGGCCACGAGACTCCTTAACATACACAAATAGTGTAGTAGTCGTACCGTACCGTACTGCAGCTGCTACCATTATGTATGCCTAATGTTTAATTGTATGTCTAACAAGGTACATGCTATTTGCACCTGTATGTCAATTACGTCGAATTTAAAATGTCTGAACACGTCTAACGTATGCACAATGCCTAATGTTTAATTGTATGTTTAATAAGGTACATGCTATTTGCACTGTATGTCAAATACGTCGAATTAAAATGTCCGAACATGTCTAACGTATGCACATAACATGTGCACCTATGTGCAATGAATATGCCACTGACTTGTCTTATCGCTATTCTGCCTCATTGCCTATTGCTGCTTAGTATTGCTTATTGATGCCTATTTCTTATTGCCTATTGCTCATTGCTTGTTGCCTATTTGTACTATGTCATAAACGGAGTCCACAGCACAAGAATTTCACACGTGATACTTGTACCATGGAGTGACAATAAAAATCTTGAATCTTGAATCTTGAATCTTGATAGGAAGGAAACCATACGGCTGCTTTCTCACTGGGAACGATTGCTTTCGTTCCGCACCTGGGAACGATTGCCTCCCTCTCCCCCGCTGGTCAGCTTTGACATTACAATATTTCTTCCGCGCGGTTCAACTTCCGCGTGGTTCAACCAACGGCAAAGCGAGGGAAGGAGATGGCTTGAACCCATGGGCTACTGATAGTGTGGGAGAGCGTGGATAACTGCGATTGGATAGGAAGGAGTATGAATGAGGTCAGAATTCAGGGTTCTGATCCGACTCACAAAATGTGTATATCATAGCAGACTGGAGTATTGGCCTTGGTGGAAGTCTGCCCTCTCCGAGTGCACTTCTAGGTGTTTGCGGGCTTACTTAGCCATCTCTTCCGCACATCATCATCATCCTCTGATCCGAGTTGCAAAAGCTGCCTCAGATTCCCTTCATCATTGTCATGGCCACACAAAGCTAGACCCTGGTGGGCATAGCATATGGGTTCAACTACAGTAGGTATGTCACTGACTTCTCAAATTTGTGAATAAATTATGCTCTCCTGACTATATTGTATGGTGCGCCTTGACTGAAATGTTTCCTATTCAATATCTCTATTGATTTCCATACAATTCTGAGAAGACAGTCTGCATCACAAATGATTCTAAACTGTCAAATCCCTTCCATCACTCACCTCAGTCAGCAATGGAACTCTCTCCATTCTCCCTGTATTCTGCCTCTGACTTGAGGCAAATCTCTGGTTACTGCGGAGTGTCCGGTGTTTGCTGTGTTCACGACAAGACCCTTCTCTCCGCAGAGGCACAGCACTTACAGTATGGTAAATGCAGTAACAGTGAAGTGTCCACGGGGAGCACAGAACCAACTGTCAGTTTGCATGAAGAGAATACTTCCCTAGGAACCAAATAACATAGCAACCATTAGCCAATCAGCTTCCTGACCAGGGGCGTTTCTACGGGTGGGCCTGGGTAGGCACAGGCCCACCCACTTCTTGCCCTGGCCCACCCCCATTTCTTTTTCTTTTTTTTTTTTCTAGAGGCAAACTTGCTGCTGCCTTGCTAGCTAATGGCTTTGTAGCTTAAAAACGCAGGGCACATCATCTCCAGAGTCTAATGCATGACAACTTCATAACATCTAGGAATTTTGTGCGCTTTGCGTGCAAAATTTCATCATGCAATTGCCCCACCAATTTTATCCAGGCCCACCCAATTTTATCCAGGCCCACCCATAATTGAATTTCTGCCTACGCCCCTGTTCCTGACTGACCACGGCGTTTGCGGAGGCCTTTTTGAGAGGAGCACGGTGCAAACCCTCCACAGAGCCCCTGCGGAGCTCCGCACTCGCACCCAGACCCTCCGCACCGCGAGTACCGGACACACCACAGTGACCATACAGTAAATTAACCTTCACTCTCTCAAATGCCTAGATGTCAAGAGAGGTGGTGGAGTAATAATTATTGATACATTCTTTCACATTGATAATCATAACAAGTCATACTGAATGTAAATACAACTCTAAAGTAGCAGACTGTACCCAAAGTCCCAAGCAGTAGCTCTAATTGTGCCTCAAAAAGTAGAATATGGGTCCTTCGCGCGGCCAACCCGGGTTCGGATCCGGTGGAGGTACTGCAGGTGGGCCACACCTTGGGAGTCACTGACTGCACTAATCCATCCACACCAACAAAAAGGCAAACATTCCTCCAAGAATACTACAAAAATAACAATATCAATGTTGCTGGAAATGGCTGAGCATGTGTTTAGCCCTATGATCTGACCCTTTTAGTGAAATGATTAATTACCCAGTGTGTATTTTGGCCATTGAGTGCGCTATATATTCTAAAATTCTTAATAAGGATAAATAAATCATTACTCTACTCTCTTCTGTCACACCGGTCAGCCCTCCACCCCAAATATCACAAACCAACAGTCTAAAAAACAATACTGGAAATAAAGACACAATATCTTTATATCAGTGGCTTGACCTGTTGATGAATTAGCAGTCAGTGGAACAAATTACAGCCAAAAACAACAATAAATTCCTTTGGGGCCCATACTTTTCAGCACTCAACCATTACCCCTCCCCCCCGCACGCGCACACACACACACACACACACACACACACACACCCTGGATCTCTCAATGTTTGTTTTGTTCTTGATAACCCCCCATGGGTCCTTTCTTCTCTTGTCCTATAGTCTCACTTGTTTCTTTCACATCAAATGTAAATGTTTAAATAACCTTAAACCTTAAAGTTGCTCTCTGACACAACAGAATAAGAATCCATCATAACGAGGTACGGTGGTTGTCCGAATCTCCCCTGTGCCACTTTGTGGCTGCTTTTAAGGTATAGATTCCATAATACTCTCACACTCTTCCATAAGGCACATTTTCTGAAATAAAGCAGCAGCAATTGCATGTCCCAACAGTACATTTTCATTTTCTTGTGGAATAGTGCAGGTATGGCAGACTGTGGACCATCTCTGCAATGTTCAACTACAGTATAGACCCTTTTCACAGCACCCGTTTTGAGGTGGTAAAGTAGGAAGTAAAACAGGTGTAACCAAAAAAAAAAAAAAAAGAATCTTCTGATTTTTCGCCCATTTTCTTCCCAATTGTACTTGGCCAATTCCCCCTGATGCCCCGGTCGCTAGCCTCTGCTGATCTGGGGATAGCCGTAGACACACACATGCTTTCTCCGATAGATTCCTTTTCAGGTGTAAATTGCCTCAAAGATCGAGGTTTGATAGGTATTATTTGCAAAGCGCTTTAACCTCTAAATGAACTTAAACCACCACAAGGTTGAGAAGGTGTTTCATTCAGCCAGAATTAAGTAATATGCGTGGGTTTCTCCTGGATTGGAAGAAACAAAAGATTTCCTGTAGCCTTTCATTATAAGAGGGCAGTTTTTAGCACACAATCTGTAGCACTATCATCAAAAGTTGCGTGACCTATGAGGGAGTTTGTTTTTGCAATTGTGCAAGGAAGGGTTATTTATTCATGAAAAGTGGAGGAGAGGTGGAGGAGGAAAGCTGGGGAAATTTGATTTGCTAAGCAAATTTGCTCAATAGTTCCATCACCTTCAGAGAGGAGTCGGCGCACTGTTATTCAGAGCATTTTCTGAGTGGTTCCAACCTTGCCATCATTTAGACGAACGAACACGCGCGCGCACACACACACACGCATGCACGCACGCAAACACACGCATACACACGCGCACACACACACACACACACTCTCTCCGTTTCCCCCTTATAGTAAATGTCCTACTCATATATATTTTCATTTTTCTTCTCTCGCTCCATTCCACAAATCTTGTCACATCACTACCACTTTCCCTCCAAACTAACACAAAGTCAATGGGGCAGTGATTGCCCAAGGCAAGAGTCATTGACTATGTGAATCTGCAGTCACCTTCTCCAACCATAGGTGGAATCAGAATGGACAACAATGAAGGTAGCTTTTCCAAATGAGCTTACTCGAGTCCGAGTCGACACCCTTGCTGTTGCGAACTGGACATTTTAATTGAAATGGCCGTCACATGATGAAGTCCCGTTAAAGAGAGAGCTTGTGGCTAATTCTAATCAACTGTGGCAGACTCGTTCATCATAGAAAAGGCAAGAGAGAACCATTTTTAAATAATGTAGGAAGGAAGGAGAACTGGTCTTCCAGACGTTAATACAGTATTGGTTTCATAATATTACGTAATTAAAAAGTGTCAACTGGGTGAAAAGTGTAACAGCCAAAATGTCCTCTTTAAATTTTTTAAGGAGATGCTGTGTCTGAGGTTGAAGACCCCAGTCAACGTGAGACTGCCTTTACAATTAAGGCTGGAATTGTGAATTGTAATTATGGAGGAAGTGATTAAATCATCAGACAGGATGTGATGGATGTAATGGGAGTTGATGGTGAAAGCGTGGGGAAGAGAATGATCCCATCACTGCTCTGTTCACTCCGCCATCTACACGCTTGACTCTGAATACAACAAAGAGGCCCACGAAGAAGAGGAACACACAAAGAAGAACACACGAAGAAGAGGAACACACAAAGAAGAATACACGAAGAACACACGAAGAAGAGGAACACACGAAGAAGAACACACGAAGAAGAGGAACACACGAAGAAGAATACACGAAGAACACACGAAGAAGAATACACGAAGAACACATGAAGAAGAAGAGCACACAAAGAAGAAAGCGCGAAGAAGAATACACGAAGAAGAGTGAAGAGCTCCAAACCGGCTCCACGGTTGACAAGGGGACAAGCATGTTGAAGAGCGTTTTTGTGGGGATATCGACATCAGTGTTGATTTCATCTGACCCATGCGCGCACACACGCACACACACACACACACACACACACACACACACACACACAGAGTGCAGCACATAGCGTGAGAAAGGAGCCTGCGGGGTCCCTGTGCTGTGGAGGACAGTCAGAGTCCACAGAGCAGCTCTCAGGAGAACGCTCTCAATCAACAGGGATTACACAGTGTCAAAGAGAGGCCAATGCCATGAGCATGTGTCCCAAGAAGTTTGCACTGTTTGTGTGGGGGATGCTCATTGTCTGTGTGGATTTAATTAGGCTGTGTGTGTGTGTGTGTGTGTGTGCGTGTGCGTGTGCGTGTGCGTGTGTGTGTTTGCGTGTGTGCATGTGCGTGCGCACGCCATTATTAACTAAACTTGGATTATGATTGTAAGATTATTTTATGGCTTTTCTGACTTTTCTAACCCTGGACAAAATAGCAATGGATGAATATTTACCGCCTTGTAAAAAGTAGAGCCACCCTCTGCAATACAGAGCTGATTTAGAGGTTACATTGTATGGCATAAGGAGCAAAGTGTACACATTATGATACTAATAATGATAAAGATGCACGCGTCTTGGTAGCTCACCTGGTAGCACGCATAGCACGAAGGCGCGGCCGACCCGGGTTCGAATCCGACCTGCGTATGTCATCCCCTCTCTCTCTCCCCACCTTTCCTGTCTGCCTACTGTCCTATATAAAAATATAAAGGCGAAATGCCCCCCCCCCCCCCACAAAAAAAAAGAAGATGTAATATGATTTGAATACAGTGCAGTACGCGGGTAGTTCTATGATAAATAGGTGCATAGACACAATGGCTCTGTGTGTGTGTGTGTGTCTGTGTGTGTGTGTGAGAGGGGATGAACCCCTCCTCACATTACAAGCAAACAAAAGTATGTGAGCTAGAATCAAACCATTCACATTGCAAGTACAGTACGTACCATAGTCCACTGAACCACCTGCCCATTACAGCACATTAGAGATTCACGGCATGTCTCCAATATGTGTGCCAAAATGCAAGGAATCTTTGACCTGCCCAGCTGCTGGCACTGGTCTAATCCAGATGGAACATCTCACACCTGCCACTGGTCTAATCCAGATGGAACATACATCTCACACTTGACAGGACAGAAGTCCGCAGTGCTGCTTCTCTCAGGGCGTCATGACGCATCGTTAGCCCAGCCCTACTGGCTTACCTTCTCCATCTGAGATTGCAAAGTTTTGTGAGCAGGAACATACTTCAGGTGGACAATCAGATAAGTACAATTGTACAAATATGAAGAAAAACATTTTACATCTCTATTACAAGAGCTCCCGTTTTCTGTTGGAATATATAGAATAATGAAATTAAATAAATAAAATTATGTGGCTAAAATTTTTTAGGCAAATGTTGTTTTGTGAAGGACACGTCATTATCATTGACATGTTTTGTTGTCATCTCTGAGCATCCTTCCAGTCATCATCCAAACACTGCAGCCTGGTTTGCATTCTATAGGGTGATTGAATTAAACAGAAACTGCGAATGAAAAATAAATTCTTCCTGTTTGCGAATATCATTCAAATTGATTCCGTTCAAATTGAAACCGAAAATCGGAACACTTTCTGGCAGCTCCTCAATGGTTTCTAGCATTTTAGTTTTATTTGAAAACTAAACTTAGACTTGAATTAGTAGTATAGTGTTAGTTGTCCCAGAGGCAGGAAACTATTACCTGCACAACCTAGTTCCACCTTTGTCTACTCTGCACAGATTCCTCCGTACTGGCCCTCATCTTTGGGTGCCCTTTATTGGCTTGAGTCTCGTCAACTCTGATGGCCCTGCCTGTCCGACGACCCTCACCATGGCTGCTGGCTGTTGTATCTCGTTGCTACTGCTGGCCCTGCTCATCTGGCCATTCTCCGTCGATGCCACCAATGCGGACTTGTGGAACTCTCAGATCGCCCTTGTGGAACTCTCAGATCATTTAGGTCGCTTTCACATATAAGCTGTTTGGTCCGCTTTAAACACGCCAGAGTTCGTTTCCTCGCATAGTCCGCTTCGTTTGGGTGGTGTGAAAGCGCAAACGAACTCTGGGGCGGAACAAACGTGGGTCTCGGTTCGCTTCAAGTGAACCCTGGCGCGGTTTGTTTGTTGTGTGAAAGCAAACCGGACTAAACACAAGAGCAAATAGGAAGCGCCAGTGCATCTGATGTACTGCATTATGAGTAGAAGACGGTAGAAGGGAGCAAAAATAATAATACTGCGGCGCGCACACGTGTACAGTACCTGCACGCCGCGTGATGTATGTCGTCATAACAATGACAACACATCATCGGGCCCTATCTTCGTACAGGCGATATCCCCTATTAGCGCTTGCACACCTGTTTGCGGGTGCCTTAAAGCAGGGAAGATTGCAGTCCGTTGTCCAGGTGTTATGCCGAGTTTTGCACCCCCACTAGACAGCAGCAAAACGCATCCCCACCTCACGGGAACATATTGTAATGATTTATACAGAAATATAACTGTTTAAAAATGATATCATTGTTTGGGTAGACGTGACCTCCCTGTTTTTAAGCAGCCCCAAAATATGGTGGCGATGCATGGTGGTGCGGGGAAGCATAACTCGTCACAACAACGGGCGCAAACGCAGATCAGAGGCATGCCAAATCATTTATGCATGGCGCAAACAGGATTTGGGCGGTGTTAACCACCAGAATTATTCACAGGTGTGGCCTGGCAATGCCTGGGCGTTAGATCAATCAAACCAGATTCCCGTCTTGCTGTCCATGTAATACAGTTTGCGTGAGGGATGCTGTAATTCTTCCCATGCGTAATTTGGATAGGTGTAGGCCTATTGACTGTATATATTATCCCTATCTCATAACGACACCATCACATCATATACCTGTTAAAAACATCTGAGCTTTGATGCAATTCGGGTTATTTTGTTGACTGGGGTGGGACAATAGAAACGTGTTTGCAGCGGGTAAACGGCAGAGACAAAAGAAAAGATTACAGGATTTACAGTGGACTAAATTAAAACTCGACTCGTGCCGAGGCTTGTGCCAGATCGGCTGTGATGCCAACGACCCTCCGGGTTATAGCAGGTGAAGGTGAATAGCCTATTGCAAGTAGGCTACAATGTACAAGTTTTCTCAATTAATTTACCATAACCCCTCCTTGCAATGTGATAAAAGTTTCTCAGTGAATTATAGTTGATTGCCTCACCGAATAATCTGCTGGTTACCCAATTTTAGCAGCATAATTTGATGTACTGGGGTGGTACGTCCGTGCGTAATGACGTTTCTGCGGAGATTATGGTGCGCTCCAGCGCAGCGAGGTATTTAGCGCGTAAGAGGTCATTTTCAAAGCTCCTAGCGCAAAGTAATTGCACGCTGCTGACGATAGGATAATGCCATCTATCCCCACATTTTAGCGCTGAAACGCCTGCTTTGGCATGTGGCATGCCTATGCCCAGTACAATTATAGCAGGCAAGGCGGCAGAAGAGATTTCCCCTGTATATTCTGTCCAATAGACGAGTGACCGTTTCGAACACGTGATATTGTTCAGAAAGTTTGGTGCGCTTGGTAAATTGCATGTGTGAAAAGCGAACCAAATGAAAATCGCAACAATGTTGCAACTTCACTCAAACTAGCTGTCAGTCTTCACTCCTCACGTCTCACATGAAAACGCTGTAATTCGTTATTTTTGGTTGTTCTTCCGTGTGTGATGGGTAAACCGCAAGAACGAGCAACAACTTTTTTTACAACTTCACTTACGGTTGAGTGATTTTGCCTTCAAAATAAAGGCGCAAGTTTCTATGAGACCCAACAGAATTAACATAATAGACTATATATATATATATATATATATATATATACACCATTTTGACGGACCTAAAATGGTTGCTGTACTGGGGATATAATTCCGCGGGTGGAAAGGTTTCCTGGCACGCACTGGGGGTGGAGGGGGGTCCCGGTGTTTCCCGGCCCGGCTTTCGCTCTCACGCCTTATGGGTGTGGAGACCGGGGTGGGGGCATCGGTGCTCTCCATCATTGGTTGAGGGATGCCGGTAGGTTAGAATAGTTTAGATTAGCTACAGCCTAACTGTAGGCTGTAGATTAGCTAGACCAGAAGATTCTAAAGTCTGAGACTATGGGCCTCCTCTCAGAAAAAGCATGGAAAAAGCTGCCTTCACTCTTATTCAAATTACTAATAACTGAAATAACTCAAATAAATGACTCACAGTCTGAGCCTCCCTTCAAACTGTTTGAGACCCCTAGGGAGGCCCACCTCCCACTTTGGAAACCTCTGAGCTGGACCTTTTGATTGTTATATTGTTCAGGCTAACATTAGATTAGAGTAGGACAGGGCAGACTAGGCTGTAGATTAGTAAGATTCCTTGACTTGACTTGACGTGACTTTTATTATTGTTTTCAAGGATCTCCTTATACTAACACAATTTTGAATGGTTCCCCCTATACTAATACCGTTTTAAATCAATACAAACGTCAGACCCTTCTGCCAACCTTGGTTTTATTCTAGTTTTAACCTTGGAATGGAGTTGTTTTGTAGTCACTCTCACTCCTGGGGGGCTTACAAGCAGCCCTATCTAAGATCAAATACAAAACAATATAGAGGCTGGCCTTGAAAAACAATGGCACAAAACAATATGAAATGTTCTTTGAAGAAAACGGCATCTATTTTCAGAAACGGCAGCATTAAAGCTGAGAGTTTGCGTTGTGGTGGGTGGATCACGCTGGAAGGTACAACAAAATCAGTCAAGAACAGACCAAAATCCACCTTGACAAGAGAACCTGCAGCTCGCCCACTGCGCGTCTCATTATGCAGCTCGGCCGCTACACGGCCTCGCCTGCTCTATGACATGACTGATGACATCATCATGGATGACATCACTGATGGCACCATCACTGAACTTATAGCCTCAGCCAGGAAGGATCATCACTGATGATATCACTGATGACATCACATCATTAGGTAATTAGGGCAATCACCTAATTAAAAAATTTGAAGTTTCACGCCGATCACATGTAAAACGGCATAGCTGTGGCCGGTACAAAAATGTAAACAGACAAACATTGCTCACTTGCTCTCTTTTATAATAGGATTGTGCATTTTGAGATAAAAGCATATAATTTGGTACACTTATTAAAGCCAAAGGCATTCCAAAAATAATTATCAGGATATCAGGGGATCATGAATTTGGAAGAAGGAAATGCAAAACAACAAACCAGCCATAGTCTGGCAGCCGAAATACTGTAAATCGTAACTGCTGTAAAGTTGTGTAGAATTGGGCACAATTCAAGAGTCAAAATAAGTGATTGCCATAACCTAACCTCTGGAATTGTGAGATAGAAGGAAACATCTGAGCAATTCTACACTTCCACATTTGAATTCCTCATAAGATATGATTTGACACCAAGATTATTAGTCTATACAACTTTATTGCAGTTACAATTTCCATAGGCTTCTTCCAAATTCATGATGCCCTGATCCACTTCTTTTTGGAATGGAATGCCTTTGGCTCTTAAGTGTACCAAATGATATGCTTTGATCACAAAATGCACATAATTGCTATGGAATGTTTTAGCTAAGTTGCCCCACTATCCCGACACCCCCCTTCTCTGTAATGTTTTGGCCAGTATCTCCAAGCTGTCTGTGATGGATGGAGGTTCTCCAAACAAACAGATCGCCACTGCTTATCTCTCTGTCCAGTGTTTATCTCTCACTGCACTGCGTGTGTGTGTGTGTGTGTGTGTGTGTGTGTGTGTGTGTGTGTGTGTGTGTGTGTGTGTGTGTGTGTGTGTGTGTGTGTGTGTGTGTGTGTGTGTGTGTGTGTTGGTCAGGGTGGGAATTTCATCATTTTAGGGGCAAGGCCATTTTGCCCTTCGGCGTCACAAATTATTTTACGGCACAAGACCATATGCCAGGGCACAAAGGCCATTGCTGCGGCTCTATTGACGTCGTGAAGAGCGATTTGTCTGAAATGTGTGTTAAAGTGAGCCTAATACACATCCTTTGCACCGGCTACATTAAACACTGACACCACTGATTTTTTTAAAGCAACTGACAGTAGCAGGCTGGCTGGTATAGCTGGGCACAGCTGCCAAAATGGCCTTAGGGATCTCAGGGCTTCACGGCCAGTGGCAGGGGCAATGGCGGTCATGGCCTCCATGGCCTCTGTGAAATTCCCACCCTGGTGTTGGTGTTTGTGCATGCTACACCATATTCATATTATTCAGCAGACAGTTGGACGTTTAAGACCATACTGTATCTTGAAGTTGCATATACACAATGTTTCACATAGTAAGTATCTCTCTATGGTATGTTTGTTGTATATTTCTGTGTGTCATCGTTCAAATGGATTAAGATAGGATGACAACTTAATCTCCCAGGGACATACTGAATTCCTATCTGCAGGGTGGGAATTACATGGAGGCCATGGGCTCCATTGCCCTTCCTTCTGGCCGTGATGCCCCGAGATCCCTCAGTGGTCTGTAACCTGCCCTAGGCAAAGGATGTGTAATTGGCTCATTTTAACACACATTTCATAAAGAAAATCTCTTCACGATGTCAATATAGAGCAATGTCCTTTGTACCCTGGCAGGTGGCCTTGTGCCCTAAAAAATTATGTGACGCTGAAGGCCAAATGGCGTTGCCCCTAAAAAGACGAAATTCCCACCCTGCCTATCTCTATCGGATATTTCGCCTAATTTCTAAATCAGGTTGTCATTCCAAAACAACCAACCTGTAGCCTGTACTACGAAGCTAGTTTAATGCCTTATCCGAGTAAGTTTGAGTTTAAACCTGGTTTAGCCGTACTACAAAGCAAGTTAACTTTCAATCACCATGGCAACTGACGCTGCAAAGCTAACCTGGTCGCGACCAGGTTAGCTTCAGAGGATAAGATCAAAATCCATGACAGACCCATATAATCGGCTCTCTGGAGTCACTCACCGTTCATATAAGATCGCCATATGAAAAATAGATTGCAGTCAACTGAGAATATAACAAGAAAAACATTTGTGGCTCTGTAGGCTACATAATTAAATTAAGCCTACTTACCACTTTATGTCTTAACAGCTCAACGATGCGTGGAGAAATATGATCACTATTAATCACCGCGGCGCATATCATGAATGGACCCTCAAATGGAGTGAAGGTGATATTCTCCTACATGCCAGAAAAGCCTATACATATAATATAGATATGGGATAAATATGGATAGCCCCAATACTAAATATGCAGGCTATTCTTGCATCTTTCAGCTGGAACTGTGTCCTGTAGGCTGTATGCCAATATATGAGCAAAAATAGGCTAGTTTTTATCAATGATAATATGCCCGCATCGTCTCAATTCAGTTCAGCAGTTTTCTCTTTTATAGTAGGCTATTAGGCTTTATACTAGGCTATTTTATATATGAATTATTCGATCAGTGCAACCACACACATGAGTGATAGAGATCATTATTCATTGAGCATGCGTTTCTAAATCTATGGTCTAAATAGGCTTACAGATTGTGGAAATGTATAGACTGAGACTGCTGTATCAATGTATGCAGCTGTATCAGACAGAAATCGCTGATCAAAGTAGCCTAAATCAAATGACTGATGTGAATACAAGCTGCTGCTTTAGACAGCCCTTCAGCAGACTATCCAACGCGGATTTTCATTCTGACATTAAATCGCGGATACATTAAATATCCGCTAAAACTCTGATCATGCACTGCGCTTTCATGGAACGAGGAAATGGGTGTGGGCGTGGATCAACTCAGCTGTTCATAATGTGATTGGCCAGCGCACCTCTTTCGCGTGGACGCGCGCCTGTGCACGAGCGAAAAACGTGCGCGTGCACAGGCAGATCCCAGGTCCACTTACCTAGTAAAAAACCAGCGTCGTAGTATCAGTTAACTAGATAGCTTTGATCCTGTTCAGTCAAACCAGATCAAAGGGACTTATCGCGGATCTGTTAAACTAGTTTCGTAGTACAGGGCTCAGTGTCTGCCTTGCTGTTGTTGTTATTGTAACTTCAAAGCACATTTACCGTAATGTACTTTTCTCTCTCTCTGCGTTTCTCTTGCAGTTCAAAATCTTAATTCCTGTATCTCCAAAATGTAATCGCATCTTTTCCCCCAGTGAATATCTGAAACGGTCTAACTCATTGCTAATTCTAAAAGTATTGCACTCCCAGTCATTCTGTTTCTGGTAGTCTGGCATATCTCAGGTCTGATGCTATGGCTTCTAGGACAGAATTATCTCAGAACATTACGATCCAACTGAACAATCATAATAAGGTACAGTCCAAAACACCAAAGACCAAAACAGTCCAATCTAGAGCTCAGACTCACAAAAATATCCTTAACTTATCGCTTCGCACCAAAATGAGTGTGTGTGGGGGGGGGGGTTATACACTAGTGCACTACCCGTTCCACTTCCTCCCCTTAGCCCCATTCACACACGATGCTCTCCCACTCTTCACCCCCGCCCCCCCATCCTCCCCCTGATGGGTGAATTGCACAAAATCAGACACTGTACTTTCTCGGGTCTCCAGCAGTGCACACGCCAAGTTTGAAGTCGATCAGATGAACGGTTCTCCAGATGTGTGCATGCTGTGTTCTGATTGGTTGAAATTACAAGGAATTCGAGACTACACTTTCTTGGGTCCCCAGCAGTGTACCCGCCAGGTTTGGCACTATGACTTTGCACGTGTCCGAAATTCGGCACCAACTCCATCGGGGTCCCAGCAACGCAAATCAAACAACCCCCCCCCCCCACCCCCCCTTCCCGAGTTTGAAGTCGATCGGACAAACGGTTCTCAAGATAAACTGTTTTTTGTGTGTGTGTTGCCCATAGGTGGCGCTATGACTATGTGGGTGTCCAAATTCCATGAAATGCAGCACTGCACTCCGCCAGGTTCCCAGCAGCGCACTCCCCACGTTTGAAGTCGATCGGACGAATGGTTCTCGAGATAAACTGCTTTTTGTGTTGCCTGAAAGTGGCATTATGCCAAATTGCACGAGATTCGGCACTGCACACTGCACTTGTCGGGTCCCCCTAAGCGCACTCCTCTGACGAACGGTTCTCCAGATATGGCAAAGGACAACATAAACACACACACACACACACACACAGATCTGCCTTATAGTGTAGAGTTATTATAAACTAAATTAAATGAAGTGTGAACCAGATCACATAATCAATGGGTTTCCTAATCTACATGCGCAGAGTTTCACCACCATCACTGCAAATGCTGTATGGCATGCAGGAACTTTCTTTCACTCGGAAGAATGGCAAACACATATTTTCTGCCGAGAAACTCTGCTGTTGCATACTCCTGTTCTTGTTTAATTGTTATTGAGCATATTTCTGCATTAATAACTGCAATTATAGCTCTTTAAACTCGATGAACGTTGACGTTACTGCTCGAGGCGGAGAGCCACGGAGGCAGCCATTTTGCCAGCGCCGTTCCTGATTGGCCGGTTACAATGTCAACTGCGAGGCAGGTCCCTGATTGGCCCGCCTGCATTGTGGCAGCTGAAAGAGCCCACATCGGGGCGGAGGCCAAACGGTCTTGCAGAATGAAACAGAATGTGAGCTCACATGACTGGATGCTTCACCAGGCTAAGTAACTCATGTTTCCCTAGAAAACTCCACAAACGTTTTGTGGACTTTAAAAGCTTCACCCATCCTGATCGGCATGGGGCTGAGTAGTTCATCCTTTTAATAAACTATATACTGTAGATGCCCTTAGTTCCTCTAAACTTTAAGTCATGATGTCGCTTATGATGTAACACAGTTCAGTTCTTTGGTATGGCACACAGAGGGATCTGGGAGTGGCAATTCTGCTTAAAGGGACAGCAGCATCCTCATGTTGACAGGTGGTCTTAAAGGGACAGCAGCATCCTCATGTTGACAGGTGGTCTTAAAGGGACAGTATCATCCTCACGTTGACAGGTGGTCTTAAAGGGACAGTATCATCCTCATGTTGACAGGTGGTCTTAAAGGGACAGTATCATCCTCATGTTGACAGGTGGTCTTAAAGGGACAGTATCATCCTCATGTTGACAGGTGGTCTTAAAGGGACAGTATCATCCTCATGTTGACAGGTGGTCTTAAAGGGACAGTATCATCCTCACGTTGACAGGTGGTCTTAAAGGGACAGTATCATCCTCATGTTGACAGGTGGTCTTAAAGGGACAGTATCATCCTCATGTTGACAGGTGGTCTTAAAGGGACAGTATCATCCTCACGTTGACAGGTGGTCTTAAAGGGACAGTATCATCCTCATGTTGACAGGTGGTCTTAAAGGGACAGTATCATCCTCATGTTGACAGGTGGTCTTAAAGGGACAGTATCATCCTCACGTTGACAGGTGGTCTTAAAGGGACAGTATCATCCTCATGTTGACAGGTGGTCTTAAAGGGACAGTATCATCCTCATGTTGACAGGTGGTCTTAAAGGGACAGTATCATCCTCATGTTGACAGGTGGTCTTAAAGGGACAGCAGCATCCTCATGTTGACAGGTGGTCTTAAAGGGACAGTATCATCCTCATGTTGACAGGTGGTCTTAAAGGGACAGTATCATCCTCATGTTGACAGGTGGTCTTAAAGGGACAGTATCATCCTCATGTTGACAGGTGGTCTTAAAGGGACAGCAGCATCCTCATGTTGACAGGTGGTCTTAAAGGGACAGTATCATCCTCATGTTGACAGTTGGTCTTAAAGGGACAGCAGCATCCTCATGTTGACAGGTGATCTTAAAGGGACAGTATCATCCTCATGTTGACAGTTGGTCTTAAAGGGACAGCAGCATCCTCATGTTGACAGGTGGTCTTAAAGGGACAGCAGCATCCTCATGTTGACAGGTGGTCTTAAAGGGACAGTATCATCCTCACGTTGACAGGTGGTCTTAAAGGGACAGCAGCATCCTCATGTTGACAGGCGGTGCTTAAAGGGACAGTATCATCCTCATGTTGACAGGTGGTCTTAAAGGGACAGCAGCATCCTCATGTTGACAGGCGGTGCTTAAAGGGACAGTATCATCCTCATGTTGACAGGTGGTCTTAAAGGGACAGCAGCATCCTCATGTTGACAGGCGGTGCTTAAAGGGACAGTATCATCCTCATGTTGACAGGTGGTCTTAAAGGGACAGCAGCATCCTCATGTTGACAGGTGGTCTTAAAGGGACAGTATCATCCTCATGTTGACAGGTGGTCTTAAAGGGACAGCAGCATCCTCATGTTGACAGGTGGTCTTAAAGGGACAGCAGCATCCTCATGTTGACAGGTGGTCTTAAAGGGACAGCAGCATCCTCATGTTGACAGGCGGTGCTTAAAGGGACAGCATCGGGGCGGCTGTAGCTCAGGAGTCGTCCACTAATCACTTTGGATAAAAGAGGTCGGTGGTTCGATTCCCGCCTCCTCCAGTCTGCGTGTCGAAGTGTCCTTGGGCAAGATACTGAACCCCAAATTGCTCCTGATGGTGTGCCAGCACCCTGCATGGCAGCCTGCCGCCATCGGTGTATGAATGGGTGAATGTACATACTGATTGTAAAGCGCTTTGGATAAAAGCGCTATATAAAGGCAGGCCATTTACCATTTACCATCCTCATGTTGACAAGTGGTCTTAAAGGGACAGCAGCATCCTCATGTTGACAGGTGGTCTTAAAGGGACATCAGCATCCTCATGTTGACAGGTGGTGCTTATGCAATCCGCCACCTGGAGATAAATGGCATTAATGAAGCATTGGTAGAGTGTGATAGACCCCTCCATTTGCACATTGTTAAAACAGATCAATGCATTATGCAACACATTCCCCGATCTGGTAAGAGTGCTCTTGTGAGGCAGATTTGCAAGTCATAAAATAAAACTTTTAAATGCAAAGAGGTGAGAGGCGTATAATTCTGTTCTGCTGTTTACAATGAGACTCGCGAGCCGAGAATAGATTTGCATAAACGGCAGCATATGTGTATCGTCTTTGTTTCACCTTGAAGCAATTTGTGGTACCAATTTGCAATCTTTTAAAAAGGTGTTTGCTCATGGGACATGGACGTTCAAACTCTGCACAAACACCAAAATGCAATAACAGTGATCATTGACAAGATGTGATGCGAATGAGCATTCTTTTATTATTACTAGGCATCTCGGGCATGAGGGCGCTCGATTCCTCTCGCTCGATTCCTAGGCTCGCCCGCTGCGCCGAATCTACCACCACACTACACAAATGCCTTCACTGTGTTGGTTTTGAGTGAAACGCATGAATACATAGGCTACATGTCTGCAGAGTACAGAGACACACACACGCGCACACACACACACACACACACACACACACACACACACACACACATGTCTGCACCCTGGCCAGTTGTATCACTGGTCAGCACATGTAGCAAACCAAGACCCGATAAGAAAGTTCTGGCTGTCTGACCATTAGAGACAGTTGAGCTCACTCTACTGTATGTGAAGTGACATCACAGCATGGCATGACCGACTGAAGCCCAGCGCTCTGTTGAGGACTGATAAGGCGGTCAAAGTCTGGGGCGGAGGATTACCATATTGAGTCTAGAGAGAGAGAGAGACATACACACACACACACACACACACACGTGTGTATGAATGTGATGTGAGTGTGTGTTTGTGTTCACATGCACGTCTCATGTATGACGGTCGCTCAGAGCAACCTTGTGTTTGCCACAATCTGAGATAGGAGTAATGAGCTGCATTGTATCAATTAGCTACATATGGAAACATTAGATAACACGAACCAGTTTCGGCCACCCATGTTTCTTGAGATGTTGAGATATTGGAGCTAGCTGACTAGTCTGCTGCTGAATAACGGCTGATGTCACTTCAAATCATAGGAGACAATATCCTACTGAGGATATCATGTACTCTCTCTGGAGTACTCTCTCCATATATATATATTTTTTTATGAACAGCTAATGAATGTATATTGGTATTCCCAGTGTTATTATGCCAGTTATGCCACTGTGGGATGCCAATTAAGGCTGTGATGGCTATCGGTTTGCCCCTGAGACACAGTGGCAAGAATGGCAGAAAATCCATCCGACAGTCAAACTGATGTCATTTCAGATATCTGGGATCCCGCCGTAAGAAATGGTAGCAGAAATCTGAGGAGGCCGTTTCAAAGAGCAGCAAAAATGCTCTTCTCCTCTTTTGTCAATCTGCAGTAATCATTTCTACCAGAGATTGAAAACAATAAAAACATAGCAACTTCAGTTGGACATTCAAAGAATGGCACGTCAACGGTATTTTATTTGGAACATGTTTAGATTGTTTTATTTCATGCTTACTTTGCAAAATGGATCACATCACAAGGAATAGGATGAAGCAACGTGTTCAGAAATCCACAGGCAGGTAATTCAATCCAAATGGCTGAGATTCTTTTTCCACTGATTATCAAAGGAAATACCAGGCATTCTGATAGAGGTCAAAGGTCACTTGACTGAGCGCAGCTGAAGGGGCGGTTGTGTTCGGTACAGACCGTCAACAGTGGAAACGACATGAACCTGTTACATAATGATTTACATGTGAGAAACAAGGCAGCTAATTAGTTAATGAATCACAGTGCATTACAATTGTCTCGATGCATTACTTGTATTCTAACAACTGCATTCTTTGCTCGCCCCCTATATTTATGTTGATTTAATGTGAAAATCTAAATTATGGTTATGTATACTACAAATACTGTAGCATGTTGGACAATACCGTAGAGATGTTACTATTTCCTTAATGAAATCTTAGAAATAGTGTTGGTCAGAATTTAATTTTAAAACATGTAATGTTTTTGTATGTTGTTTATTTTCTGATATGCTGCAATTTCTAGTCTAAAATACATAGGGCCACATTCATGAGATTCAATGGTAACAGCATTGCAATGCGCAAAATCTGCAGGTCATTACTGTGATGAGCCACAACCAAATAACGTTGGTGTAAAAAAAAAAATAGACACCAAGGCAAACATCTCACATAGGCCTACACAGTATATGACTATTACATTACTGTATTCATTGTACCATTTTTTTTTTACTCATTCTGTATACCCTAATCCTATTTTCCACAAGTGATCAAATGCTGCTTTTATTTTGAAGTCAACATCACTTTACTTCCAGTCTTATTGGAATTGTCTGCAGCAGCTGCGGTTCACAGGCGTGGCTCTTCAGGGTGCCTGTTCACTATGCAAAGTTTAATTAACATTGATTTTCATCGGCTGTCATCTATCTGGGTTGTTGCTGAGAATAAGGCAGAGGTAATGAATATGAAGTATGAATCATTTCAAATGACTGCAGTTGTAGATTGTGCACAATAGTGTTGATTTAATCTTAAACGTGATTTACCGCCTCAGTCTAAATATACCATCTTACTAGAGTAGGGGGAATTTTTACAGCTGTGCACTCTTAGAATTGCTTCCTGAACATGAAACGATCAAAGGGAGTGATGTGATGGCACGACAAAGACGCTGTGTACTGTAATGCTGGATTTATATGAAAACACTGCCTTGCCCTTGACTGTCTGAGCCCATACAGTAAGTCACCACCCTGCCGGGGAGTTCAGGGGATAACTCTACGCGAAACGCACGTGCAGCATCCTGCCGTGCCGTAGTCCATCACGGTGCGACATAAACGGCACAAGGGGGAAGGAAGGCGGGAACATCAGAAACGGCATCATAGATCACAGGCTATGACCTCATAGATCACAGGCTATGACCTCATGAGTATCAGCTTACAGTAAAGGTCTAGTTTCCTGGGTGTTAAAGAGACAAATGTTGCCATTGGCCGTGATCGCTAGAGGTCGCCACAGTCTCATATTTAATAGGCTGAAAAACGGGGTGGGTTGGGTGGACCTGCGGTAGCGTGCTCCTCTTTCAACTGAGAGAGCAGGCGAGGGAAGCGGGTTGGCCTCCTATCTTTTTATCCATGTTGTTTTCCGTTTTTAACCTCGACCCGAACCTTAACAGAGTTGTTTTAAACATAGGCTACAGGCGACGGTTGGCCGTCGGCAGTGTGCTGTCGGTGAGCGTCTGTTGCCCTAGCCTTTGCGGTGTGCACTGTTGGGGACACTAGTCGGCCTTGTTGGCGGCTTTTTCCGCCAAATACATGTTGAATCGGCGTCAGGGCCATCGTTGATAGAAATCACTCTGATTGGCTGGTAGCAAAGCAGTGCAGGAGAAGAGGGCGCGCACACAAAACGTTCTGCTCATTTTCCAAATTCATCTCATCTGATCATTCCAATACACCCATATTTTCACAATGCCTGTTGCTGATATCGCCCCGTTATTTTTTAGCTCCCCGTCTTCCTTACAAGCAAAAGACCAGGCAAGGGCTGACAACGCCAGTGCCATTTGCAACTTTTTATCAGACATATTCTCCATTAAGGAGCTATATTAAAGGATGGCTTTACCGATTATCAACCCACTTTGTATCATTATAATGTCGTTAATATAAGCAGATGGGCAGCGCTTACGTTTTTTGTTTTTTTGAAGTATGCGCACATCCACGGAGAAGCCCAGCCTTAACGATCCTGACTTGCAGCTGACAGGGGCGGAGTTTCTGCAGCAGGCAGACAAAGGGAGGATTTTTCTCAGAGGAAAACATAATAGTTTGTATATACCATTGAGACACCAAGGCGTTTTCTGTATATTCTGGTTTGTATATCTGCAGTCCTCGGTCTAACGCAGGCGCAGGAACATACGCGCCAGTTGACCATCAACTGTAGTATTTGCGGTGTGTTCAAGTGCAAATTTTTGGCTCCGAAAAACGGCGACTGTGGGGCGATATAGGCCGTTTGCATTTCACGAATCGCACATGTACATGTCGTTTTTTGGAGTCCGTGGAAATAGACCTATTCTGTCGTTTCGGTATGATGACGTGTTGAACTGCATGACGGGGGAGGAAGGCAGGAACGTCAAAACAGCATCAGAGACGGCCACAGGTCAGGAGGTCCCAGTGACCTCCTGATTATCAGCTATGGGTCTGCAGGAAGGTGTGAGAAGATGATTTTAGGGCCGTCAATCTGGCTCTGCAGCGTTTCAATGGTGTTAGTCTTTTATTGTTAGGACTTAGTATAAGAACACCTTCTCTACAGGAATATGATTTAGAATCTCTCTGGACCTGACTTCCAATAAACTCTCTCCACAGGCGTATAGGTTGCATTGTTCTCATCTACTGACTGGTCTATTGTATTATTTTTATTATTGCTGTGCTGTTGAACCTAAATAAAATCCATCAATGACACTTTGTCTGATGCAACAAATAAATCCATACAATGATGAGTCAGGAGTGGAATAAGTAGGCAATATTACCAGTTGAAGTAAAGTTTTTCCTATACTGATGCTCCAGAGAAACCATATCTCTGGCAGACGCATAGTCTACTGTCTGCCACCAAACATCTCATCTCTGGCAGGCGCATAGCCTACTGTCTGCCACCAAACATCACTCCCTGGTGGACAGTGTAGCCGGAGGCTGAATGCATACATGCAGATTTACCCTTCGCTCAAATGGATAGGAGCAGGTGCTTCAGATGAGGTTGGATCTTGTGGCTGGATCCGATAATGAGGATGTGCTGAACAGACTTAGGTACACAAGCATGGCACCAGGATTTCTATTCTAAGAGGGGGCTTGGGATGTATGTACAGGATGTATGTGTATATATATATATATATATATATATAAACATATATACACGTGTACATACACGTGTATATATATATATACATACACGGTATATATATATATATATATATATATATATATATATATATATATATATATATATATATATATATACACATCACATGCAAAGAATTAGGCATGACGAGTGATGATTGGTTAGATTTAGGCATGAGTGATGATTGGTTATTAGGTATGAGGGCTCATGATTAGTTAGGTTTAGGCATGAGGAGTGATGATTGGTTGTTAGGTATGAAGGGTCATGATTGGTTAGGTTTAGGCATGAGGAGTGGTGATTGGTTAGGTTTAGGCATGAGGAGTGATGATTGGTTAGGTTTAGGCATGAGGAGTTGTGATTGGATAGGTTTAGGCATGAGGAGTGATGATTGGTTGGGTTTAGCCATGAGAAGTGATGATTGGTTGGATTTAGGCAAGAAGAGTGATGATTGGTTAGACTTAGGCATGAGGAGTGATGATTGGTTAGGCTTAGGCATGAGGAGTGATGATTGGTTATTAGGCAGGAGGAGTGATGATTGCTTAGGTTTAGGCATCAGGAGTTGTGATTGGTTAGGTTTAGGCAAGAAGAGTGATGATTGGTTAGACTTAGGCATGAGGAGTGATGATTGGTTAGCCTTAGGCATGAGGAGTGATGATTGGTTATTAGGCAGGAGGAGTGATGATTGCTTAGGTTAATATCAAGAAAAGGTCCACAATGGAAATAAGCCTTTTCCCTTTATTGCGTGTTCTCAACTGTTCTCAACTTCAGTGATTCTTTTTTAAACGTATGTATTCGTGCAGGGCGGTTGTATACATATCTTTTTATGAATGATCAAATAAATTCAAACAATCAATCAGTCACACTTGGTGTGTTGCTGGGAACCCAAGGACGTGCATCGGATTTGGTGTCATTTGGACACACGACACATTCAATATTAACAAACTAATGGAGAAGATTAAATGTATTGTTACAGTAAATAAGTTAATAAGTGCTTGACAAAGTTATGTTACACGAGGTTTCTGATGTAGCTGACAATTTGCTCAGCTTGAATTCTGGTGTTTTTAATTTATCTCTGCATCTTACACACAGAGGCACAGAGTGTTTCCCCTCTACAAGGCTATCCAAACAACATTTATTTTGACAGCTCTTTTTGGCAGTTTGCCTGCCCATTATCATTTTGTTTATATCTATTATATCTATATTTTGTTTCGATATATTGTTTGAATGGAAATCAGTCGTTCAACAGTCATCCTATTTGAATATCCTTTATTTTAGTGTATCGTTTTGTGAGCTTTATACAACACAAGCAATGATCTATAATGATTTATAATGTTTAGTAGATGGACATAGTCCAGAGTTGCAACACTGAACGTAAAATCACAGCATAGAGCGATGAAATCAAGATGCACTGGACAGCACTGACTGACAGCTCCCAATTTTCGACTCTTGGCTAAGGGGTGAAAGAGTGACCAATCGATTTCTAATCATGGGTCTTAGTGTGGATTTGAGGTGCAGGACCAGGAAGCACAATGCATTACCGGTACTTCAAATTGGACTAAGGTAATTTGGGCATTTCTGGCCATATCAAAGCCCCAATCAAACGCACAATGCACACAACAGTAGTTCAGCATTCAGCTGAGAAACACATAGCCTAGTACTCTGTCTTCTGAAAAGGTCTGCCATTGCATTCACTCGCTCGTCTAGGTAATCGAAGGCTAACACAAGAGCGTTTTTGAAAGCGTTTCACCTTTGTACCTTTACAAAAATAAGATGGAGCTGGATGTCGAAGCGCAGTATGTCAACACGTTAAGACCACAGCGGTGACTCTGCATCCTGGGCTGATGTGTTTTCCCAGAGCTTGTTTGTCCGCTCTGCGATTTTGGCCTCTTAACCTTTCCTCTCTTCCAGGCTCCCTGGTGGCCTTCCACTCACGCTATGCACGCTAGGCCTGGGGACGGCAGCTGCACAGTGTCACTGGGAAACTTCACAACTCTGCCTCAAGGCACTCCATTTTCACTCAAATCGTCAAGCTGGCGTGGTGCCTGGTTGTCTTGAAGCTGCAGTTTGATGCTGCATTGCCTTGTTTATGTCTCAGCCAAGACAGGTCCAAGGTGGCTGTGAAGTGCAAATGGGATAACACAAAAACAAATAAAAAAAAAACACTACGGCGGCGCGTGTGCAGTGGTAGATTCGCTGCCGACCAACAAGAGGGTCGCATGTCTGAGGCCCCCGTGTTACCTCCGGCTTCGTCGGGTGTCCATACAGGCACAATTGGCCGTGTCTGCGAGTGGGAAGCCGGATTAAGGGTATGTGTCCTGCTGGTGACCAGCACCTGGTCGCTGCACTCCTCCTCTGGTCGGTCGAGGCGCCTGTTCAGGGGGGAGGGGAACTGGGGGTAATGGCGTGATCCTCCGGGCTACATCCTGCCGGTGAAACTCATCGCTGCCAGGTGAAAAGAAGCGGCTAGCGACTTCACATGTATCGGAGGAAGCTTCAGCCCAGCAAGCAAAATTATGTCATGATGACGTCTTTCAGTGACGGATGTGACAGGATGAGGCCAAATTGCAGCTGATATGGGGATGATTTAGACGTGTCTTCAGCATATTCAGTTATTCTAGTATACAGTGTGCATTCAGCAGCTTTCAACAAATGTATTTCCACATTAACATTTTATGCTTTTTTGTTTTTAACTCATTGAGTGCCATGGACGAACATGTTCGTCAATTGGTTTAGTAACGTAGAGTGCCAAGGACGAACATGTTCGTCAATTGCGTTTTTTGACGGTGGGACGTTGATCAAAGCCTTCTGTATCTCCTGTACAAATATTGTAGCTATTGGGTGTGTATAACCTATTTTACAGACCCATAGGTGGCAGTGCTCTCCAGATTACAGAAAGGTCCGGAAAACTGTAGCAAAAAGCCGTGATCAAAGAGAAGCCGATGCATGCTGCAGCCAGAGCCATATAGATTGCTCTGTCTGCAGCTGACGTCGGGCTGCGAACATCAGTCAATCCGCGCACACAACTGAGCTCCTCTGCCTCTGTCTGTCTGTCTGCATATAGTTTCTCCACACGATTACCCGCCAGAAAGGCAGCACCCGACGCCGAAGGGCCAAACCTATCCCTGCAGTCCCATTTGGCATTTCCTTGTCGCGCTGGGAGACGGCCGGGAGCCGCCCGGCGCAAAAACGGAGGCTCCGAAAATAGACTGGGTGCGTGTGGGGAGGAGTTTGCAGCTGAGGCGGGGAGAGGGGGGTGGGGCGGGTGGGGCACGCAGGCTCCACAGAACTACACCACGTCACTACATCAGAAAATATTAGCTAGCGTCAGTGAATGTGCTTGAAATGCTGCATTTCACAAAAGGCTGAATATCTCAGCTTATAATTTGAAAACTGTATTTTTGCTCAAAACAGCCTATCTTCTCCGGCTCATAACTAAAGAACGGAAAATGGGATCAATAAACTTTTTTTTGCAGATGATAGAAGAGAGTCTCCTCGTTCTTTGTGCGTGTTCGGTGTTTACATAGTAATATCACACAATATTCTGTGGGCCTCGAGAAATCACTGAAAACGCTCTGAAACTCTGGCACTGGGAGATTCCGTTCTCCAAAAGTGGCTGGCACTCAATGAGTTAAGAGCTGGGCATGTTTTCTGGTAGGAGTTAAGGTTGTGTTTTCTGCTTGGTTGTCATTTCTGTTTTGCCGATGTGATTTCCAATTTGTTGCAATTTCTTGATGTGTTTTCCTATTTGCCTTTGTGATTTGTAGCTGCTTCATGGCCACCATAAAGGGTTGGTTCAGGTTGTTGTTGATGACATTTTTTTTAACTTAACCATACATAATAACACCTACAGGTGGTCTAATACAGATGCACACAGCCATGGCATACAGACAGATGAAGAAATTAGTCCCCAGTCAAAAGTTTGGATACACCACATTTTTTTCGATATTTTTACGTGTCCACACCATGTGATATCATAATGGTGAAATAACACAAAATGGAATTGTGCAATGATTGAAAAAGAGTGAAACAAATCAAAACTCTTTTTTAGATTAGGCAATATATTATTATTATTATATATTTGACTAGTATAGTCTACTTTCATACACCACTGTTGCCATCATAACCATCTACTCATAAAGCTTCAATTGTGTGTAATGTGTTCCACCAAAGTGGGTCCACCTCGTGTGTGGTGCCGTCAGAGGCAAAGTGATGCCCTCTTGTGGAGACGGTGCGCGTAGCAGGCAGTGCGTGACGCGCCGGGGTGGAGCCGAGTTCAGACGCGCTGTGGCAGCTCTGACTCTGTGCTCAGACATGGAGTTGTTACCAAGGATGCCACCAATGCAAAACCATCGGCTTTACGAGTTGCATGGCAATAGAGACACATTTACCTGCTATTTCCATTCAGTTTAAGAGTAGGCCTATTTTTACTGCCTCCTCGAGAGATATAGCCTGATACCAACTGTTTTTTTGGGTTGAATATTTCAGATTTTTACAAACATCAGTTTTGCATACATTTTCACCTATCTTTTTACGAGCATTTTCTTTTTTTTTCTTCTTTTTTTTTAATATCTTGGCCACCACTGGACCTGTTGCAAAAATGTGAGGGTGCATGCCTGCTTGAATGCCTCTTTCACCCACAATTTGACTTATTGGAATGAGAGGCCAGTGGGACTGAGCTATATGTCGAGCACATTGTTTTCTTCTTCTGGGAAAAACAACTTCAAAGTCCTCTTTATGGAGTTTCAAAATGACATATTCTAACTTGATGAACGCATCAAGCAACGATGGGATCTATTTTGCCGAAGCTTACAATGTATCTCTTGTGGAGAGAATCTTTCAAAACGACAGCAACAACACCGGCTGCACAAACTTCACCCTGGACGCGCAGGTGGTCGGGGTTGGGGTCTTCCTTTCCGTGTTCATTTTGGTGGCAATCGTGGGCAACATCTTGGTCATCCTGTCTGTGGTGTGCAACAAGCACCTGCAGACGGTCACCAACTTCTTCATCGTCAACTTGGCCGTGGCGGACTTGCTGCTGAGCATCATCGTGCTGCCCTTCTCCGCCTCTCTGGAGGTGCTGGGATGCTGGGTGTTCGGCCGCGTCTTCTGCAACATCTGGGCAGCGGTGGACGTGCTGTGCTGCACCGCGTCCATCCTCAGCCTCTGCGTCATCTCCATCGACCGGTACATAGGCGTCAAACACTGTCTCAAATACCCCAGCATTATGACCGAGAGGAAGGCGGGGGTCATTTTAGTCGTGGTATGGGTCTCCTCAGCTGTCATCTCCGTCGGCCCGCTGCTGGGGTGGAAGGAGCCGCCGCCGCCGGACGAGAGGGTGTGCAGCATCACGGAGGAGCCGGGCTACGCGCTCTTCTCCTCGCTCTTCTCCTTCTACCTCCCGCTGCTGGTCATTGTCGTCATGTACTTCAGGGTGTACGTGGTCGCCCGCAGGACTACCAAGAGCCTGGAAGCGGGCGTCAAGCGGGAGAGGAACAAGTCGATGGAAGTGGTGCTCAGGATACACTGTCGCAGCAGCACGCTGGAGGACGCCGCGCGCGCCGCCAGCAGCACCAGCACCAAAAGCAGCAAGAACCACCCGTTCCGGAGCTCGCTGTCCGTGCGCCTCATGAAGTTCTCCAGGGAGAAAAAGGCTGCGAAAACCCTGGCGATAGTCGTTGGGATGTTCATCGTGTGTTGGCTGCCTTTCTTCTTCTTTCTGCCTCTAGGTATGTTACGTTTATGTTATATTTACGTCTACTCTTTCTGTGCGTAAAATGCGCTCCAGCGCGTCTGGCACGTCTGTTTTACCTGCAGACTCCTCGACATTGTTTAGAAATAATTCACTATCCTCACATAATGACAAATCTGTTTGAAATCGCTTAACATCCTCATTATGACATAGCCTACTTTCAATTAATATCCACCTCAATGCCTCAGAAAGCCATAATCTAGTGGCATGTGATCATCTATTTAATATTAATCGTATATGATGATTCGATTTTTTTTCTTCATCTGACAAATGGTTCAAATGTCATGTGAATAATGCATTTTGCGCCACTGTGACTCGATGAAACTCTGAGGGACTCAACTGACCTAACTCGTCCTGACCTGTAAAATTGTTTTAGCAGTTGGTTAGGGTTACTTTAGGCCAAACAGACCCGTGTGGATTTGGACGCATGTCCATTCCAAATGTGCTATCTACTGACTTCCAATACAGTGCAGCCTAAGAGAACATACACCGACAGGTCAACAGCCACTGCAGAAAGAGCCACGTGGAGAACATAGAAGTAAGCAATGCAATGATGGCTTTCATTCCAAACACTGTATATATTTTTGGGGGGCGGGGGGGGGGGGGGGAATGCTCAAAAACATCTGTTTTTACCAGAAAATGTATTAAGATGAGTGTAATGTAAGCATAATGTGCTTTACTTTCATGCCAGCAAGCATTTTGTGAGAGTATTTTTTTCCTCTCTCCAAATGATTGACAGTCCTATATGATCAATTGTTATTGCCCAGTAATACATTCCTTTACAGCCTTCACATCAGTTCTTTATGTCCCAATCCAAGTAAGAACTCCATGTAGGCAACCTGTTGCCCAAAAGTGGTTCTGATTTGAAGTCTTACAGCCTACAATCATGATTAATGGGCGCTACATGTTTGCTTTGGGCGAGTCATTACATTTCTAGCAGTGAGGGGCTGTTGCTAAATGAATCATTTGTGTACTGCACGCACTGCTGCCTCAAAAAAATTACAAATGATTTGGATTTAAGAAGACAAATGCAGCTGTTTATGCCGAGCACAATGTCTGACGAGAGTCTCTCTAATCGGACTGCAGAGGACCTTCTATGGAAGTGGCCCCTGTGAGTCATTATGGCTCTGCATAAATCAAACTAAATAATACATAAATCCACACAAAGAGGTGCTTACAGACAGACAGACACACACACACACACACACACACACACACACAAATGGGGGGGCTCATGAATTTTTATTTTACATATTTCATAATGGGTTGTAAAAGCCATTAGGAACAAATCGCCAATATTTTATCAGGAGTGCCAGCAGCACTGTCATTCTTGCTGCATCTGTATTATTAAGAACAGAATATTAGAACAAAACGCGGAGATACAGCGTGCATCAAGTGAACTTTTAAGTGATTTGATTATCATTCCATTCAAATAGCCTGTGCGTGGTGAAAAGGCCGGGGGCACGTTTATTCGGACTTTAAAGCAGCTGCAGGGAACTTTCCCTTATCTGAGAGTCATCACTTTACATAATGAGAATGCATAATGAAATAAATAAATGGAAAATCATTTGACACCACATTTAGAAGTGCCACGGAACAGAGAGCAGCTGAGTGCTTTTCAATTTGAGTGTCCTGTTTGCATAATTAGGGTCAAGGCCAATCCAATAGGAGTGGGCGTGCACATTCACAGTTCAAGTTCCATTTGCCTATCGATTCATTCAAAAACAATTGGTCTTTTGGGATTGATATTGATCGCAGAGTTATGCACAGACCAAACCTCTGCCCATAAGAGCATGGCGCCTCATAATTGACACACACATGCCTATACAGCATAAGTGAAAGTGAAATAGTGCCAAGCTCCTCCTCCGCTCTTGTTATTGTGGATTTCATGAAGGAGGAAGCCTGCTTGATAACCGTGCTCGTAGGACAGCAGCACACCCAGAAGGAGGCCAGGAAGCCAGCAGTCCCTGTAGAGGATTGACCATTGTTTGAGCAGGCCAGCCCCCCTCCCCTCCCCTGCGGTCCTCTGGCCTGATTACCACAGTGATTAAGTGACATTCAAGAATTGGCCATTTCCTTGTCCCCGTTCACTCAAATCGCAACGTGCACAGAAAACAGGAGGAAGAAAGGAAAGGGTGAGGTAGAGATGGCTGCAGTCCACACACACACACACACACACACGCACACACACACACACACGCACACACACACACACACACAGTACGCCACACTCTCTTGAAAAGACCAATGCAGTATAAATGTTCTTTTGCCTCGATTCATTTGTGAATCATACGTCACACTGATTTGATGTTACAATCCCGTGTTCTCACAAATCCAATGTGAGCGTTCATACAGAATCCCAATAGGCTCTTTTCCCCGCAACCGTTTGAGCTGGTAAAGCAAGAAGTAAAGCAGGTGTAACCAATAACATTAACGAGGGCCCTGGCACTAGAACACCTAGATGTTCTGATCATAAGTTAAAATGATGGTCCACTGGCCAGCGGACCATGCTACACTGTTTTATCTAGATTTGCTTTTAACTCTTGCTTTATTTCTCTTCTGCTTTCATATTTCTTTTTTTTTCATTCTTATGTGATGCATGTTTTTTTTTTGGTATTCTATTTCAGTGTTTGTCTGCCATGTAATGTATATTGTTGTCTTGGACCCCAGGAAGACTAGCTGTCGTCTTGGCGTCGGCCAATGGGGATCCGTTTAATAAACAAATAAACGGAATGGAACCATCATTAATGGCGTTGGTTACACCTGCCTTACTTCCGGCTTCAAAACGCTTGATGTGAAAAGGGTCCATTTGTGGGCCCCATGTCCAAAGAATGATGTAGTAAGTAACCCACGAATGGGTGAGGACGTCGGGCAATATGCCGCCATAAATCTGCAGGAGCATTTAGCCATGCTGCACCTAATCAAATGTGACGGCGTTGAGAGGGTGTGACGGCGTTGAGAGTGTGTGACGGGGTTGAGAGTGTGCATTGCCAGTCTTTGCCTCCCCGGGCCCCAAGCAATCATCTAAGAGGGGCCCACACTACCTGACTCATGTAAACCATTTCCCGCGCAATCCCATCGCAAACACCGCTGTACTGTCTGTATACCACCACTGCTGTCCCAGTGCAACCCTCCCTCCTTTGAAAAAACAAATCAATACAGCAACAAGCAATGAAATGGTAAGACCACATTATGAACAATACAGTGCACTTACAATACAGTGCGCTTATAGTGATCACCTTGGGACGGGTCAAATTGATCACTATAAGCGGATGATCATTATAACAGATTTTTTCTTTATTTCTCATGCAGATTACCATCTAATTGACATTTGTATATTACAATAGTACAGTACATATAAAGTAAAGGAATGTTATTGACTTTAAAAACCCATACAGTAACTTAGGCCTCCAGCTGTTTCAAACACAGCGGCCATCTCTCCACAGACAGAGATGCTGTGATCTCTCCATACAGCTTTTTGATCAAAATAACTATACTATACTTAAGCAATATAGCATGAGAGCCAGTGTGTTGTGGCAAATATATCCCGCTGATCAGGTGTTATCCCACAAGGCCGCAGGCCGAGTGGGATAACACCTGATCAGCGGGATATATGCCACAACACATGCTGCTCGAGTGCTATATTGCTTTTATAAAACGGTTTCCAAGTATGATAATATAAATATAATAATAATACTATAAGTCCGACTGGCATGGTATTCTGATAGAGTCAGTTGAAACACTACTGTAAGGCGGGACCTCTAGCAAGAAGATAGACGTGCGGGTGATTTGATTGGATCGTTCTGGAGACTGAAGTTGACATTGGCCAATCCTGGCGCTTGCTGAGAAGCTGAGAGCTTTCTGGAAAGCCCGACAGGCAGCTCGAGCGCAGCGCTGCATTCTCAGCGCTTGCTGAGAAGCTGAGTGCTTTCTGCAAAGCCCGACACCAACTAACGTTACGGGGTTAAATGCGGGGTTAACCGTTTTTTTTTTTTTTTGCAAAGAAGACATTAGCCCGCATCTATTCTTGTACAAAACATAATTTTCTGCGAAGTATTAGTAAAGTTATAAGCGAAGATCGATTCACAAGGATCTGACAGCTGTCTCCGCCATTTGTTTTTTTTGAGGTAACCAAAGGCTTTTAGTAAGAGAGTTGCCATGGCAACCAATAACCCATGGCCATGGGTTATTGGAGTGGGTTATTGGATTTATACAATGGCTGTGAACCAATCAGATTGCTTGATTTGAGAGAGCCGTTTTATAATATACCGTAAATTCCGGACTATAAGCCGCGGCTTTTTTCCCGTTTTTTGGCCCCTGCGGCTTATATAACGGTGCGTCTTATCTATGGATTTTTTCAGAAAAAAAAAAAAAAAAAAAAAAAAATCTCTCTTTTTTAGCACTCTTTCTAACTATAAATCCACTTCTGTTTTAATTTCCTCTCTTGCCCTCTTTTCACCACACCGCGGACACTGTGTGCACTGTAAAAATAAACAACGGTGGTGTTGTGTTATGTTGTTTTGTTGAAATGTTACGGTAATACGGTAAATGGGAGCTTCCTCAAACAGCCATCAATGGGCCCGACAATCCCCTCTGTGCGTGACCACTTACATATGGTAATTACGGTAAGCAAACGGCCACTCGGCCATCAACTCCCTCCCCCGACTACCAGGAGAAAATCACAAACTTCGGCGAATTCACACAAAGGAAGATCAAGGAATATTCCATCGAACCGGAGCAGATCATAAATATGGATGAAGTGCCTTTGACGTTCGACCTGCCACTCACTCGGACTGTTAACAAGAAGCGCCCTGGAGGATTCTTTCACCAAAAAAAAGCTTTGCTCGTTCTCGACAGCATGAGAACGAGCAGTAGATGATCATGAGGTGGTTTTTCAGACGTGTCGATATAGCAGTTTATCGAGATGAGAGGATGAAAAGCACACACTGGTGCGGTGGTGCTGTCTGAAGTGAATACAGTGACTGTGAGTAGGCTAATACATTGCACACGTTTCAGGTGCAATTATAGAACCAAATCAGCCTTTTCCCCCCTCCATCTCTAAATCGGACCAGTTGTAGGCTATTAGGCTACCTTTTTTCCTCTGCCTGTCGCGCTGACTGCATTCACGCAGCCAGCAACATTTTGCGACTCATTTTCTTTTGAATTGATAATCAGGCTCGTTTATATGCATTGTAACTTCATGTTGGGATTTCCATTGACCATTGGTTGGATTTGAGCATGCAGGGGACGGGATATGGGGCAGATCCCCGTGCGTAATCACTGTGGCAGCTGCTGCAACGGGGAATCACTCAAACGCAACTTCAATGGAAACGCCTACAAGTCGCAATTGTACATTGTCGAAGTTGTAGAAATATCGCAATTCTTTTGCGAAAAACTGTAATGGAAACACAGCTATAGATGAAGAGGAGTTCGTTGGTTTTGAGTGACAATGAAGGAGAGAGGAGAGTGGTTGACGAAGCCACCCTGAACCTGTTCGTTTCCGACACTGAAGATGAGGACTTTGGTGGTTTCAGTACGCAGGAAGAAGAGGAAGACGAGCATTAGTGACTTGACTTCTCTGGTTACAAGTTTGCTGCACATATAGCCTATTGTTGTGTGATTTTGTCTGGGGATTAGTGACCTGACTTTTGTTTTGTTTTGTTGAAATGTTAATAAATGGGAGCTTCCCCAAACAGCCATCGCTTTCCCGACATTCCTCTCTGTGCACGAACCCTTTCATATGGTAATTAAACATCAAAACACCCGCGGCTTATAGTCCGGTGCGGCTTATAGAAGAAAAAAATAGTCAATTTTGGTCCCGCGGCTTATACACCGGTGCGTCTTATAGTCCGGAATTTACGGTACTATAACTGTGATCACTATAAGCAGATTCCACTGTAATGACAATTCTGCACACGCTATTAATCAAATATTTCAGGCAGCATCACAAGAATACGTGTGCACTTGGAATAAGGCCTTGGGGGGGGGCATTTGACACCTTTGCAGAGTGTTAGATTGCGTCATGATGATAATGTTTTAACACACAATATATCATTATGACAACTTTGGAATTACATCGGACCCACTTCTCCCCGGGGAGCTTGATTCAGGACCCCGTTTCTAAGAGGCTCCTCGACTTTGAGTGTGGGCACGACACAGTGTGACAGATTCCTTTTTGTGCCTTTTCCCATGACGCTGTCAACATCGCCATCCCAGAGATGCTATTCAAACGAGAGGGGAAAGAAGTGCTCTGCCAAAGGAAATAATTAGCTTAGAAAAATAGGCCTGATGTTATCTTTTGGAGTGTCTCTCGAATTCTTGGTAGATCCCTACCATCTACCAAGAATTTGAGAGAAACTCCAAAAGATAACCTTACGGAGGCTGACGAAGGATGTCGGACCATTCCAAAGATCGTTCGATTTTTCTTTTATTGTTATTGTTATTCAATCATTGCCAGATGGATCTGAGCTACTCATAGGTTATAGTTGTAGCAATGTTTCGGCATTAAGGCAGTGGTTCTCAAACTTTTTCATGTCAAGGCCCCTTAAACTGACACAAATTAGACCACGGACTCCCGTTCGATAAGATTTTGTCCCAGGGACAAATTTTGTTTTATTACAGAAAGTGTATGAAACCCATGACCATATAGTCACACATTCTGTCATTGCGTTACTTATGGATTGAATTATAGTGAAAATAGATTATTCCCGTTTTTGCTGGGGACCCCCTGGCCGTCAAACGCCCTCAAGGATCCCCGGGGGTCCCCGGACTCCACTTTGGGAACCACTGAGCTAAGGTACCACATGAATCATTAGGAGAGAAAAAAACAGAGTTGAAGCAGCTGATTTTAAACAAATACTTTGCATCTCACTGGATGCATGGATGAACTTAGGCTCGTTAAACCCCTTTTCCTGGAGTTCTTATTTGATTCTGATTGGAAGCCGTAGCGTTTTCTGCAGCCTAAATGGCCAAGTGGTTCAGGAGACTATCTGTCAACCAGATCACCCAGCCGTAACCATGTTGAAGTGCCCATCACGGACTCCCTGCCCGCTCCAGGCATGCTGCTCTGCAGCTGACCCTGCACTCTGACCTCCCCGGAGGAAGTCAACAAGAAGATAAAGTCCCCACAGGGATCAGTAAAGTGTCCGATTACTGTTATTACGGAACCGTTCCTAAGGGCTTTTTCCAATTCCCATTCCCAGAGGTCACAGGTCATCATTCCTGGGCCTGCTTGTCCAAGAATGCCTTGTTCGCACCTCTTATCGCAATCAAGTCCCTCCTCTGTGATGCCGCTCAAGCTCATCAGTGTAGTGTGATTCACATGGAACTCCTGTGCCATAATGATGTTTTTCACGGGGGCCATTTTGTGTCGAAAAGGCAGGATAAACACAGGTGCAAGCAAAACACTAATGAGGGTTTCCAACTTCCAATCATGGAAGATGGAAACTATTATTAGTGTTTTGCTTGCACCTGTGCTTATCCTGCCTTTTCGACACAAAATGCCCCCCGTGAGAAGGGTCTATACCGCAGGCCAATATTAGTGCATCAGACTCATAAATACTTCTGTTTCCAGCTACCAACTGAGAGGGGGGGGGGGGGGGTTTGGGGGGCTTGGGGGCGGGGATAGAAAATAAAAAGCCTTTCAGATTAGCCTTTTGTATGCATTCTTTCAGTCTGCTGAATGCTGTCTCAGCGTGATGCATATAGCTACCACAACTCCACGGAGAGCCTGGATGAATCGCCAAGTGCAATCATACACAGAATAGGGATAGCTTTTCGACTGGGATTAGCTCAACAATGTCCTAATTGGCTTGTGGGTTCGTTACTTTGTTGCTGAAAATGAATGGTCATTTGAACTGTGGCAGGGAATAAACATGTTCCCAATTAAAACCTCTTGCTATACTTCTGAATATTTTAAAGGTATACTGAAATGGTAAAGGGAAACTCTTTAGCAATAGAGGTGTGCGTATCCAGAATATTACAAGAGTTCTAGCGAAAGCATCGAAACAAAACGTTTGCTCTCCGATCAAGATGTGACCTGAAATGTTGTGTTCTTCAACTCTCCTTCCTCCCCTTCATTTGTGTAGATAAAATATATTCCTCTTAAAGAAATGCCCATTATCTTTTATGGTTTATCTTTTAAAGCTGAAACATTCTTCTAGTTCAGCAAGATGTATTTCAAGGTATGTGTGTGTGTGTGTGTGTGTGTGTGTGTGTGTGTGTGTGTGTGTGTGTGTGTGTGTGTGTGTGTGTGTGTCTGTGTGTGTGTGTGTGTGTGTGTGTGTGTGTGTGTGTGTGTATGCGTGCGTGCGTGCGTGCGTGCGTGCGTGCGCGCATGAAGTTTCAATATTCACATTCATATTATACAATGTTCAAATTTGTAAAGTTAATAATACTGCTACTACTCCATTACTAACAGTAGTATAGTAGGCTATTTGTATTATTACAATAACCTTGAGTAGGTCTGAATCTCTGACAATATAGCCTTTGGCTATAGACTACAGGGCAACTGGTATGTGGCTTACTTTAAATGTATGACTTACTTTAACTATCGCAATACTTTGTAGCCTCAAGTTGAGGTTGAGGCTCAAAAAGGAAAGCATCAAATATTGACCTTCACATGGGACATCAGACGTCAACGAGATAAATCCCTAAGCTCTGCGACTGCGATTGACAAGAAGTCTGCCCACATCAAAGAACTGTCTGTCACCATCTTTTGTCTGAGAGACGGAGTAAGTCCCTAGGCTACCCTGACTGATGGCTTTCTTCTACAAACCTGTACATATTCAAAGTCTTAATTGATTCCTTTAACACATTGGACTGGGTCTGAACCTAGATCAAATATAAATCATATCTCCAGAAAAAGCGTAAAATGGCAAACATCTGAGAATGTGAAAAAAGCAGACAAAACAGTAGATGCCTAGTTGTCATGGTTTTACAATCGTGTGTCAGAGTCACTTGCTATCTGCTTGAAATGGCAATCGGTTCCCACATGCCAGAGTCAGTCACATTAAGGAGATTTCAGTCAAAAGAATCAATGGAGACGCATCTTAATCCTTTTTACCGTGCGTCAGAGCTGCTTCACAGATAAATGAAGGCAAATTAAGAGGCAGCTGAAACCAGCAGAAAGGCTAAAAGGGGGGGATTTGGATTTTTAGAAGTCTGCTCTATTCATCACAAAGGCCTGTCGGCATATTCAGACAATTTTATGAAAGGACTTTTGGGCCCAATTCAGACTTATCAGCAGTGTACAGCTTAAGGCACAGCACTGCGCCAGGTCCAACAGAGACAACAGCCAATTTCAAGCAATAGGAGAAGGCAACATTCCATCAACTAGCTATCTTACGCCGACAAGTGTTTGCAAACTCAATTTCATCCCGGGCCACATCAGCATTACGGTTGCCGTCAAGGGGCCGGTTGTAAATGTAACACGATATAAATGTATCTAGTCTACTTGTTATCATATTACATAATTGCTTCTGATTCGATTATTATTGTTTTTTTTAGTAATAATGTAATAATTAATAACCAGCTCTGATAGCAGAATTATAGGAAAAAGAGTGGCAAACAGACAATAGTAGCCTACAACTATTAGAACTAATTAGAATTAGAATTGTATTGTGTAAATTGTATTCTTTGCTAGCTATTGCGGGCCATATAAAATGAGGTGCCGGGCCGAATTTGGCCCCCGGGCCTTGAGTTTGACACATGTGCACTAAAGAGACTAATCGTTTGGTATAAACATAACATTGTATATGTAGTTAAAATAATCATTATGCAATGTATCTGCAATGCATGCACAATAGCCTATCACTTTCAGATTTTGTTAAAATTTGCACTTTATTATGTTGTTGTGCAATTAATGATCCGAGGGAAAGTTTACAATTCAGTCATGCCAAACCAATCTGAAATCAACATTTAAATGTCGATCATGGCGGGATTTTCCGTGCCAGTGGGAAGGACAAAGAAGCCAAGCTTTTGGGTAAACCTGTGCACAAGCAAAGGCACGGCACAAATCCTCAGTGCACACATCGGATTTTGACCCAGTCTGAATAGGTAAAGTCAAGCTCACCATCCAGATCTCAATCCATGCAAGTAAGACCTGTGACATTTATGCAGTCTGAAACACGCTCCGTCATCCGGAGAGCTTCGTCTAACAAAAACAACGGCTATGGTGTGATGAACACTTTTGTCTGTCTTTTCCAATACTGCAGGGGAAGAGACTTGTACAATCCTAAACTCTTAATGCTTTGCATTTTATTTATGGCACCCTCATGTATTAGTTGTTAATGATGAGAACATTGTTTCAAGCCGCGGTCTCACCAAGGTAAAGCAAAACATGTGGAAGGTCGTTGCCCTCATCTGATGCATCCGGGCTTCCTGCGGGGCCAGAAACAACACTAGTAACGGTGTCAACAGCACTCTCTTATGGGGATGTTCTGTGAAGGCCATTTTCTTTTCACTAGTTGCTAAGCATCCCGCCTAGAGGGACTGCAGCATATAATCACATAGCAATTTCAGATCCAAAAGAACTTGCTTTCATCTGGGAGATGCAATTACACCCAATTGCCCGCTGACCAGGAGAAGACCACTGTGACAGGCCCGTGGAGGCTGAGGAGCACCTGGAGATCTTTGTAAACGTAATAATACGGAATAAAGCACTGCTGCTTTGACAGAGTCTATGCTAGCGCCATGAAAGTTCTGGGTGCACCTCACAGAACCAGGAGTCCTTTCTCTTTCTTCCTCTCAGAAAGCAAACAGGGGAAAATAAAGTGCACTTTGTGTAGTTAGCAGCCTGGTGGGTGTTACAGTAACTGTGTGCTGTGCTTCAGCTGAGCCCTCAGAGGTGTTAACTGTGTGCTCTGCTTCAGCTGAGCCCTCAGAGGTGTTAACTGTGTGCTCTGCTTCAGCTGAGCCCTCAGAGGTGTTAACTGTGTGCTGAGCTTCAGCTGAGCCCTCAGAGGTGTTAACTGTGTGCTCTGCTTCAGCTGAGCCCTCAGAGGTGTTAACTGTGTGCTGTGCTTCAGCTGAGCCCTCAGAGGTGTTAACTGTGTGCTCTGCTTCAGCTGAGCCCTCAGAGGTGTTAACTGTGTGCTGTGCTTCAGCTGAGCCCTCAGAGGTGTTAACTGTGTGCTCTGCTTCAGCTGTGCCCTCAGAGGTGTTAACTAAGTGCTGTGCTTCAGCTGAGCCCTCAGAGGTGTTAACTGTGTGCTCTGCTTCAGCTGTGCCCTCAGAGGTGTTAACTGTGTGCTGTGCTTCAGCTGAGCCCTCAGAGGTGTTAACTGAGTGCTGTGCTTCAGCTGTGCCCTCAGAGGTGTTAACTGTGTGCTGAGCTTCAGCTGTGCCCTCAGAGGTGTTAACTGTGTGCTCTGCTTCAGCTGTGCCCTCAGAGGTGTTAACTGAGTGCTGTGCTTCAGCTGAGCCCTCAGAGGTGTTAACTGTGTGCTCTGCTTCAGCTGTGCCCTCAGAGGTGTTAACTGAGTGCTGTGCTTCAGCTGAGCCCTCAGAGGTTGACAGTTATTAGAAAATGGCTCATGATTACACATATTTTCCTCAAGCAAATGTCTAATTTCTGATATGAATAGCTAGAGTCTGTCTTCACACAGGTGGCTTTTGGTTGAAGCACACGGAGGCGAGAAGTGGGGGTGCTTAGGGTGCTGCAGCACCCTCTGCGGTTTTGTATTGGAATTGCAACGTAAAAAAAAAAGATTAAAATGTGTTTTATATGCTTTATACTGCGATATTTAGTTGAAGACTATGAGCAAAGCTAAGAGGGTGGAGATGTTATTTTTGATGTTTGGTTTATAATAATAAGATAATGAAATATTATAATAATAATAATAATAAGTTCAGTGTTTCTGCCTGTGTTGCTGTCTGTTGTAGTGTAAAACGACCAAAAGGGAGAGCAGGTGGTGACATGAAAGTGAGTGAGAAAAGGAGAAAATACTGAATAATGACATCACAACAGTATAATCCTAATGTTAATTTAAAATTAAGATATTCCTCTAAATACGGCTAAAAAACATCCAAACGTCCATGGCTTGCCACCGGGAGTCTCTTCCTTGCAGCACCCCCTACTTAAAAGGAGTTTCAGCGTCCCTGTTGAAGCATCTAAATGCCTGGTTCATTAATTGAAGTCTCTGCAATTTGAAGCCTTCCCGCTATTTATTATAGTGTATTTATATTGTAATTAGATATGTAATGTATATGTTATATGTTATAGGTGTTATAACACGATTGCTACAGCACATTCCATCTCTGCCATAATAGTGTGATGTTTGAAGGGCAGAGGGTTATCAACTATGTATGTAGCATAATGCAACAGTGTGTACACTGCATTGTTCTACTGTTTGAGTCAAAGTGACAGTGAGCTCTATATTGTTCCTGAATGGGATATTCTCATTGAAAAATGTGGCATCTACTAATGTCTGATAGCAAATTGTAAATCACAGTTAAATTATAATTAACACAAGATTGGTCCATGGTTGACAAAATGACAGACAATTAGTGTTTTAACATTTTGGTTAACCAGGGATTAGTCAAAGAGGTCATCTCTGGGAAACTATATCAGCATTAGGATTCTTAATGGAACATCGAATGGAATATAAATGTTGACTCACGTATCTTTTACTGATTTCTCCATCTCCATCTCCCTCCAGGGTCCTTCTTCCCGGCACTGAAGCCATCCGAAACAGTGTTCAAGGTGGTCTTTTGGCTGGGCTACTTCAACAGCTGCATCAACCCCATGATTTACCCCTGCTCCAGCAAGGAGTTCCAGCGAGCCTTCACCCGGCTGCTCAGGTGCCAGTGCCGCCAGCGGCGGCGGGTCCTGCGTCGCTTCTACGACCAGAGGTGGCGCACGGCCGTCAAGGGAATCAAGGGGGACCACCGGGGGGACTACAGCCCCGGCTGCCCCGTCCACGAAGCCTGTGGCAGCTCTTTGTTATACAAGGAGAAAGGCCGCTCACTCAGCTTCAAGGGATGGGGCCTGTTCCCGCCGCTGCAGACATCCTCCTTCCAGCTCAAAGAGAAGGTGAACAATCTGTCCAATAAAATCAAGGGCGGGACGGGGAAAGGCGCCGCCCCCGCCGCCGTGGGCCGGACTGACATCGAGACGGTTTCTATGGCGATTTACAACGACTGTGATCAGAGCCCGTATCAGTTCTATGATATGACAGAGTGCTATGGCCTGAAAGAGACGGACATCTAGAGGGCCACCGCAGAAGACTTTGGATGTCTCGTCGTGCAGGGCGCCATGTCGGATCAACATGCCAGCAGCATCTGAGGATCACAGCAGGTTCTGATCAAAGCTCCCTTCTGGAAATGAGGGGCTTTGATCCAAGCACAAACTTGTCTAAAATGTTATCGCAATCCCCTCATGACCACCGTGTTTATCTTGTTCTGGATTGTTTATGGCCAATTTTTTGGGGGAAGTGGACCTAAAAGTGGTTCTGTTTTAAGGCTGTCATTTGGAAAGCGCCGTGCATGGGACGGTCCTTGGCCCACATGTTAACACAGTACACACACCTTTGGCAAGATCATTCCCATCAGTCTGTTCCATTGTAATGCCTCACTGCTTTTCATTTAGCATTATCAGTCAACCTCTGCCAGCTACCCCTTCAGGCAAATGAATGATCTGATCATCAGTAAATGGCAAATGCTTGGCATTGCCACTCGTAGGTCTGCCATTTATTCGTTGTGTTTGGACAAGGCATTGTAGAAATAATGGTCCAGCTAAAAAAAAAAAAAAGTCAGAATATATACTAAGGCATTTATTATATCAAGGTGAAAAGGTGAGTTTGCCCTTGATAGGCTCACTTGAGAGGAAGAAACCCATTCAACGTGGTATACCTGCCTGTATTTTACATTGCTGGCTGATGCTAAATGAACATGCTCTCTTTGTTTGTGTTTGCTGATGTTATGTTTATTAATGTCTGATGTAAAGCAAAATAAAAAGAGAAGAGAAGAGAACTGGAGACAGTGATCATGTTTATGAGCAAGAATAACGCTAGACGCCTTTATATTGGTTCATCAGTGCAATCAAATCTACACCAACCAGTAGGATCTACCTGCCATATCCAGCAGATGTCACTGTTGATTTTGGCTGAATTACTGTACTAAAGTGTACCCTTTTGAGTTGTGAGTGGTGTTTTTGAAAACGAAAGCACTTGCCCGGTGCTATTTTTTTTTAACCTTTATATATACAGGGGGAGTCTCGCTGTTCTCTTTTTCAGGAGTGTCCTGTTCACATTCACACCTGGAAGCTGACCAGTACAAGAACCACAGTCTGATCTGCTGGCCACTGAGCAGCTCCACTGGAGCGGTTGGGGTTAAGGGCACCTCAGTGGTGGTGGTAATGAGGGAGGGGGCAGGCGCTGATTTTTCACTTTCCCCACCCAGATTTCTCCTGCCGGGCCCGGGGATTGAGCTGACGACCTTCCGGTCACAAGCTCGCTTTTCTAACCTGTGGACCACCACTGCGCCAAAATGCGAATGCTGTCTGTATGAGGCAAGCAATGTGAGGTGGATAGCCAAAATCTCTACAGTGCTGACTATAACAAAAAAATAAACCTATGAATGGATTAAGTAGTCTACTGAGATTTGGGGAATTCAAAGAAAAAGAGTTTTGCACACATACAGCAGAAATCTGGAGAGTGAGTTTGGAGGCAACTTAGGTGGTGGTGGTGGTAGTGGGGGGGGGGTTAACATCCTGATACTGTCATGGCCGTTTCCTCTCAAACATATGAGGTATAATGAGGTAGAATCTGACTAATAACAGGACATACTGTACCTATAAGGTGCGTTAGAGTCTTAGAGCTATAGCATCCAATTCGATTTTGCCTGCTGTAAAGCGATGAAACAAACCTGACATAAAATAAAATCACCTATGGAAAGAAACAGAGAAGCAAATGAATGAGCGGAAGGCTATCTCTCTGAATGGACAAAGTCATTGCTAACATTGGGATACATACAGGAACATGTACAGCTATACTACACCATGCAATTCTCCATGGCAAATCCATGGTGGTGTAGAGTAGCCCCAGGGTCCCTCTCCTTTCTCTCTCTCTCTCTCTCTCTCTCTCTCTATCATTATGTCTTTGTGCAGGTCGTTATTAAATGCCCTGTAAAACACGTTCCTACATAGAGCAGTCGACTCTCATGCATTTGAGTCTTAATTGCCCTTCCCTCAAAATAAGCAAGTGAAATGAAGGAGTGGTCCGTCTGCAGCAGAGATGTCCAATGTAAATCCCCATTTAGGGAGAGCATGCACCCCTGGAGTCAGGCTGCGGCAAAGCCCTGACCTGTGTGAAGACCTCGCTGTAGGCTATCCCCACCAGCTGCACAGTGAATCTCATTGACCTCTGACCTCTGCCACAAGTGTCTCCATTTCCTGCCCGTTGCAGCAACCCTCGCTGTGCGGCGATGTGTTCTCTCTCCTGTCTCTGACAAGCCTGTTGGTGTTAGTGTGAAGCTGCGAGTCATCAGTTCCGGGAGGCTGATAGTGCTGGTCTGCAGAACCCTCTGGAAGAGATTTTGCAGCCCGTTCTGATCTAAGATTTGCAGATTAAGTGCTGGTACTGTCGATCAGTGGCCAGCAGATCAGACTGTGGTTGTACTGGTCAGCTTCCAGGTATGAATGTGTGTGAAAGTGAACAGGGCACTCCTGAAAAAGAGAGCATTGCTCTCAGTGAGACTCCCCCTGTATAAATAAAGGTAAAAAAAAACAAAAAAACATGCATGGCAGCCAGTACACACACAGTCACACGCAAATGCAATTGAGGGCTCAGTGAAATTGATCCTCCACGCTTGGCCCCATCCTGTCTTGTCCTCCTCCATGGTCAGGCCAGGAGCGTTGGGCAGCTGCAGTGAAGCGCCTGCGGGGACCAACTTCTCATATGGAGGAAATCCCAGGGTAGCACGAGGAGAACATGCAGACTCCACACAGAAAGGCCCTTTCGATGAGATAGCCCACCTGGGCACCAGACGTATACCCCCAGTGCCAACAGTGTCCCAGGCAGGAATCAAACCCAGGACCTTCTTGCTGTGAGGTGAGAGTGCGAGGCAAGAACGCTACCACTGCGCCCATAACAGCAAAACTATCAAAATAGCCATTCTACATTCTCTAATTGTATTAACTTATTACCTCCGAAAAGGAGGTTATTTCTGCCTGTCTGTCTGTCTGTCTGTCTGCCTGTCTGTCTGTCTGTCTGTCTGTCTGTCTGTCTGTCTGTCTGCCTGTCTGTCTGTCTGTCTGTCTGTCTGCCTGCCTGCCTGCCTGTCTGTCTGCCTGCCTGTCTGTCTGCCTGCCTGCCTGCCTGCCTGCCTGCCTGCCTGCCTGTCTGTCTGTCTGTCTGTCTGTCTGTCTGCATGCCTGCCTGCCTGCCTGCCTGCCTGTCTGCCTGTCTGTCTGTCTGCCTGCCTGCCTGTCTGTCTGTCTGTCTGCCTGTCTGTCTGCCTGCCTGTCTGTCTGCCTGCCTGTCTGTCTGTCTGTCTGTCTGTCTGTCTGTCTGTCTGTCTGTCTGTCTTTATTGGAACAGTGTAGCATTGGCAAAGGAAGAACCCATTAAATTTAGGAGTGGATCCAGTCTGACTCACAGAACACTCATATCACAGCAGACTGGACTCTTCTTGGCAGAGGTCTGCACTCTCCAAGTGCCCTTCGTGTAAATTAAATAATAGTGAAGTTTAACAATTCATCAATTTGCCAGGGTCCAGGAACCAGGGTCCCCCAGGGACCTGGACCTTAGTTCTAATGGTGGGACAACTGATGCCCCCACAAGACAGGGTACCAACACCTGCCACCCTTTCAAACACTGCGGGATCAACTCTAATACTCTATGCCTCTCCAATCTCCATATCTTTTGCATACTCATCTCATCCGTTTAGTTCTGTTATGGTTATAGCCCCTTATTACACAAGCATGGCTCAAAGGGTTTTACATAGCATCATCACAGTCATATACTACATTATATCTACATGTATATCATATATCTATATACCTATCATATATCTATAAATATCTATCATATACAGTATCTATAAATATCATAGGTTACATACATATACATACTACACATTTGACTAGATGATGTACATTGCGATACTACACAAACACAGCATTAGATCATCATCACTCAATCTAATGACCCAGGCACTTGAAACCTCCTGAGTCCAACTAGTCTCTTCTTCGCCCCAATCCCAGCTGAAGAGCTTGTAGCCCAGTTAATCCCAGCTGAAGAGCTTGTAGCCCAGTTCATCTCAGTTGAAGAACATGTTTCTGTATAACAAATGACCCGGCTTGTGAGGATGGTTTCGATGGTGAAAATAATTACAGTACATTTATTAACAACAAGGTCAACTTCGGCCCAGGACCACGTGCGTCAAGTAGCAACCAGGCGACCTCATGCAACTCAAGCCCATTCGAGGAAACGACCTCTTTCAACAGCCCAAGTTCGGCACTGATGGCATCATCACTGATGACATCATCACCGTTTCAACAGCCCAAGTTTGGCACTGATGACATCACTGATGACAGCATCACTGGTGACATTCATCACCGTTTCAACAGCCCAAGTTTGGCACTGATGACATCACTGATGACATCATGACTGATGACATCATCACCGTTATCCATTCCTGACTGACCTTTCCTGACTGAATGAATGACTCACCCAAACTCACTTCTCTTGACCACGCGCTGCGCAGGCTGCGCACATAAAAACACGATTTCAGACGGCAGCCCGTCTTTTATTGTCACACGAACATACTACAACAGATGCATGCGGCCACTACACACACTCATGCTGACGGTGGCCGGTGAAATATGTCCTCTGCATTTGACCCATCCAGGCTTGTCCTTTCCTCCAGGGGGCAGGCCAGGAGGAGTGGTCGCTATTTTTTTCCAGCGCCCGGGGACCTTCATTGGACCAACTTCAGATGTTGTCGTCACTGGTCGGATGACGATCTTCTGCATGTTTTTAGTGGGGGGTTATGTACGGAGGAACCCCCTGGGGGGTACGGGGAGAACATGCAAACTCCACACAGAAAGGCCCTTTCGACGAGATAGCCCACCTGGGCAGTGGGCACTGAGGATATGGGGGGGTCACAACTCCAGCGCCCACAGCGTCCCAGGTGGGAATCGAACCCAGGACCTTCGAGCTGTGAGGCGACAGCGCTTACCACTGCACCACCGTACCCCATGGTAAGAATACTGAAGACTACATAGCAAAAGAGCATGCAATGTGTCAGTGAGTGGATGGTGTGTGAAAGATGTAGTCTAGGGAGTTTTTTAAGTTCTAAAGTAAAATACAACAAACTAGCAAAGCCAACCCAAAACAGCCATGCTGCATTGGGGGCAGAGCAGAGCCTCCCATGAGTGAGTAGTCCGAGCTTAAGTAGCCCGGGGAGACTGGCCAGGTGGCCCCAGTTGCACTAATATGGAAACGCCACCTACCAGGGAGCTGAGGGAAGAGACAGACAGGGGAGTTAGGCAGGCTCACACAGGTTAGGTAGGGACAGGGGAGCTAACACAAACACAAACAGGCCCTGACAGAACAGGAGGGTCTTCACACATTATCACCATGTCTGGCGGGTTCAGGTGCTCAACCGCTGAAAAGATTGAAAGAACATTGTAATTGCACTCAACTTTAAGCTATCGTATAACTTGTTAAGTGAAATAAGTAATCGTTCACAAGGTTATTATATTTTCACGTTTTTCTATTTTCAATCATTCAGTTCATTATTGTTATGTCTTATAGTGAATTTCCTTAACCCCTAAAGTCAAAACTCAGTTTTTCTTCTTGTCTGAGCTTCATTGTGCAGAATGATGTCTCTTCAGAGTTTGACACTAGAAGGCTGTTTCCACAATTGTTGCTGAAGTTTCTCAGAGCTCACTGAAAAGGCCGTTTTCAACAAGCAAGATTCGTGACTTCATGAATCCTGGAGCCAATCCCTGTTCAGCATTCAACAGTTAAAGCACCAACACATTCTCACTCCCAACTTGTCAACTCTAGATCGGTCAGGAACCCTTGTCGTCACCTTGTCATGATGAGTGAGAATGTGTTGAAAAGCCTGTGTTGTATGCTGTGATTGGCTAGTTATGTTCTAGATCATCCTGATTGGTTGCTTTGGATTTTTAAATGAGGAAGGAGGGGAAGCCATTTTAAGGATTTTAACAAGACAATTGAACCTTTTTTGTGGGGGAAACCATCAGACACAAATGATTATTCATAGAGTATTTTATACACATCTTGAAACATGACTTTAGGGGGTCTTTAAATTTACCTCAATGTGTTTGAAAGAGAGCAGGGGTTGTACCAATCACAAAGGTATCATGAGTATGAAGTCATAAATACGTGACAGTTTTATGTTTCCAGACTTTATGTCCATGCTACCATTGCCTGCTGTTCATTGTCTCTCTTCCTGTCTGGCTAAAAAAAGCTTTGTCAGCCTCTTTGTACGGACTTGAACTTGTGACATTTTCCCTCTGATTCGCATGCCACATACCGAGCAACAACGAGGTATACTCAAAAGTATTCTCAAACAAGACTTGCACACACTCCAAACTCGCATGCTGGTCATTGTTGGCTAATGTTCTTCTTGCCAGTGAGCCAAGCACAACAGGTTCACTGTGGGAAGGGCTGCATTCATCTGCATCTGGCAATCAACAGAGAACGAGGATAATTTGCCGTGACAAAAATTACTTTGTTTAATTTCCTTTTGTTTTTATTCCTGCTCTAGCTTACAAAAATACGTTGGACTCCTTGTTGTCATTTTGGTTTTTAGTTTCAGTTTTTTATTATAATTACCTTGTGTAGTAGCATCAGCTATTCTTTTTCTTGCTAGTGAGTCCATCTATAGGCCGGGGCCCTGAGAGCTCGCTGACAGGCCCTGTGTGGGATCATGAAATTAACCAACCACGGAAAACAACAACATTGTGATACAACATGATGCTTAGTTTGGGTTCCAGTGTGTTTTGAATGTAATATGTTGGAGTTGGTGCAGGTACAAATGATTCAAGGGGCCCCACCCACCCTGTTGGCGGAACATCTCGTGGGAATGGTCCAGTGGTTCTACAGCGGTATGTCAGGCAGCAGGTATAGATCAGTGGTTCTCAAATGGGGGTCCGCGGACCCCCAGGGGTCCATGGCACTTTGCCAGGGGGTCCGCAAAAAGTTTTCAGGTAAAAAAAAAAATATATATATATATATAAAAGAAAATGCTACATGTTACTTATTCCTTCTCAAACTACTTCCTACATGGTGCTAGTCTATCAAAATATCTTGGCTGTCATTGATTGTGTTGCATAGTGGTTTTCTGTAGGCCTACTGTTGACAAATTGTGATATTGTAAGTCGCTTTGGACAAAACAAAAGCGTCTGCTAAATGACGTAATGTAAATGTAATGTAATAAAAAAAAAAATATATATATACGGTATATATATATTTTTTTTTTTTTGCAAAATCTTCATAGTTCAACGAAAATAGTTTATGCTTTAAACCTAAAATGGTTCATGGATTACATTCTAATAACAAACCTATCAAATTAAAAGTCAAGCACGTTACCGTGGCAACAATTAAGCTTAGCCCAAAATCACAAATCAGAATGAGGGGGTCCCCGGTATATTTTATATCTTACCTCTGGTATAGATGTCTTTGCTGCATCCCTTTGGAACTCAATAAATCAAAATCTAATCATGCGGTTATCCACATGTGACGGTTTCAGAAAATATGGCTAGGAAGCACACTGGAGACTTGCTTCTGTGTCGTTCCAGTGATTTGTTTCGGCACTAAAAAAAATCAGCTGGAACGTAAATTCTGCACCAAAGAAAATCACTGTTGCCCGTTTGGGGTTGAGTTCACAGTCTTTCACAGGGATCCATCTGACATCAGATTTGCACAACATCAACGTGGATATTTGTTTGAGAAAACAGACAATGAGATGTACTGTATACTGATAGCAAAAGTTCTTGCTTCCAATTCTGCCTGACGTGTTGCTCGAAATCGACATGGGTGAAATGGAAAGATGTGAAACAGCCCAAACTGCTCAGTGGCTTGAAGACATGTTCCCCTGATCAAGTGAATGGAATGGCATCCTTTGCAGGAAATTCCATTTGTATCACGATGCAGTATTAGCATGTGAGTGTATTAGCATGTCAGTGTATTAGCATGTCAGTGTTAGCATGTGAGTGTATTAGCATGTGAGTGTATTAGCATGTCAGTGTTAGCATGTCAGTGTTAGCATGTCAGTGTATTAGCATGTCAGTGTATTAGCATGTGAGTGTATTAGGATGTGAGTGTATTAGCATGTCAGTGTATTAGCATGTCAGTGTTAGCATGTCAGTGTATTAGCATGTCAGTGTATTAGCATGTCAGTGTTAGCATGTCAGTGTATTAGCATGTGAGTGTATTAGCATGTCAGTGTATTAGCATGTCAGCGTATTAGCATGCGAGTGTATTAGCATGTCAGTGTATTAGCATGTGAGTGTATTAGCATGTCAGTGTATTAGCATGTGAGTGTATTAGCATGTCAGTGTATTAGCATGTGAGTGTATTAGCATGTGAGTGTATGTGAGTGTATTAGCATGTGAGTGTATTAGCATGTCAGTGTATTAGCATGTCAGTGTTAGCGTGTCAGTGTATTAGCATGTCAGTGTATTAGCATGTGAGTGTATTAGCATGTGAGTGTATTAGCATGTCAGTGTATTAGCATGTCAGTGTATTAGCATGTGAGTGTATTATCATGTCAGTCTATTAGCATGTGAGTGTATTAGCATGTCAGTGTATTAGCATGTGAGTGTATTAGCATGTGAGTGTATTAGCATGTCAGTGTTAGCATGTCAGTGTATTAGCATGTCAGTGTTGCAGGTGAAAGACACAGAAATTGATGTTTGTGTGCTTATTTTTCCATTATCATTATTTTGCCCGCGATTTGCATGTGAACTCTAAATCTCAGTAAGCACAAAACAGCAGATGATAAGTCAATGATTAAACACATATTTTGTCTGTATTTGTTTTGCACTGGTATTCATGTGTTGCACAAATTAACACATTTTCATACTCTACTTGAGAGTTAATTGTTGACTTTTAAAACTTAATTAAACAGTATTCAGTGTTTTTGCATTTCATTAAATTACATAATTTGTCAATATTGTCGTTAAAATAGCAAGTCAATGTTTTTCAAGTGGAAATGTGACATGCTACAGTTAGAAATTCAGTAATCCCTGTCTGTCTCCCGCCCTCCCTCTCTCTCTCTCTCTCTCTCTCTCTGTCACAATATCCTTCTCACTTATCCTTATCTTACTGTTTATTATTCTTAGTTAGTATGGCTGGTCTGGGTGGTGCCACTCCTGAACCCAGTGCTGCCTGACAGCAATCTTTTCATAAGCACTGTTTTATCAAAACACAACCGCATTTCATATTTCTATTTTTGCCCAGCGATTTCCTCCTGCAAGCATGTTCAGTAATCTTGCCATGATTCCATTCTGGCCACTGCTTTATTACAACAATCACAATTAATAATGAGGTACAGGCTACTGGAGGAAAACAAGTGAAACATTAGTGATGTTGATATTGGGGTTGAATATTGATATAGCTCACATCATGCTCTCGTCACAAAGGATTCCATGCAAGAATAATAATGCTAGTTATTAGACCAGCAGTAATCAAATGAGAAGGTGGTCGAATTAGCATCCAAATACAGAGAAAAATGTACTTTATTATTACATTATAACGTCATTTAGTAGACACTTTTAACCAAAATGACTTACAATAGTATTTATAATTTTATAATTTTATGGACATGGGTTGTGAGTTGAGTATTTTGAATTCTGAATTTGTGTTCTGCTGCTGTATAAATTAAGTATACCTGTACTTCTGAGCGCTCAAAAGGTAGCCTAATAGAAAAACAACCACTCCATTTATTTAGATGCTAAATGTATTACAGCATGATTTGTGTTTGTACAGAGTCATCTGTGGCTTCACAGACCAAAGAATGTCATTCTATTGTTGATCTACTACACGTTCATTCCCCTCTTTCCGAGTGTGTGACAGGTCCATCCCAGGAGAAGATCTGGGTAGACATATCCTACAGCCCATGATCATGAGGAATGCTCTACGGAAGGAACGGTTGAAGAACCCGTACAGGAAGGGATTGAGAGATGAGTTGATATATCCTAGCCACAGAAACACGTCCCACACCACACCTGCAGTGGTGTATTCAATGAAGGGGTCCACGATGTTGACCGTAAAGAAGGGCAACCAGAAGATCAGGAAAACGCCCATGATGATGCCGAGGGTTTTCGCCGCCTTTCTCTCCCGCCTCATGGCATTGCGGTGTCTTTGCTTCTTGCTGGAGTCCTTGCTCAATCCGGCGCTCATCTGGCTTTCCATGGAGCTGATCTGCCTGGCCTGCCGCTTGGCTGCCTTGTAGATCTTCCAGTAGGCCACCAGCATGATAGCCATGGGCAAGTAAAAGGCCACCAGCGAAGCCATGACCGCGTAACCGCGGTTGACCAGGAACACGCACTCATCTTCGGGTTGAGGGACGTCCACGCCGGCCATGTGGACGCCCAGCATGATGGGGCCGAAGGAGATGAGCATGGGAACGGCCCAGCACACGACGACGAGGAGCGCCACCCGACTCCGGGACATCTTTACGGAGTAGACTAGCGGGTTGCAGACGGCGTAGTAGCGGTCGAAGGCGATGCAGCTGAGATGGAATATGGAGGCGGTGCAGAGCATGACGTCTAGGCTGGAGTGAAGCCGACAGAAGAGGGCGCCGAAGTACCAGCAGCCCTCCACCGTCCGAATCATACTGTAGGGCATCACTACCAGGCCCACGAGGCAGTCAGCCACCGCCAGCGACATGACGAAGGAGTTGGTGGGCGACTGCAATTGCTTGAAGTAGGCGATGGACAGGACCACCAGGAAATTGCCCACCACCGTGCAGAGAATGCCTACAGTGAGGAAGGCATACAGGAACATGCGGGAGGCCTGGTTCCTCAGCGTAGTGCAGGACTGAAGTTCAGTCTGGAGAGAGCTGTTAGCATCCCCATGCAAGTCCAAGCTGCTGTTATCCATGGTCTGATCCAAATCTGTCAAAACACACAGATACACGGGTTTAATGCATGTTTTGGCCTGACTTTGCAGTGAGAAGAGGACTTTCAAAGCAGTTTGCTTATAGAATAAAATGCAAAAATGTACACAAACCATCCAGAGCTTTTGTTTCAGACCCAAATCCTGATCCATGGAAATCCCTCATTAGTTAATTTCTAAACTTAGGTTGACATATGAATCACTGTTTCCCATATCGCCCATAGAGACCATGGGTCTAACAGCACCTAATGCTGCTGCTGCTGCAGTCTTATCTAGGCTGCCATCTCTCCACTTGGTGTGCTGAGCAAAACCAGATGCACCTTTCATAAACACACCTGACTGTTTGTGGATAGATGACTTTTTGATTGTGTAGTCTGAACCAAGGCAAAAAAAAACTAAAGGTGTCAAAAAGGTGTCAAATAATGCCTGGGGCACTGGAGCTTAGAGGCAGCCGTTTTGAAAAACTGTCAGGTACAACAAGACGAGTTCCTAGGGAACGCTCCGTGCAGACCTTAAGGGAATTCTCCCTGTGAGACGACTGTCATCAGTTCTGATGGAGTGAAACTCGCCGTCAGCAACGCAACAGTGTGACAAGCACACTGTCTTACAAAGAGATTTAAAGAATCTGCGCCTCATGCATTGTATTTTATTACCTTATAGGTTTTGTTAACGTTCATTGGTGAGGAATTCAGGGATTGAGTGAATTGCATGTGTTTTTGCCTACTGAGAACAATTAGACGGTAACATTTTCGTCATGCGACATTGCACACATGATATCCCACACGGGAACGCATCAAAATGCCTCAGATGAACAGAATGAATACGACTTTTCCGGCGCTAGTGATGCGAAACCTGGAGCAGAGGAAGATTAGAGGAACGGTTTGAGCTGACTTCAACATTTATTTATTTTTAATGAACACCAAGGGGACTGTGTAGTGATGGAAAGTCCTGCTGAGTGAAAACCTCACCGTCTATCTGTCATGGAGGCCAAGTTGGAGCTGATCATCATCATCATCATCATCATCATCATCATCATCATGATTGTCAACGTCAATGTTGTCAAGATTGTAGACTGATTGAACTGATTTATAACCTCAAACCTATCCTTGAAAATCTTCTGATTGCTTTTGTCATCATCAATCAAGGCTTTAGAGGTTTTAATTGTTTTAATCATTTCGATTGTCAGTGGGAACATTTTTCTCGTTTCACGGTAGGAGGACTACCGGGGAAATAGCCCCTTGGTCTCATGGCAGCTGACCTAATTCCATCAGTTACACCACACTTTTAGTATTAACACTGACACTGCATCTGCAACTCAAGAAGACACACTTGCACTGGCTCAGCAATGAGATGAAATCTAAACAGAAATAAGAATATCTACAGTAGCTGTTGTTTTTTTCGATTTGTAATTTTTTATTTTCAAAGAGTTATGCACAAACATTTGACAACAACGATGACAACAACAAAATAAGAAATTTAAATAACAAAGACAACAGAGGTGTTACAACTAATTGTAAATCACTGACACACCACTGTGAGTTGTACTCTCGGGTAGGATGGTCTGCTCTGGTCACCCGAAGGCTCAGTCACTGGTATACTTTTATATATAAGGCATTACTTGGTCTACTGCCTTCCTACATTTGTGCCTTAATTGCACAGAGAAGTGCTGGTCCTCACTCCCTCCGTTCTCAAGATTACTTGTTGCTTTCTGTTCCATATGTTCGTACTGAATTGGGTAAAAAGGCTTTTGTCCACTCTGCACCTTTAGCATGGAATATGCTGCAGAATGATTGGAAACTAACAGGGTTAATTTCTTTGAACGCCTTTAAATCCAAATTGAGTGTACTTGTGGCCGACTCCACTACATGTGCTTGTTTTTTATGATCTGCTTGAAAAGTCAATACGTTATGTTGTTTGTTTTATCTGTGAAATTTTTGTAACTGTAACTTTTGTACTTGCTGCTGCCTATCTTGGCCAGGTCTCCCTTGAAAAAGAGGTTCTTAATCTCAATGGGATTTTCCTGGTTAAATAAAGGTTAAATAAAAAATAAAAAAAAGAGGTAAGCAGGGGATAATGAGGTCACGAGTTTCGGCCATTCAGGTTACATTTGGTCGGGGGTCCAGTCTTGAAAAAAACTGCATTTTCTTGATCGGTTCACACTCACCTTGGCCCACTCAGAATGTTCCTCGTTGTATAGCGCCACAAGGTTAGTGGCAGCCTTCTCCATCACCAACATGTCTAGGAAAGACCTCAACCACTGATCACTGTCCAATACATCTGCACATTTCCAGTGCAGTGCAATGAGTCTTTTGGCTGTCATACAACCAATCGTTATGATGTTTTGGCCAGGCACCTTGAGCTGAGTAGTCTCGGCTCCCAGACGTTTGGTGAGCTGCGCCACCAAACGTCTGGGAATTTCACTGTCAGAAACTGTCTGTCCGAGCCCGCCGGCAGCAGACACGCCTACATTTATTATTAGAATTTTATTTGGTAGCGGCAATGCCATTTATCATAGTCCTAACACAGAGCATGAAGCTGATATGCTCCAAACAAAATTTATAGCTGTTGTTTATTTTACAATAATGTTTCCTACCCGGAAGTGGTCGGCTTGCTACTGTGAGTCATCAGCAGGCTCTGTAACGTTAGCCTCGGGAGTCGGGCATATCGCTGGGGGAAAGACCTCTAGCCGCCGGGGCCAGATGAAACACGTCCTATTAACAGGTTATGTTTGTTTCTAAGTGATTAATATGTTTCTCCGCAAACGCGGCGATGTTTTGCGAGAGACAGGTTCTGCATGAGCGTCACTGCCCCCAGAAAGCAGGCCCGCCCACAACACTCATGATTGGTTCTCCGATGCAAGGCTTCCAACAGCGCCACCTAACGTTATGCAAAGATTTAAATAGTAATATTCTCAGTCTTACAGGAGTGAAACGGATTAAGACTGAGGGCTGAGTCTATGAGCTGAGTAGTTAAAGAGGCACAGTAAAGGATCCATGGTGAGTGTGCTGTTCAGATAGACCCCGAGAGAGAGGGCCACTTTATCCCACAGTGCCTTCATTACTGGACACGACCAAACCATATGATAATGTCCCCATGTCTCGGCGACAATGCCAACACACACCGGGATCTAACGAAGTATAACCTCTGTACCACTTCATAATTAATCCGCTTGTTTATTTTAATTTGTTCACCGATTTAGAGATTTTGTGAAGATTTTTCCAAAATTGAACCCCAAACATCTAAGGTCCCTCTACCAAATGCCTTGAATGGCACTCCATCTATCTACCTGGGAGCAGTTGAGCAATTTATAAATCTTAGTAGAAATATACTTTTTTTCCCCCGTTATTCTGTTTTGCAGATTACCTTCAAATTCTGATGTTTTGGGGAGAGTCACTGTCTGGGCCCAGAAAGCCAGACAACTGTGTAAGAATATCTACAGTAGCTGTTAACAACTGAGGGCCCGTGAGGGGTATTCTCATGACAGCAGCGGATACAATTACAGTATCACACTCTCCACTAACATTGTAGAGAAGTTTTATTTCGGTTCATAAACTCAAAATATTGGACTTCTCTGAAAGGTAGAGAGAAAAAGAAATACCAGAAAACGGTGCGATTATGGTCTATATGGAGTTCAAATTGATGCTCTCCAGACAAATACAATCTCAGCTAAGGACTACCTGTTAGCGTGCTCTTGCCCAGGACACGATGCTCCTGCCAGGCAGCTTTAGGACAAAGAGTCAAAGATCCCGAGCAGAAATGCGCCCGGCGTCATTAGAGAAATATGTGTGTTTACCGTGCGCGTGTTCCAACACCACAACAGACCAATGTCTGCCTCAGGCGCCGTCCTGACCTCCCTCCCTTAATGAACACTCCAGCGTGGTGCGTCTCAGTATAACAGCAGACCGCCGTGTCTGTATGCCTTTCTGTCTGTATGCCTTTCTGTCTGTATGCCTTTCTGTCTGTATGCCTGCCTGCTTGCTCTCCTGTCTGTAGGTGTGCAGCCAGTCAGAGACCTGCCATCAGTGTACGCTGTTGCTTTATTCCAGCTTGGAGTGATGTCTCTTTTTCCTCTTCCTCTCCCTCTGTGCTTAGACAGCGCATTACAGTCAATCTCTGTCTGTCTCTCACTTTGTCATTTAAGCAATAAGCCCTAATAGGCTGTGGTTTACGATGATTTTACAACAGCTAATGAGTGTTCTAAGGCACGATGTAGCCTAAATCACGGCCTCTTGGGGCTCATTTGCTTTTATAAAACGGGTTATTACATAATAGCCTAGAGTAGCTGGCAAGGTTTCATGAAATAAACGCACAGCCACACAAAATGCAATATTGATAACCAAAAATAACTGTTCTTCTGCCAGGAAATGTAGCTCTTCAACCGTGATATAGAAGAATGGTTGCCAAGCAACACACAGACGCAGTAACACAGAGACGCTGTTTGGCGCAGTAAAACTGTGATGCGGTCACAGGTGTGCGAGTATTTTACAATGGCTTTGAACGCGGCTCAGCCAATCATAATCAAGGAGCGGAACTCTCCGTTTTATAGCGTGCTTTTAGTGCCGATCGGCTCCCCTACCGGATGTTCTTGGCTCGGGGTACACGACTACAGATTAAGTTAAACTCTCACATTTATTTAAAAAAAAGTAAGGCTCATGTTTATGAGAAATGGTGCTGTACACTTGAATCATGATCATTAAATGTTTGTATGATTCATATTTGAATGTTCCCAAATGTCTGATAACATCAGTAGCTTAGCTTGTGAGCTAATGTAAAGCTGTCGGACGTTTTGCCCACGTTAATCCCACGTGAACGACGTCGTGCAGCCAATCACAATGCGTGCCCGAGCTGATCTGGCAGGCGCGCCGAAATTGCACCGACATGGCTTCCTGTCCTTCCTGCCCTGTTGTTACACTACAAGGGAATTAACACTGCTTTAGAATACAGCCCCCAGCCCTGTAGTTACACTGTAGTTACTATGTAACTAGGGGGGGGGGGGGGGGGGTTAACACTGCTTTACTACAGGATTTCTTTCCAGTTGTGCTCTCAAGGACAAAGTACATAGAAATCAGCCCCACAATAAATACAGTTCAATATAATAAAACAGGGTTAGGGTTAACATCTTCACCTTAACATCTGTATCTACATGGTAACTACAGGGGTGCGTGCTGTATTCTAAAGCAGTGTTAACCCCCCTAGTTACATAGTAACTACATGGTAACTACAGGCCAGGGCTCAGACTGTATTCTAAAGCAGTGTAAATTCCCTCATAGATACATAGTAACTACAGTATAACTACAGGGGCCCCTTATTCCATAAATTCACATCTTGTATATGCAGTATATACCCTACTGCAAGTAGGGTAAGTACAGATTTTGTACCCTGTACTGCAGGTAAGTACAGATTATGTTACCCTGTACTTACCCTGTAAGTACCCTGTACTTACCCACCCTGTAAGTACCCTGACCCTGTACTTACCCTGTAAGTACCCTGTACTTACCCTGTAAGTACCCTGACCCTGTACTTACCCTGTAAGTACCCTGTACTTACCCTGTAATTACCCTGACCCTGTACTTACCCTGTAAGTACCCTGTACTTACCCTGTAAGTACAGATTGTGTTACCCTGTACTTACCCTGTAACTACAGATTTTGTACCCTGTACTGCAAGTAGGGTAAGTACAAATTTTGTTACCCTGTACTTATGTTGGTCTCAACCTAGTTTCAAGATGAAGACCAGTCACGTTACCTCACATCACAATAGGCATCAGCTCCCAGCCTAAGTCAAGTGTAATCCTACTGTGACGTCCGTTATGACGTGTGACTCATCACCCCATCCTCAATAGCCAATCAGCCCCTGTCTACATGCCAATATGACGTCACTGCCGAGGCTATGAGGTGGCAGTACATATAGCCATGCTCAGCGCGTCATCATCCTCTTTCCCTGATCCTTCACCTCCATCGTCACTGTACCTGGGCAGGCCGTATCCCATCCTCTGAAGCTGCGTTTCGCCCCACCCACCTCCCCAGTCCACCACCAACATCTTGACTCCTGAAGAATCCCCTACGGGGGGGGGGGATTCTCTATCCTAGTCTGAGCAGATGCCCTCCTCTCTCACCACAAGAAGAGAGGCATCTTACCACGGAGTCATTAGTTTTGGGGGGTGCTAAAGCTATAGTGCCAGCAGTAGTAATGCTCTCAAGTAAGCCAGGTGCAGCAGTAGTAAGGCTGCGCAGTAAGCCGGTCGAACATGCGTTCCTCTTCCAGAGTCACGCAGCAGTAGTAATGCTCAGAATTAAGCCAGGTGCATCAGTGGTAATGCTCCGCAGTAAGCCGGTCGAACATGCGTTCCTCTTCCAGTGCCACATGCATGTAAGTCACTGGAGCCGGTCTAGGTTGTGGTGAGTCCAAAAATGTTAATACAGCGCGCCGCAGCAAACCGGTGTGGCTCCATCCAGCGGCCCCTGTATCGCTGAGGCCAAGCCGGTCAGCGGTTTTCGTAAGTCGCTAAAAGCCCGGAAGCCCGGAGTTGTCTCTAAAAGCGAGTCCTTTCTTTTGGGGGATTCTCTATCCTAGTCTGAGCAGATGCCCTCCTCTCTCACCACAAGAAGAGAGGCATCTTACCACGGAGTCATTACGACAAAAAGAATCAGTTGCCATGCTGCCATGCCATAGAATTAGTTGCCATGCCATTTCATGCCATAGAACTAATCGCCATGCCATTCGTGAATAAAGCTCGCTTGTTAAACTTTACCCACTGGTCTCTTATGATTGAAACCCTGTAAGTTGCGGGCTGTATTCTAAAGCATTACCCAATACTTTCTCTGACCTTTTAGAATCTGACCCCTGACAAACACCCCATATTACAAAAAAGACTAAAATTAACAATTAAATTAATAAAAACTAAACTAAGCATTTTCAAAAAATAAATAAAACTAAACTAAACTAAACTAAACTAAACTAAACTAAACTAGCAAACCTGCTTTAAAAATGAATTAAAACTGAAATTGAAAACAAAAAGTAAAAAAAAAAAAAAATGAAAAATGAAAAACTACAATAAGATTGATCCGAGGCACATAACACTCAACAGACCATCACACTATTCTCATTCTCCGAATGCGAAGGAAATTTTGGAAATCTTCCCAGTTTCTCTTATCTAATCACTGCTACTTCTGACAACAATAATTTCAATCAGCTCATTAGACTCAATCTGGTGCTTCATACAGTATAGACAGATTTTTTTATGCGAATCATTATCATTATGAAACAATTACTGGTCTTCTGCTCTGCAATTTCCATAGTGTGAGAGCTTTTTATCCGTGCCCTCTTGTCAAGCTTATAAACTATAATTCGGTGCATATAAAACATAATTCATGTTCATCATAGCTGACGCCAGCCAGGTAATAATGTGTTTTATACATGTAGCATAATGCAGTTCACAGACAAGGTCGATTTATTAGTCTCACAGCAGATTCAAAGCATGTAATTATATATTTTTTTCAGCAATATTGGCAGTACGCTATAATTATGAACTTACATTGACTGTAAAATGTACTGCAAAATATCTAATGACAAGGTTCCAAAATGTTTCATTTACAACATAATGGTAAGTGTAAAGGGTAATACTTGCTACATCTTCATCTGTTTCCATCACGAGCACTTACAAATGATGTATTTAAAATGTGCTTTTACTATGATTTCCAGGTTTCTTTCTGATTATTAAAACAATATGCAGTTCACATCACAGGCTATAGGAGAAAATGTCACGCACCTGTAACGAAGCGAGATGATCCTCTGCGCTCATGTCTGTGATCCTTCACATTCGCCTGATTTTACATAGTGATGAGATGGATGGGAGAGGAGGAAACATGGACTCTAATGAACGAAAGCAACAATAATCACAATACGAAAGAAGTGGTCCCCTGCTGCCATCCAACTCATTATAAATAAGTTGCTTGTTGTGTGTGTGTGTGTGGGTGCATGCGTGTGTGTCAAAATGTGCGTGTGCATAGGATCCAATCAATTGTATAACTAATGCAAATGAGCGTCTGCAGTATTGTGCCATCAGTGCTTGATGATATTAGGGTTGGTACAGAATAGTCTCATTGAAAGTGTATCAGGCATTAAATTGCCGCTCCAATTCACAGAAGATTAGAAAACAATGCCGTTTTATTTTGTATCCATACCATTCCAAATTCTCACTTTGAAATGTACAGTTGTGTTAAACCGCTAGAGGAGAGAGTGACTTAAGTGCACTAGTACTGAAATAAATGACACTGATAAATTTGTAACAATTTCACTCAACACAATTGAGACAAAAATTACATCACGTGCATTGTTAACGGTTTATGTTTTGCGTATTCATGTCGATAAAGTAACATTCATCTAAAAAGCTGATCTTATTTTAATGCTGTAATTGGTGCAAAACTGACACTCCCTAGTCCCTACACAGTGTATATACCCTTAACAGCTCTGATCGTTCCCTTCCTTCCGTGTGACTCAGTGTGCATGGAGCACAGCCAAATGCTGCCTATAACCTGATGGGCCTCCTCAGCCAGAGACAGACGCATCTCAAGTGTGGCGGATGTGTTCTAATTAAACATGGGGGGATTTTTAATGAAGGACTCAATGACTACAGTGTTTGTGCAGACCAGACATTCATGTGTGTAATAATGCATGAATGCAAGTGTGCACATCTGCTCTTTTGTACCAGGAAGAGGAGTGAGCAGAGGTTGATTGCCGGTCTTTGTTGCATTTGCTGAGGGGCAAATCGAGTGACCTCTCTAACATGATCACACATATCATTATCAGCAGTACACTGCTGACGAATGCGGTTACAATTTGGTATGAAATCCTGATTGAAATAACATAATTATACTATCACTCTGACCAACTGTTTTATGTATTTTTATATTAGAAAATCTCATTAAAGTTGATTTAATATATTTTGGATTTCCACGTGTTTGGACAATCTGACAAATTAGAGGTCTCTTTTCAGACAAGATGAGTGGCTTCCCCCGAATCCCCGTAAATTACCACAACCTGACGTGACTTGACATGGCTCTTGAGCATGGCGTCACAGGCTTAGGCAGTAAATTAGAATATTTCCTCCCCTCAGGTTGACCACGTGACCTGAAAACAAACCCAGCATGATTGATCACGGTGCTCACTGAGGCATTGCTCTTGGCCTATCACAAAATCTACCATTTGTTTTCTTTAAGTGGCTCCTTTTGAATGACCCATTGCTTCTGTGAAGACCCTATCAGTCAGATAAGATGGATCTTCTCTTGGGGCATTTCTTGAGAGCTGTGTAAATCACTGGAGCGCCAGGGAAGGGTCACCTCGGGCCACTCTCCAACCATCTGTAGCTCATTTCATGTTTGCTCTGGCTTAGGACAGGCCAGAGTGCACCCAGGACAACCTTCTGAACCAGCAGCTGTATGATTGTAGGCTACTCTGCTAAGTCGCCGACGGGCAGCAGACCAGACGAGGGAAATACAATCTTGGTTAGTGGCGTAATTAAGGTAGTTATGACGGGCCCTAGGGCACGCTATGACGAGCCCTAGTGCTGCTTTTATGCTTGAAAGGCATGACTGCTCGCTCGGCTTGCAGATGTGTGCTCAGCTCGTCAGTCTGGACGTTCAGATTTTGCGCCTAAACTAGCTATATGGTATCGTCTGGTCACATGATCAAATAGAGACTTGACATTGGGCAACAACATACATAGTTTGCCTAGCAATCTAAAATTGAGTATGTGGGCGATATTTATGTTTGTATGTTTCAATTCTGTGTCTGGCCACAGCTACGCTGTTTCAAGTGCGATCGGGCTGAAACCTTCAGGCGGTGTAAAGGGCACCAGTGCGGGTGACCTGACAGAGCCGGATTTTTTTACTTAGGCTAATTAGCTAATGATGTGATGTGATCAGTGATGTCATCAGTGATGATGTCAAAAGTGATTGGCTAAATATTTATTTATTTTTATTTGCATTAGTTTATTTGGCAGGGACAAATACAAAAAACATGAAACCCCATAGGGGAAGAGATGCTTTGCAACAGATTTAGCCATTGGCTACTAATTAGCTAATGATGTGATGTGATCAGTGATGATGTCAAAAGTGATGTCATAAGGGTGCACACACACACACACACACACACACACACACTCTTTGAACACAGCAGGTGTACTTCAGAGGTGGCGATCTGAATCTCTCTCAAGGGCCTGTTCTCCACCCAACGCATTGTTGGAGCCCCCCACCCCCCACCCCATGCGCCCCAGTGCACCCGCAGTGTCAATATTTAGGCCCCTGTCGGTTACTTGCATGCTTGTCACCTAAAGATCTTGCTTAGAATAATAAAATTACATCTCTCAACTCTTATAAGGAGTCACAAAGAAGAAAAGGGAGGATTTTTTTAACGTCTTTAGCCTCATTTTTTAACCACTGCACCAGGAGCTATTATAATTCAGAACATAGAACTACTCTACTACTACTCTATTACTTTACTTTACGATCGACCATTCGATCTTGTTCAATGCCACTGACACCAATCAATTTCTTTCACCTATCTTGTCCCCCATCATAAGCCTTCAATAACCAGAGCAACATGAATCTGGAAAACATTGTGGGTTGATTATTTTATTTATTCATAAAAGTGAAACATTCAAGACCGGTGAGATCTACATTACTAAATGTCTTTTGTTAGATGCTCTAATTAACAGAACGCATAACATTTTTCAGCAACGATTCTTCATTGTTTCATTGTTTATTGTTCATTGTTTAATTGAGTGTGTGAAAGTGCACCTTCTGCAGCATCATTATGTACACCAAAATACTCTTAAAAATAATGCATAGAACACAAAAGGGTTATCCTTCCACCAGCTCCTGAATCCCTGCATGGTCACATTTATTTTTAGTTTGGTTTAGTTTGGCAGCATCCTTTTAGAAATGAGTTTCAGGTGAGTGAATGATAAAAAACAGAAATAAGTTTTCTTTGCATCTGCATAATGTATACAGTTTACTGGTGAATTACTGTAAGTTGCGCCTCTTTGGCTCATATTGGAGTCTTGTGCTGGGAGAGACACCGGAAATCCAAGTGCAACAAAGCTGGAGTACTTGCTTTGTCATTAAATAAATTGCTTGAGAAGTATTTGTTCCGTGAACCTTACATATAACTTGTATAACCACGTTAATCAACAATAATCAAAGAAAATTGCAATGAAAAAAATACACGTAATCCATGTTTTAGCCACAAGACACACACGTTTACATTTCTTAGATATATATTTTTTTACTTTCCCAGTTCCTCAAGCCAAAATGTCCTTACAAGTCCTTTCCCCTAGAGAGAGAGAGAGAGAGAGAGAGAGAGAGAGAGAGAGAGAGAGAGAGAGAGACACACACACACACAGAGAGAGACACAGAGAGAGAGAGAGACACAGAGAGAGAGAGAGACAGAGACAGAGAGAAAATTATCAATGTGACAGAGGGATATTATGATCACTAACCAGCCATCCAACTCCCAAAGTATTTGCATCTGAGATTTCAGTTACTTCTAAGATTACATCTTTTACAATAATATTGTCTAAAGTCCTTGTTTATCTTCCTAAAATCAAACCAATTGAGAAAATGAATAAGCTTTTTTGTTCAACTTGGTTCCATAAAGTCTGTACAATCTTACCATACTATAATTGGAGAGGGAATACACAATGCACGGCTATGCACAATCACGCTCAGCCGAGGGGTTTCGAGGGGAAACCAACGAGGTACGAAATGAGTGATGAGGAAGAGGAGGGGAAGGAGGAAGAGGACGAGGCGCGGTAGCCTAGAAAGGAGCACGCACAGCTCTGTTTCTAGTCTTCTCTTCTGTTGAATGTGCAATAAACTGACAACCACGGTGGAGAGAGGTCTCAAACCACAGTTGCCACCAAGTGCCAGAAACGTAATATATAGCAACAACAAAAAATCCCCAAACTTTCAGACAGGGCCCTCACTGTACCTTCATGGCGATGTCTCCTCTCAGCTCACAGTGGAATGTGCTGAATGTGTCCAGAAGAGCCTTGGTAGAGCTGCTCACATGGATCTTTAGTGCTGAGAATCAAATAGGAAACTGACATTACTGCTGTTGGAGACCTACCAACATGCAAACATAAGGCTAGCTTGCTAACTATGTAACTAACTAACTAACTAACTAACTAACCACCTTGATCTCACTGAATTGCATACAAATACCATGGTATTACACTTTCAAAATGAGTGCATTTAGGCTGCAAAAGTCCAATTTCACATGCAGTGTATACGCATTTTATACGGCTATTTCTCCCCCGGCCGCTACATCGCTCCCCGGTTCTCTTCGTCCCTCGTTAAATGCCCCGGATCCCTTAGTTCTCCTGCCGGGCGAGAGACTACCGGACCAGCAAGCGAGTCTCTCGGGTGGCCAAGGGATTCTCCCCGGCACCTCGGAGACGCTCAGTCTCCCTGAGACTGAGCCAGCCGATAGGCTAACTGGAAAAGTGCCTGGCTGAGCCACGTGTAACGTATAGGGCAAGCCGAATAATATAAGTTCAGTGTGCAATAAAGATAGGCTAACTGGAAAAAGTGCCTGGCTGAGCCACGTGTAACGTATAGGGCAAGCCGAATAATATAAGTTCAGTGTGCAATAAAGATAGGCTAACTGGAAAAAGTGCCTGGCTGAGCCACGTGTAACGTATAGGGCAAGCCGAATAATATAAGTTCAGTGTGCAATAAAGATAGGCTAACTGGAAAAAGTGCCTGGCTGAGCCACGTGTAACGTATAGGGCAAGCCGAATAATATAAGTTCAGTGTGCAATAAAGATAGACTAACTGGAAAAAGTGCCTGGCTGAGCCACGTGTAACGTATAGGGCAAGCCGAATAATATAAGTTCAGTGTGCAATAAAGATAGGCTAACTGGAAAAAGTGCCTGGCTGAGCCACGTGTAACGTATAGGGCAAGCCAAATAATATAAGTTCAGTGTGCAATAAAGATAGGCTAACTGGAAAAAGTGCCTGGCTGAGCCACGTGTAACGTATAGGGCAAGCCGAATAATATAAGTTCAGTGTGCAGTAAAGATAGGCTAACTGGAAAAAGTGCCTGGCTGAGCCACGTGTAACGTATAGGGCAAGCCGAATAATATAAGTTCAGTGTGCAATAAAGATAGGCTAACTGGAAAAGTGCCTGGCTGAGCCACGTGTAACGTATAGGGCAAGCCGAATAATATAAGTTCAGTGTGCAATAAAGATAGGCTAACTGGAAAAAGTGCCTGGCTGAGCCACGTGTAACGTATAGGGCAAGCCGAATAATATAAGTTCAGTGTGCAATAAAGATAGGCTAACTGGAAAAAGTGCCTGGCTGAGCCACGTGTAACGTATAGGGCAAGCCGAATAATATAAGTTCAGTGTGCAATAAAGATAGGCTAACTGGAAAAAGTGCCTGGCTGAGCCACGTGTAACGTATAGGGCAAGCCGAATAATATAAGTTCAGTGTGCAATAAAGATAGGCTAACTGGAAAAAGTGCCTGGCTGAGCCACGTGTAACGTATAGGGCAAGCCGAATAATATAAGTTCAGTGTGCAATAAAGATAGACTAACTGGAAAAAGTGCCTGGCTGAGCCACGTGTAACGTATAGGGCAAGCCGAATAATATAAGTTCAGTGTGCAATAAAGATAGGCTAACTGGAAAAAGTGCCTGGCTGAGCCACGTGTAACGTATAGGGCAAGCCGAATAATATAAGTTCAGTGTGCAATAAAGATAGGCTAACTGGAAAAAGTGCCTGGCTGAGCCACGTGTAACGTATAGGGCAAGCCGAATAATATAAGTTCAGTGTGCAATAAAGATAGGCTAACTGGAAAAGTGCCTGGCTGAGCCACGTGTAACGTATAGGGCAAGCCGAATAATATAAGTTCAGTGTGCAATAAAGATAGGCTAACTGGAAAAAGTGCCTGGCTGAGCCACGTGTAACGTATAGGGCAAGCCGAATAATATAAGTTCAGTGTGCAATAAAGATAGGCTAACTGGAAAAAGTGCCTGGCTGAGCCACGTGTAACGTATAGGGCAAGCCGAATAATATAAGTTCAGTGTGCAATAAAGATAGGCTAACTGGAAAAAGTGCCTGGCTGAGCCACGTGTAACGTATAGGGCAAGCCGAATAATATAAGTTCAGTGTGCAATAAAGATAGGCTAACTGGAAAAAGTGCCTGGCTGAGCCACGTGATAACGTATAGGGCAAGCCAAATAATATAAGTTCAGTGTGCAATAAAGATAGGCTAACTGGAAAAAGTGCCTGGCTGAGCCACGTGTAACGTATAGGGCAAGCCGAATAATATAAGTTCAGTGTGCAATAAAGATAGGCTAACTGGAAAAAGTGCCTGGCTGAGCCACGTGTAACGTATGGGGCAAGCCGAATAATATAAGTTCAGTGTGCAATAAAGACAATTGGTACGTAAGGTATACTTACTCTACGTATTTGCTTACTTAGACGTACTCCACTATTTTGCTCCTATCGCATTTAATACTGTTTATACTGTTTATTCCATGCTATGTTGTGTTCTTTCTTCTTAGTCTGCTTATTCTACTATTTTACTATCGCATTACTACTGTGTATTTTATTTTATGCTATGTGTGTTATGTGAACGAGCAACTGTAACTTGTCCCAATTTCCCCCCGGGGATCAAGTTTTTCTGATTCTGATTCTGATTCTGATTCTTCCTGGTTATATGGACGATGGCTCCCCTGGCAGGGAAAGCCCCAGTAGAGGCCCCTGGTGGAAACGGCGGTGATGAACTACTCGACCGGCACAAAAACACCTTGGTTGCAACCAAGGTGTTTTTGTGCCGGTTTAGACAACTAAAACATCTCGGGTAAGGTTAGGCAATAAAAGAAACTTGGTTGGGGTTAGGTGCTGGTTTGGGGTTAAAAACATTGGGTTTTGGCAACTAAAACAGCATTAAGGTTAGGCAATAAAAGCTACTTTTAGGTTTAGGCAAGTAAAGCAACTTGGTCGGGGTTAAAGGTTGGTTTAGGGTCATGGATAAAAACGGTCCCACATCGGGAGGCGAAACCTGCACTCTCTCGTGATGAAAAGCTGTAAAAATTGCAAGTTGGGGACACTATCCGCTGGTACACCCATCCCACCAAATACAATACTGCGCTTACATTAACGACTGAACGCAATTTGGCGTATTCCATCCACATTATTTAATAGTGGAAATGGGAGTTTACGGAAGTTCTACCAAGAGACGGAACTAGTTATGTCATCATGTTCAATTATCCAATAACAGCCTGCCATTTTTCCAAGCGGTCTGTTTAAATGGGGTTCCCCTCCTACCTGTCTATTGCTCTTGTCTCCTCTGCACTGCAGCGTCACCCCACCACCTCCCCGGCTTCCACCCCAGTACCACCAGGTGAAGGCTCCTCTCCTAAAGGGGGAGGGTTCCGACGCCCCTGCCAAAATCCATGGCAGGTCCGCCGTCACGTGGCTGATCCACCGTCACGTGGTCGATTCCCGGTCACGTGGCTGATCCCCCTTTTGGCCAAGGAGCTCTCCGCCAAAGACGGGATTAATTAAATTCAATAAATATTGTTAAATCTGGTTTGGTTTGGTAGAAAAGAGTGTTATTTGTAGGCCTACTATTATTTAAGAGATTGTGCTGAACTAACTACGTGTGCCTGCCTACATAACTACTGTATTTAACTACCCAAGGTTCTTATATGTGTCCTCAAGGTCTGCCCCCACCAGCTGGCGGGGGTATTCACAGACATTTTCAACCAGTCCCTCTCCCAGGACTGTCCCCTCCTGCTTCAAATCTGCCACCATCATCCCCATTCCCAAACAGCAGAAGGTGCCCCATAGCCCTCACACCCATAGTCAGCAAGTGCCTGCTGGAGAGGCTGGTCATATTACACATCCGCCCCACACTACCCCCCACCCCACCACGACCCCCTACAATTTGCATACCGCCCCAACAGGAGCACAGCGGGTGCCATCGCCCACGTGTTCCACACCGCCCTCTCCCACCTGGAGGGAAGGGACACTTATGTGAGAATGCTGTTCGTAGACTAACAGCTCAGGTTGGTCTCAGCTCCAGGTTGGTCAGCAAGCTCAAGGATCTGGGCCTGAACACAGCACTGTGTGACTGGATCCAGGACTTTCTGACAGACCACCAGGTGGTGAACGTGGACAACCGCACCTCCTCCCCACTGCCCATCAGTGGGAGACTCATCCCCCAGTCAACATCAATGGCACAGTGGTGGAAAGGGTGGACAGCTTCAAGTACCTGGGAGTCAACATCCACCAGGACCTGACGTGAGCCAGACACACTGCCACTGTTGTCAAAAAGGCCCAACAGCGACTGCACGGACTCAGACAGCTAAAGAGATTTGGCCTGAGGCCCAAAATCCTCAGGGACTTCTACAGAGGCACCATTGAGAGCCTGCTGGCCGGCTGCTTCACTACCTGGTATGGGAACTGTACCACCATGGACCACAAGGCGCTGAGAAGGGTGAGGTGCGCAGCCCAGCACGTGACAGGATGTGAGCTGCCAAAACGGCCAGATCTGTACACTCAGCGGTGCCTCAGGAAGTCCCGGAAGATCATCAAGGACATAACCCACCCTCACAACTGCCTGTTCTCCCTGCTGCCCTCAGGGAGAAGATACAGGGTCCCAAGAGCATGCACAAACCGTCTGCGGAATAGTCATTTCTTCCTGCAGGCCACGAGACTCCTCAACAGATAACACACACACACACACACACACACACACACACCACACACACACACACACACACACACACACACACACACACACACACACAACAGTGCAATAAACCTGCTATTGTCATTTGCACACTCTTGGACACTCGTGGACACTGTGAACACTTTCATCATATTCTATTTAATACTTTATCACTTCTACTTTATTAGTTTTATATATTATATTATTATATTATATTATATTATATTATATTATATTATATTATATTTTAATATTATATTTATTTAACTGTTGCCTTAATTGCACTTCACATACACCGTTTACATTGTTGCCCTATTTAACTGTTGCCTTATTATCTATTTGTTGCTTGCTGTGATTTTGCACTATTCACCTACTGCACCTTGTCTGTAACGGAGCCCACAGCATCAGAATTTCACACGTGCGTACTCGTACAACGGGGTGACAATAAAAATCTTAAATGTTGAATCTTGAATACCTAATCACTTGCTTAGCTACTTAATTGGCTGAAATGCTAACTCCAAAGTTGTTTTAAAGTTGGCATTCAAAACGGTCATCTTCACAAAAGGATCAAGGCAAATTCCCATGCCATTTGTATAATCCAATGTCGACAGGAAAGTGTATTGTGAATAAAAATAGGCTATGATGGAGGCTGCATACGTGATCCATACGACTCCATCCTTGATGCCGTGTTGACCGTATCGCCAAACAAACAGTAGCGGGGCATCTTCAGACCAACCACACCCGCTACACAAGGTCCTGAAACACATGACAAGTAGAGACATCTTCAGACCAACCACACCCGCTACACAAGGTCCTGAAACACATGACAAGTAGAGACATCTTCAGACCAACCACACCCGCTACACAAGGTCCTGAAACACATGACAAGTAGAGACATCTTCAGACCAACCACACCCGCTACACAAGGTCCTGAAACACATGACAAGCAGAGACATCTTTAGACCAACCACACCCGCACAAGGTCCTGAAACACATGACAAGCAGAGACATCTTCAGACCAACCACACCCGCTACACAAGGTCCTGAAACACATGACAAGTAGAGACATCTTCAGACCAACCACACCCGCTACACAAGGTCCTAAAACACATGACAAGTAGAGACATCTTCAGACCAACCACACCCGCACAAGGTCCTGAAACACATGACAAGCAGAGACATCTTCAGACCAACCACACCCGCTACACAAGGTCCTGAAACACATGACAAGCAGAGACATCTTCAGACCAACCACACCCGCTACACAAGGTCCTGAAACACATGACAAGCAGAGACATCTTCAGACCAACCACACCCGCTACACAAGGTCCTGAAACACATGGCAAGCAGAGACATCTTCAGACCAACCACACCCGCTACACAAGGTCCTGAAACACAAGACAACAAGCAGATAAGCCATGATGATTTCCTTTAGTTAACGTTTTAAGTGTAGCGTTAGTATATTCGGTTTTTGACATCTTCCATATCTGGAAAGACGTGCATTTCGTTGATGGAAATAAATGAGGAGAAGGCTGCAAAGCTAGTTGAGGCAACCCACCAAAGCGGTGGGTGCAACAACTCTGGATCAGTTGATGTGTCAGGTGAGCTGGGTTATTGTCTTTGCTGATGGGACGGTCTATTAAAGCTGTCAAACTCACTCGCTCATGTGCACCAGAGCACATACTTGTTCATTCACTCCTGCTGTTCACCCTGCTGCCACTAGCTTCTCTCACCCCACCATCACCACCTCAGCATCCAAGAGTCGGCTCAGTTTTATTATGCTTTCCCCACAGGCGGTTTCTCTTAATTGATCCTATTGAGAATTAATTAATCAATTGATCTCTCCCTGCTCTCACTTCTGGCTTGGCTTTAAATAATGCTGTGCAGGGAGTGATATGAAACAAAAATAAAAGCTGTATTGTATATTTGTTCTCAATATGTTCATATTCAATACATGAGTAACGAGACAAATCTCATTGCTTTTGGAGTTGATGTACCTGAATGTAAGCCGATGCGGACCTTGAGCTGCGGTTGTGGCACATGTGGGCTCTGGTAGTGCCTCAGACCCTTGACTATTGCTAGAGACATTCGGGCGATCTCTTTAGCATGCTCGTCCCCATTTCTGATGGGTAAACCAGACACGACCATGTAGGCGTCTCCGATGGTCTCCACCTGGAAAAACGATGACAGAAATACAGTCTAAACTTAGAAGTTGAGATCTTTTGTTCATTGTTCAGATTTTATTTTTTTAATATAATGTACAGTATGTAGAGCACCAGAAAATTGTTACTTTACCTTGTAAACGTCATAGTTGTCAATGATATTGTCAAAATACGTATACAAGTCATTCAGTAGATTTACCACCTGAAGGAAAGAAACATTTGAACACAATTTATTCTATATAAAACATCAGTACAGGTACAGATAGAGATGCATATATGTACAAGTGCATAATTTATTTTTATGCATGAGCATGCATACTCACAAGTATAAACAATTTGTATAAACTCCAACTGTTCTAACCCATTATATACTAATCATTTTCTCTGGTTTCCCCTATACCCTGAGCTTTATGCCTATCAAACACCCTTATCAGATCTCGTATTGTACACGGAATAAAACGTAATAATGTCACCCAATATTACCATTAACACCCAAATGAGGATCAAGCCATTGCCTGCTGTGCTTCACAGCAGCTGCACCCACAAAGACACATGGTAGGTAGGCTATGCTGCTGATCCCATGTTTGTCTGTTGACCTTCCCATACTTTTGAAGGTTGAAGGTACAACATGGGCACTCTAAGGCCTATAAAATAACCCTTCAACCAGAGGCGGAACTTGTCATCTTCGGCTGTTCTGAATCTTCTCTGCTCCTCCCTACGGCTGTGCAGCAGTCTCTGACGCAGGGGACGACTGTCGCCAAGAGACTCATTCTGAAGGAGTGGAAGTCCCACTCTCCACCATCTTTTCAGTTGTGGCTGACGGACATGGTTTCGGTTGTGCGCATGGAGAGACTCAGGTACATGAGGACCAACTCACTTGGGAAGTTCTCAACGATTTGGGACCCGTTCCTGGCCTACTTTGACGAGGTTAGAAATGAGTAACTCGCCCAGCTATTCTCTAATGGACTCCTTACATTGGATTTTATGTACAGTATTTACAAGCACCTTATACGGCTGGTAGCACCATGTTGTAATGTTGGTGTGTGTTGTTTTTGTTTTGTTTTGTGTGTGTGTGTGTGTGTGTGTGTGTGTGTGTGTGTGTGTGTGTGTGTGTGTGTGTGTGTGTGTGTGTGTGTGTGTGTGTGTGTATATCTGAGTTTGTTTCGCTTTTGTTGTGAAAATTGAAAAATAAAATATTGAAAAAAAGTACAACATGGGCTCCCAGTACATGGGACTAGTTCAACCTGTTTGAATGACTTGAGACTTTCTTTTTATCCCCTTTTCTTATAGCCTTTTCATCTTTTCCATAGAAAGGTATTTGAGTCGGCTGGTCACCTGCATAGGTGTGATTCTGGCCGACATGACAGTGAATCCCTCGATGTCACTGAAATAGATGGTGACACAGTTGTAGGTTTCTGCCTGCACCGTCTTCCCAGCAAGGAGCTGTGCAGCCACACATCTAAAGATACAGGGAGAGTGATGTGAGCAAATAAGCTCCCACATGGAAGAATACAGTACAGGATAGACCACATAGTGTAGGTGCTGTGTTGTGAAGAATACAGTACAGGATAGACCACATAGTGTGGGTGATGTGTTGTGAAGAATACAGTACAGGATAGACCACATAGTGTAGGTGTTGTGTTGTGAAGAATACAGTACAGGATAGACCACATAGTGTAGGTGCTGTGTTGTGAAGAATACAGTACAGGATAGACCACATAGTGTGGGTGATGTGTTGTGAAGAATACAGTACAGGATAGACCACATAGTGTAGGTGTTGTGTTGTGAAGAATACAGTACAGGATAGACCACATAGTGTAGGTGCTGTGTTGTGAAGAATACAGTACAGGATAGACCACATAGTGTAGGTGCTGTGTTGTGAAGAATACAGTACAGGATAGACCACATAGTGTAGGTGATGTGTTGTGAAGAATACAGTACAGGATAGACCACATAGTGTGGGTGTTGTGTTGTGAAGAATACAGTACAGGATAGACCACATAGTGTAGGTGATGTGTTGTGAAGAATACAGTACAGGATAGACCACATAGTGTAGGTGTTGTGTTGTGAAGAATACAGTACAGGATAGACCACATAGTGTAGGTGATGTGTTGTGAAGAATACAGTACAGGATAGACCACATAGTGTAGGTGCTGTGTTGTGAAGAATACAGTACAGGATAGACCACATAGTGTAGGTGTTGTGTTGTGAAGAATACAGTACAGGATAGACCACATAGTGTAGGTGTTGTGTTGTGAAGAATACAGTACAGGATAGACCACATAGTGTGGGTGTTGTGTTGTGAAGAATACAGTACAGGATAGACCACATAGTGTGGGTGTTGTGTTGTGAAGAATACAGTACAGGATAGACCACATAGTGTAGGTGATGTGTTGTGAAGAATACAGTACAGGATAGACCACATAGTGTAGGTGTTGTGTTGTGAAGAATACAGTACAGGATAGACCACATAGTGTAGGTGTTGTGTTGTGAAGAATACAGTACATGATAGACCACATAGTGTAGTGCTGTGTTGTGAAGAATACAGTACAGGATAGACCACATAGTGTAGGTGATGTGTTGTGAAGAATACAGTACAGGATAGACCACATAGTGTGGGTGTTGTGTTGTGAAGAATACAGTACAGGATAGACCACATAGTGTAGGTGATGTGTTGTGAAGAATACAGTACAGGATAGACCACATAGTGTAGGTGTTGTGTTGTGAAGAATACAGTACAGGATAGACCACATAGTGTAGGTGTTGTGTTGTGAAGAATACAGTACAGGATAGACCACATAGTGTAGGTGCTGTGTTGTGAAGAATACAGTACAGGATAGACCACATAGTGTAGGTGTTGTGTTGTGAAGAATACAGTACAGGATAGACCACATAGTGTAGGTGTTGTGTTGTGAAGAATACAGTACAGGATAGACCACATAGTGTAGGTGTTGTGTTGTGAAGAATACAGTACAGGATAGACCACATAGTGTAGGTGTTGTGTTGTGAAGAATACAGTACAGGATAGACCACATAGTGTAGGTGATGTGTTGTGAAGAATACAGTACAGGATAGACCACATAGTGTAGGTGATGTGTTGTGAAGAATACAGTACAGGATAGACCACATAGTGTAGGTGTTGTGTTGTGAAGAATACAGTACAGGATAGACCACATAGTGTAGGTGCTGTGTTGTGAAGAATACAGTAAAGGATAGACCACATAGTGTAGTGTTGTGTTGTGTTGTGAAGAATACAGTACAGGATAGACCACATAGTGTTGTGTTGTGTTGTGAAGAATACAGTACAGGATAGACCACATAGTGTAGGTGCTGTGTTGTGAAGAATACAGTACAGGATAGACCACATAGTGTAGTGTTGTGTTGTGAAGAATACAGTACAGGATAGACCACATAGTGTAGGTGTTGTGTTGTGAAGAATACAGTACAGGATAGACCACATAGTGTAGGTGTTGTGTTGTGAAGAATACAGTACAGGATAGACCACATAGTGTAGGTGTTGTGTTGTGAAGAATACAGTACAGGATAGACCACATAGTGTAGGTGTTGTGTTGTGTTGTGAAGAATACAGTACATGATAGACCACATAGTGTAGGTGTTGTGTTGTGAAGAATACAGTACATGATAGACCACATAGTGTAGGTGTTGTGTTGTGAAGAATACAGTACAGGATAGACCACATAGTGTAGGTGTTGTGTTGTGAAGAATACAGTACAGGATAGACCACATAGTGTAGGTGTTGTGTTGTGAAGAATACAGTACATGATAGACCACATAGTGTAGGTGTTGTGTTGTGAAGAATACAGTACAGGATAGACCACATAGTGTAGGTGCTGTGTTGTGAAGAACAGAGTGTAGGTGATGTGTTGCGGGAAACCTCTGGTGAATAATAAGCCTATTAGATGGAACTGGAAAGAATAAGAGGTAGAGGACAAGGTTATGCTCTACAGAGTCTAGGCAGACATACTGTAGACAGAAAAAGAGTCATGCAAGACAGATTTGAATAAATCTGTAAAATAATAATAAATAATAAAATTGGCTACACCTGTCTGTCTATCACAATTTCACGAATGGCTGGGCCATAGAGGGGTTCCAGGGGAGCGATACTTATACACAACACACGCACGCATGCTGGCGCACGCGCGCACACACACACACACACACACACACACACACACACACACAGACACAGACACAGACACACACACACACACACACACACACACACACACACACACACACACACACACACACACACACACACACAGACACAGACACACACACACACACACACACACACACACACACACACACACACACACACACACACACACACACACACACAGTTGTAGATTGGAATTTGTATCAATAACATCATTCTTCATCCCGTATTAACCAGAGCATTTCAAGCCAATATGAAACTCGACTTGAAACTCATAACGGGGCGGACACGGGTCTAAAATTGATGGGTCTGGGCGGGCACGGGTTTACAAAATTGGACCCGTGCAGGACTCTGACACACACACACACACACACACACACACACACACACACACACACACACACACACACACACACACACACATACACCAAAGGTCCTTGAAGGGGTTCTAGGGGTCCTTGAAGGGGCTCCAGGTGTCCTTGAAGGGGTTCCAGGTGTCCTTGAAGGGGTTCAAGAGGTCCTTGAAGGGTTACTGATACCGATACCGATACCGATACCGATACAGGTACAGGTACTGCTAGTGGTACCGGGACCGGGACCCCGGGCTGGAGGCCCACCAAACTAGATTTGAAGGCCACATAGCGGCATGATAATCTAGTATGATAAAGGAGCAAAGAAATAAGTTTCACTCTCTCTCTTTGTGTGTGTTGCAAAGAAAAAGTGAGAGAGAGAGAGAGAGAGAGAGAGAGGAGATAGAGACGATGCTCCAGCCTCACACAGAGAAAAAAATCCATATTTATCATTATCACCGTGGCAACATCTGGGTGAGTAGGCCCTCGGCACGCCTCTTCTCCTCCAGAAACTGGGCAGTGCGCTCACTCACCACCTCCTCCAGATTGGTGGCATACTGCTCCAGACGAGATAAAAGGTTGTCCAGAATGTTGTCGCTTCCACTAATAACACAAACACACGTATGCAAGCATGAACACAGAGAAATGCATTCATTTTTTATCCAGAATTGCTGTCTAATTGTTTCGTTTATAAACTAGAAATACCGCATCGCGTTTGTACGCCTCCGCAAACAAGTCAGCAGTCTACATCCATGTCTGTCCAGACTCATACAAGCACAAATACATTGAAGCCCACAGCACAGTGGTGTGGCCATTCACACTTATCGCACTTTAGGCAATGTTTGGGAGTACCTCAACAACGCGGCTAATCGTTTTCAACATGGGAAATGGTCCTACCCCTACCCCAGAAGTTACCACCCACATCCCCCTACCCGGCCCTCGAACCCTGAGTCTCTATGACCTTCTGAACCCTAGCTATGGCCCCTCCCTTGCCCCACCGCTTTCCCTCACCACAGTCCTGACCAACCACCCAGAGCCCCCCTCTACCCACCCCTCAAACCCTGACTCTCTACGACCTTCGTATCCCTAGCTACAGCCCCTTTTCTCCAACCCGCCCCCCTTCGTTGACCCCCACACACCCTCCCACCACCCACATCCCCCTAGCCACTCTCTCTATACCACCCCTTGAACCCCAACACTCTACGCCCTTCCTATCCCTAACTATGGTCCCTTTTCCCTAGCTCCACCCTTTTACCTCACCACGCCCCTTCCCGCCACCCACACTCACTAGCCACTCCCCCTACACACTCCTCGAATCCCGACACTCTACGACCTTCCTATCCCGGACCCTTTCTCCGCCCCTTTCCCTCTATACAACCTTCCTATCCCTAGCTATGGTTCCTTTTACCTATCCGCGCCCCCCTTCCTTGAAGGAACAGACGTAGCCTACAGTACGTGTGGCCACAGTGACCTTGAACTTGGACCTTTGTCCACCAAAGGGGAATCAGTTTATCCTTGAGTGCAAGTTGATGTTTGAGCTAAATTTGAAGTAATTCTGTCAAGGCGTTCCTGAGGTATCACGTTAACGAGCATGAAATGGGCAGTCGTGAGGTCACAAACTAAACTAAACGGTTTTGAAATCATTCATCTAGTTTGACAGTTATTGAGAGTTGATTTGAGTTAATGAGTTATTAATTTGAGTTAGTGTGGACCAGTGATGTCACTGGTCCACACTTTAACACTCAATAACTGTCAAATTAAATGACAGACTTCAAAACCATTTACAGTTTTCTGATATACTACTGATGTTCTAATGATACAAAGCTGGTTGAAAATGGGCGGAGTGTTCCTTTAAGAATTTCACAAGGAACAAATAAAGAATGTTCACTCTCTTTATCTGGCAATTAAGAGAGAGAGGATGATGACCTGACTTACTAATGTTGACATGAAATCACTTCAAAATGAGGTGTCGGATTGTTTGAGTAGTCTTTGTATCCTGATGCTTTCTCACTTTCTCTAATATCATCGTCTCTCCTCAAAACACATCCCCCCTCTCTCTCTTTCTTTCAAACTGTCACGTATGTCCTTGCATGTTATCCGATTAAGAGTTATCATTGCTTATATTAAGGGGCCTCCTCCTGTGTCTGTTGTACTTAATTACACACTCTCAATAGGACCACTCACACCTCCTCCATGACAGGAAGCATAATCACACTTCATAAGTTTGACACGTGTCTTTGCTCTTATCTAGATTAGAGAACAGTTGTGTGTTTTTCCATCAAAAGCCCAACTCAGGTCAAAGTCAGGTCAAAGTTAGGTCAAAGTCAGTCAATTAGTCAAGAGTGAGACATTTTTCCTTTTTGTGACAAAATTGGCCACAGTATATCTTGTGAGACTGAACAGTATTAATGAATAAAAGGATATAAAATATATTATTATGAAAATGTAACTATGAAACTGTACACATGTGTTGTAAACTCCCACAATCCTTTTATCATAATTATACAGAAAGACCCACTGTATTTATCATCGCCATGAGAACGCTGTGCGTCCGGGTAGTGCAGCGGTAGACTACAAAAATGAGGGTCACAGATTCAAGCCTCCGTGCTAACTCCGGCTTGGTCGGGCGTCCATACATGCACAATTGGCCGTGTCTGCGGGTGGGAAGCTGGATTAAGGGCATGTGTCCTCGATATGTCTGCGGGGAGGGGAACTCTGAGAAATAGCGTGATCCTCAGTTAATGTATTGGAATGTGTGTGTTAACAGGGTTTTCCAACGTCCAACTGGGTGAAAACCCAACAATTTTCAACAGGTAATAAAAAGGTGTGATTCCTTGTTACTGTACGTATTCATACCCAGTGGGACAGAGCCTCTTGACGGTGACGCGGAGGGAGGAAAAGTCGGGTCTGTCAGCGGGCCGCTCACTCCAGCAGGAAGTCATGAGATCCTCCACGCTCTCTGGACACTGCCCCCTGTCTGTGTGGGGCCGCAGGGGACTGCAGCCCCCTGCCTCCACCCGTTCCACTTTCTCTGTGGACGGTGGGCAAGGGATGAAAGAAACAACAGGGAAATGCTTTAAATATGTAGAGTATGTCCGTGTGAATGGGTTTGTTTGTGTGTATGCGCGGGGGACTTGGGGGTGGGGGTGGGGGTGGAGGAATAGCGTGATCCTGCCACGTGCTACGTCCTCCCGGTGAAATTCCTCGCTGTCAGGTGAAAAGAAGCGGCTGGTGACTGCACATGTATCGGAGGAAGCATGTGCTAGTCTACAACTCCCCAGATCGGCAGAGGGGGGTGGAGCAACGATCAGGACAGCGGGGGGGAATTGGCCAAGTACAATTGAGAAGAAAATTGGAGGGGGGGGGGGGGGGGGGGAGGATCTGAAAGAAGAGAAAAAAAAAAAAAAGTAAAGAAATAAAGTAAGTTGGTGAAAAAGAGAGAGACAGAGAAAATAGATAAGACACACAAATGCACATCCATGCTGCCGCCAACCTATGACATACATATTCTCATCATTGCAGGTACACATCAACAATGCCACAAAGAAGCAAACAAAAAGACACAAAGATACAGATTTCAGGCTGTGATATATATATATATACATATATATATGATAGATATAAATAGATAAAGATAGATATACTGTATGTCACCTTGCGTCGTGAGCTTGCAGTTGGGGATATAGAAGGCGCCGCAGCGGTACACCACTTCTTGAACAATGATAGCAAAGCTGTAAACGTCACCTCTTTGGCTGCTAGAAGGAGACATGTTGGCCCTCAACAGCTCTGGGGCCCGCCACAGCAAGGCTGAGGAGAGAGACACAGCAACAATACAAATAACATCCAGTCTGCTGCACACTGCCTAAACTTGCTTGGTTATTGTATTGGATTAACGTTTTGATCAAAGCACCTTCATAATTCTGTCACAGTGTATGGACTCTATTTAATTTTTATGCTGATTGGTTGTTTGTCCTACAAAGTTATTTGTGTAAATAGACAGACACATTTTCTTAGTAGTCTCTAATACACTAATAGGGATAGGGACGGAGAGTCAACTCCAAAACAGTAGTTTTATTTCTAATAATCGTGAGATTTATGGGGAACACACCCCTCTGTGACCCGACCCTACCCTACCCGCTAGGGGCGCTAACACCGTCCTTCATACAGTAGATACTACGGCGGGGCATGGAAACGCCATTCATAATGAGCCTTCTTCTTGCCCACCCTGGGAAGAAGGGTTGTCTGGTGAGTTATCTCACTCATATTATTCATAAAACCGGGGTTATATTCATAACCTTCAGTTTTATTTCAGCAGCTGTCCCATAGACTGCCATTGTAATGCTAAGCTAAGTAGCATTGAGGGGTGAAACGGACTTTCTAATGCACGCACAGAGGAGAGAAAGGCACCTACATGCTAGTTATACTATCGGGAATATGGCATAGGCGAACCTCCCAAAATGTTGCCGTATCCCTTTAAAGTCCTCAATTCCATCATGTCGATTCTGAGAATTCTAATTTGGTTGTACTAATAAATGGAATTGGAGCTGATTCCTGTTGCAATCTCGACTCCAAACTCTAGAATCGAAGAAACAGTTTAATTTAAACACGTGTATATAATTAATTCTGATGTAGGCCTATCTATACTAATCTGTGTTCGATTGATTTGGTCTGACCCATTTCACAACAAGTGTGGAAGGGAAAAGGAAAAAGTCAGTCTAGACTCTAGACTCAACTCCCAAAAAGGTGGAATCGTCCATTCATGGTGATGTTCTGTATTACACCCACACTGTGAACTGGGGTATGGTAGTTATTGCGTATGAAGAGACAAGCAGCCGCTGACAATGACGATGACAATTCTCTTCCTCCTCTGCTCTTCCTAGTTTATATCTCTACCTCCATCCATTCCTGTGAATCCTGTCTACTCACCGGTCCATTGCTCTGAGGAAGGGTCCAAGCTCTCCAGGCTGCGTGGTGTTTGTCTGAGGTGGCTCAGACCATAGTCGGTCACCTTCAGCACAAAACGACTGTCCACCACACAATTTGAGGAGGAAAGGTGACCGTGAGAATGCAGAGGACTTCGGTGCAGATAGTCCATTCCCTACGGATGGACACACACACATCAGACAGATGGAGTCAAGGGCCATCAATGTGAGTATTAAAACTATCATTGACAAGGGTCCTGGTTCTGATCGATGCTCAGTGGTGTGTAGACATTTAATTACATTGATTTCATGTCTGAAAAACATCCAATCTTGTGCTATGTCTCAGAGGAGATATACACGTGATATACTGTACAATGCCAAGGTTGTAGCCCTGTGGTAAGACATGATTTAATGAGTGATCATTTGGAGACATGAAAGCGCATGGGAAGAACATCCGATACCTTTACAATGTCCAGCATCAAGGAGTATTTGAAGCTCCAGTCGAGTTTGATTGAGCTATTCTTTAATATGTCCTGGAGTTAGAGAAGCAGGTAGTAAAAGGTGAAGTCACGTAGTTAAAGGACCAGTTTACAAAAACGAAAAGACATTTCATTCATTACTCACCTCCATGCCTATTGATGTGGAACATTGAAGTTCCATTGCTTTAGTCCACAAAATACTTTAGTTTCACAGCAATACAGCATTGCAGCATTCTCCTAAACAATTGAGGTGGATGGTGACTAGCTATCAAACGTGCCAAAACGAAAAGTCCCTTATCTTTAACTTTCATTGCACTAGACATCAAACATGCTTGTTTACAAAGAGAATAAATATAGAGCAATGTCACTATCAACATTGCCACGAATCTGACATAATACTAATTTACAATATGTTCCCCCAACAAGTGCAGTACTTTTCTGAAAGCAACCAAACCAAACCAAAATGTCAATATAAAACCTACGTGATTTTAAATATGTTTTACTGGAAAATGTTGGCCCACTCACTTAAACATTCTGTAGTTTCGGTCTTCACCATTGATGGATTTAATTCTTTTTTTTCAGGGAGGCATGATATTTGCAGACATTACAAAGTAATGAGATGATCAATGTAGCGACATCCTTGGTGGAAATCCCACACCATGTGTGCAAGGGAGTGAGTGAGAGAGAGAGAGAGAGAGAGAGAGAGGGAGAGATGGAGAGAGGGGGAGAGAGAGGGAGAGAGAGAGGGAGGGAGAGAGAGAGAGAGAGAGGGAGAGAGGGAGAGAGAGAGAGAGAGAGAGAGGGAGAGAGAGGGAGAGAGAGAGAGGGTGAGAGGGGCGGGGTTACCTGCAGGCTCCCTTTAGGGCAATACTCAAGAATAAGAAAGAGCGGTGGGGTCTCCAGGCAGGCACCAATGAAGCTGCAGATGTTTGGATGGCTCAAGTCTCTGCACTAAAACAAACAATGATGTAGTGGTAAATCAAGTAGTTGGTAAACCCTGATGACAATAAAGGTAATAATAATAATAATAATAATAATAATAATAATAATAATAATAATAATAATAATAATAATAAAATAAATGTATATGGCACTTAAAGTTACAAAATGATTCACATAACAGAAGTCAACAAAGTTAAACATACAAACATTAAAACAGGGAAATTAAAAAGTCATAAGTCAAGTAATAATAATACATACAGACAGTGCATTTTAAAGGTGATTTTGTGTTGGATTTGGTGATAATATGGCAAACAACCACAAATAAAACCACAAAAAAAATCATGCTTTTCCCCTTTATATAGCTAATTTTAATACTTTTCTTTGGTTGAACAGAGTTTTAGGTTGGTTTACCATCCATCACTACATCCCTAAAAACAAAACCATGCTTACACAAGTGTGTGCAAGCAAACAGACAAATCCATAGGCACATGCAGTCACAGAAACAAACATGAATTTTGCACACACACACACACACACACACAGTAAAGCGATGCTCGTGAGAGAATACTTACCGTAAATTCCGGACTATAAGCCGCACCTTTTTTCCCGTTTTTTGGCCTTTTTTGGCCCCTGCGGCTTATATAACGGTGCGGCTTATCTATGGATTTTTTCAAAAAAAAAAAAAAAAAAAAAAAAAATCTCTCTTTTTTAGCACTCTTTCTAACTATAAATCCACTTCTGTTTTAATTTCCTCTCTTGCCCTCTTTTCACCACACTGTATGACACTGTATGACACTGTATGACACTGTGTGCACTGTAAATAACAACACAGGTGGTGTTGTGTTATGTTGTTTTGTTGAAATGTTAATAAATGGGAGCATTACATATGGTAATTAAACATTAAAACACAAAAAAAATAAAAATAATAATAAATAAAAATACCATTAAAACACCCGCGGCTTATAGTCCGGTGTGGCTTATATAAGAAAAAAATAGTCAACTTTGAAGGTGTGGCTTATACACCGGTGCGCCTTATAGTCCGGAATTTACGGTACTTGTAAAAGTGCACATCGCATATACTCAGAGGTGGTACGTTTTCAAGCTTTGCCTTGTGTCTTTTGATAATCCCCTCTCACCTGTTTGAGCTCACACAGCAGCTGTCCATTCAGACACACGTTCTTCACAGTCAGGAAACGCACCCAACGGATGCTTTCCTGAAATAAATAAGCTCTTCATCATTAAATGGCACAAGTTGTCTTTTACATGGGTTACTAATCATAGGCTTACTAGTCTCTCATTTTGTTATAAATAAATGATGATGTAATCTGTGAAAAATAATAAAAATGTCATTATAAAAAAGTTGGCACAAGTTGGCATGAATTGAGCACAATAATTCAAAGAGGAATACATAGTCGGAACACTGTTTTAACAACAGATGGGAAAGTACAGCCTTTCTTAGTAGAAGTACAGTTGTAACGGTAATATCGTAATAAAACGGTGTTCATCACCCTGGACAATTCTAATGGGTGTTTTTTCCACAAAAAACGTGCACATAATGCGTAAAAGCTGGGGGAGCGCGAGACGAGAGAGACAAACAAACGCTACATTGTTTTTGTCTGTCGTGCATTAAAACTAAAGTAACCACCCTATTTTGAAAATGTAAGTAGAAAGTACAGATATTTGTGTTCAAATGTAGGGGGTAAAAGTAAAAAGTTGTCAGAAAAATGAATACTCAGTAAAGTACAGAGACCTGAAAATCCTACTTAAGTACAGTAACAAAAGTATTTGTACTATAGTTACTGTACTTCCCATCTCTGGTTTTAACAAAGACTGCATTGAAGAGTTGAATATCAAAAGTAGCCTCTGCTGTTCAGACGCAAATTATTTGTTTTGTCTTTCATGCTAATTAAAATATAACCCAGAAATTGAAACTTCAAAGAATTGTAGTTTTACTTGGTAGATGCCTGTTCTGCGAGTTGGTTTGTCTGTCATGCTGGCCAGGATGTACTCCATCGAGTGAGTCTGGAAGGCCTTGGAGTTTGGATAGGACACCTGGAAGGTCATGTTATGTTATTGGTGAAGAAAGCAGTTAACATTGGGCACCGAAATAGAAATAGGCATCAGCAAGACAAAATGCATGCATGCCCACGCAGTTCGTGACCTTGCCAGCAGGGGAGGGGGCTATTAGTGTGACCTGACTGGGGTCAACCTTCCACAGCTTGACCCTCTCGTGGAGACGCACACGCAGAATGTACTTCCTGCAATACAAGAAGAGGATGGTCCTGTTAGACTGTCTCACATAAGCAGCTTCAGATAAATACGCCATTATGAAATCATGTATAGACTCCAGACTGCTTCAATCTCAACATTGAGAAAGTTTACTAAACCTCAGTTGAAGAATCCAGAACATTTTCACTCACTCATGTACACTACCACTCAGTTTGGACTGTGGAAAGACAAAGTAAAGGCTTTGGAAAGAAATTAATACGTAGGTATTAACTTATTTGTCTAAACCAGTATATTCTTCAACAGGAGGTCCGGGGCCCCCAGGGGGTCTGCAGAGGTACTGCGGTTCTAAAAACCATGAGATGACTCACTAATGGGATGTGGGAGCTCCCGTATGCCAGACAGTTCATTTCTGCAACCGAAAGGGAAGTTGTGTGTGTGTGTGTGTGTGTGTGCGTGCGTGTGTGTGTGTGTGTGTCTGTGTGTATGTCTGTGTGTGTGTGTGTGCGTGTGTGTGTGTGTGTCTGTGTCTGTGTGTCTGTGTGTGTATGCGCACGCGCGTGTGTGTGTGTGTGTGTGTGTGTGTGTGTGTGTGTGTGTGTGTGTGTGTGTGTGTGTGTGTGTGTGTGTGTGTGTGTAGTACCTGTAGAGCAAACAAACAACAACTGTCACTGTGGATAAAACACCAGCAATCATTCCCATGATGATCAGAAGCCTGCGTTCTGAAACAAGAGCATAATGTACACCACATGACTTTATAACACAAATGACCTAACATCATTACTACATGGTAGATAACATTACCCTAACTCTACATTTTATTAATAGTCATTAATATAGTGTAAATTATTCAATTATAATTTACATGCATACTTGTATGTTTTACCATAACTGTGTGCGAAATATTCTGTATTATGTCTTATGTATGCTCAAAGAGCCTCTTTTGTTTTCATACATTTAACTAACTTTAATTAACTTTAATTAAAAAATCCAAACAACTGTGAATTCCTGTCATTGTTTCCAGCCCATCAGTGAGGGGGGAGATGGACACTGTAAGCTGCAATAAAACGCTATTAAAGAAAGGCAGAATTGGTTCCTCTTGGCCAAGATACAGATGAATAATTTAAGAGATGCTCTCACCTCTCTGACTTGTCCATCTCTACTTTCTCTCTATATTGTTCCCGGAATATCTTTCCCTCCCAGGTTCCATCTCGAATTTCTCTATTATTACTTTTAATCAAAGCCAAGTCAGGTCCATGGCTGTGGGCTGTGTGACCTTGACTAAGAGCAGAGCACACAGTCCACAAGTATTGCTGTTCAGCGCTGGAAGCAGGACGCACAGTTGTGGATGATGCGTGGGGTAATGCCTCCCTCTTCTGGTGTTTCGATCCCATTGGATTACTACACAAATAATGTACATTGTAAATACTGATTTATTCATTCTGTAGCAAGCAGTGTTGGGGGTAATGCATTACAAAAGTAACGCATTACAGGTAACGTGTTAATACATTACTCTTGGCAGTAATATTAACGCATTACCAATAGGATTTCCGTCATACCAGTTACTATGTCAACTAACGCGAGTTACAACCCCATCCTGAGCTTCTGTCAGCTCCTCATTAGGTTGCATTGTGTTGCATTATGAGGCATTCATCTATGCAGTAAAAATTAGTATGGGGTGAAGGTAAATGTTATCATGATGTGTTCAAATGTAATCTTGGAAAATGTAGCTAGTTTTTTTGCTGAGAAACCTCACAAAAATAGTTATTGGAGAGGGAATTATGCCCTGTTTAACTAGACTAGTTCAAAGCAGCTTATAATAATTAAAACTACTAATGCCAATACTTTTTTTTTAATGAAAAATATACAATCATTTCCTAATCAAACTGTGTGTTTTCATGGAAATAACCACTATAGATGGCAATAAAGAAAAAAATAAAAGGAGAAGAATCAGAATTTTGGATGGTTTACTTTTTACACTGACATCAGGACGATTGAAATTATTTTCCGGGATGGCGGTGTCGACTTACTCTACACAGACAGTAATATTGTAAAGTAACTTATTAATTTCAAATGAAAGCAACTAGTCATATGTAGTATATTACATTTTGAAAGTAACTTGCCCAACACTGCAACTAGGCAGTCTGTCTGGGTATGGATAGAGAGGTGTGGGGAAAAAGGGGGCATGATGTATAAAACTGCGTGTAGATTCAACACTATAGACTATGTGTATGCACTACATTGTACCGTACAATTGATTTATACAACCCAGCTTACATGACATGGTCGTCATGCATTGTTACGTTCAATCATTGTGAAACTGTGCACACAACGTGCTCAAGTCAATGCCCACTCCTACAATTAGCCCTAAATGGATGTCGGCACACCACTATTACATCTGGTTTGCACATACTGTAAATGCCAGTCATAAGCCCAGAAAATCAGCAATGCCATGTGCTCTAATAGCTCTAATAGCACCAAGCCATTATATTGTTACGCACAGCCATTTTGCGCCATACAATATTATGAGCCATGACAGCCTATTGATTGATGAGACATGTGTAGGTCTAATTTATCCTCCAATGTGTGTGCTATTCCACAATGTGGTACGTATGATTTAGTGACAATACTGTAATAAACCTATTTACCTTTGCTGGAATAAAATTGAGGGAAAAGGATGATAATCACATACTCTCCATCTGTAAATGTCATCATCATCATGAAACTATTAAGATCTAATAGGCTCCTAGTTTAACATACTGTACTGAAAGATAATCGTAAAGTCAGTCGTTATCCTCCTGTTCAGACTCATGAAAGTCGATGTCGATTGTAAAATGTTCATTTGGAGGTATGCGCATTCGTCACATTTTTTAAGAGGTGTAGGTAGCCTATTGATATATGCTGTGTGTTTGCATTGTTTAAACTTGCCCCATATTGTTTTCCCCCCCATTACTGTAGGAACTGTGGCTACTCTAGGAACGTGCATAATAACAATTTAAAAATATTCTGAAGCTATTTGCTGGTTTACAACTCTGATCATACCACAGCTAAGACATATTCTATTCACGTCTGAGAAGATCATTACCAGTGCAGAACTCGCCATTGTAGCCACATTCAGGTGTGTCCTTAGGTGGGCTCTTTCTACCCCCCCGGCCAGATGATTTGGATTCCCATTACTCCCTCATATTCCTTTAATCCTTTAATCTCATTCTTTAATTCTGACTTGAAACTCAAATGTAAAATAATTCTGAGATTAACCTCATAAATCGAATACATTTTTCACATGTCCCAAATAATCTGAAGGGAGAGGCGTTTGACCCGACGCTGCCAAGTGGTTTTGTTTTCACAAACGGTGGTAGTCTGATCTCACGATCTCGTGTGAATCCAGCTGCCTTGCAAGGTGACTTTAAACTAGCACAGTGGATGGTCCAGCTTGGTATTGCATAACACTTACCTATCAACAGGTTGGGGCTCTGGTTCACCGTATCCATGGCGATAAGAGCACCTGCCCCGATCCTGCCCACACTGAAGGGCACGGAGGAGGTGTTCGGCAGAGACAGCAGGAGCGTGAATTTTGCACCTTCATCTTCACTCACCCAGGACAGGAGAAGTTGCATCATGAGAACCTCATAGCAGGGGAATGCCATTGGCTCTGGGAGACACAGGAATGGGCTTGTAACTCACAATGAATATCAAAGTAATACAGTTCATAATGAAGTTGAGACTATGCATTGGCTGAAATCATAACAATTTACATTATTTATTGAATGTTACTATTACTGTACATGATCTATTAGTGTGTATGTCTATGTAACAAAGACTACTGCATGATTTGTAACGGGAATGGCAATTGTAGCTTTCTTGTATTCTGTCAGATAAAAGTAATTGACTTACCAGTCAGCCTGGAATATTTTGTGTTGGATTATAACAAAGAAATTAACCATAAAGCAGGTAGAGAGAGCAGGTCGTTTGCTACCAATGCTGTGGTGAACTATTAGCAGTGATGAGAAATCCCCTGCCCAAGCACCACGACAGCTGGCATTGTCCAGGAACCAGCTCAGAGTCTTCTATTGGGGAGGCTCTGGGAAGCCAAAACCACATGGTGCTTGTTTGAGCTTAACAGTTGCCTGAGTAAACAGTTGACATGGACATTAAGGGGAACACTCTGGTGGGACTTAACAGTGAAAAATTAGAATCACATTGTTTATATCTGCATGTAAACTATCTCCTACATGTTGCTCTTTCACATGGAAAAAATAAGGGAAAGTCATTTGTCTGCATTGTTAAGTGTTTTATCATTGTGTATGTCATGTGCTAAGTGGCTCTTTGCGTTTGTATAAATCAAATAGTCCTATGGTCATTTTTATGTTTCTTATGTTCAGCACGGCGAGCAGACGGCATCACTTATCTGTGCAAGTTGAGAATCCTAAACTCAAAACTGGGTTTCTTATCTAGAATGCGGGATGACTTGCACAGTTATGTATTTTGGGTGCTTAATTGGGTCATGGGAAATGCTTTGAGGGACTTGGTTACCAACCAGATGGTGTCACTAAAGGGGTTATATGAAGACAGTGCGCAACTCTGTCCTCTGAGTGAGACAAATGGCCTGCAAACAACTATGTTTGCCGAAAGAGGCAGTTCTTAGTTATAGGAAGCCAATATTATGGAAGAGAGATAATAGCTCTTTGCTTGTTGTCAACACGCCTACGCCTAGTTGCACAAATAGCTTAAAGGAATACTTTTTTTTTAAAGTCTATCCCTATTTGCTACTTATCAATGATGATGTTGATTGGTAGAGTTCTTTCTCTGCACAAGCCATCCTGTTCCTCATATTAGCTCTGCAAAGTTGGGCAAAAATGAATGCAAGGTCACTGGGGTCACGCTCCTGTATGTCCAAGCTGACTGAAGCTCACTGAAATGTCATCCACAAGTGTTCTGTAATATGTTTTTTCTGTAATGTGTGTGTGTGTGTGTGTTTACCTGTCTATTTATTAAAAAACAAAAAAACAAAAAGAGCTCTAGATGGCGCTCAGCATCAGCTCTACAGTAGATCAAGATCTCTTCTTTCGCTCTTCTTTTCTACTGGATCACTGAAGGCGCAGCCGATCCCTCCAGAGCTGCCTCTGCCATGCTGCATTGCACCTACAACTATAATAATATCCGGCAGATCATGGCATCATTCTTTGGTGGCAACAGGGCAAGAAGAACAGCCCATTATGTCCTTTTCCCCCCAGCAGCCTCCTCCAGCTCCTCAGGGATCCCCCAGGATGCAGCTGGGAGATCTAGTCCTTCCAGCGTGTAACTCACATTTCTTTACAAGTGAACACATCAGTAATTGCTAGTACTAATTACGAGTACAACAATCAAGCTGTTCGCCATTTTGTGTTTGCCTAGCTTTATTCATGGAACCTCAATGTGTCTATAATGTGAGGTGATACATTTCCATTTCCGGTGCTCTGACTGTCTCACACTCATTTTGCTCACAAACTCTGTACAACATTCTGGACTCACTGTTTACATGCACCACTGAACAGTCACTAACTCTGATGCCTTTATAGAATAATGATGTATTTATTTATTGTATGTATTTATTATTTGGGCCGATGCACTTTACCTTGGTGTTTCACTGTACGTCTCAGGGAGATGCTTGTCTATATCTCGTTGTTGGAGTCATTTAACAATGACAATAAATATACTTGAACTTGAACTTGACCTTGCTTTCACACTGGGGACCCCGGGAGCGGAACCCGAGCACACTTGTCCCCAAACTGTCCCCAGGTCTGGTTAGTTTGCGTTTACGTTGCGTTCTGTGCCGGGGGAACACAACAGCGAACCATGACAGGGTCCACTTGAAAAGGTGGTCTGGGGAACAGAATTGAACCAATCAGAATGAAATTGAAATAGTTTCCAAGAAGATTAAAAGTCTCATGATTGATTGTCAATGGATGGCTGCGGGCCAAGTGGTGACTGGTGAGCCATTCATTTTTCAATAGACATTTTGTAAAATGCTATAAAAATAGTCTTATTTGGTCAAACAAAGCGATTCAGTTATATTTAGAATCACAAGAGATCATATAACACTTGGACAAATATATTATATATGTATATATATATTACAGAAAAAAATATACATGATTTGATGTCACTTGTCAACTGCCTGTCACTTGTCAACTGCCTGCATGAAATAAAATCCTGCATGACATCAAACTTCCTCAAACTCAACACCACCAAGACTGAGCTCCTGGTCGTGGCGCCCAGGGCGCTGCTTCAGAAGGTGGGAGACTTCACTCTCGTGGTTGATGGCTGCTCCATCTCCCCATCTTCTGAGGTTCGCAACCTGGGTGTCACCCTGGACTCCACACTCTCCTTCCATTCCCACATCAAGTCCGTCACCAAATCCGCCTTCTTCCACCTGAGGAACATTGCCAGACTCCGACCCTCACTCACAGAATCCGTTGCCACCACTCTGGTCCACGCCTTCGTCACCTCCCGTCTGGACTACTGCAATGGAGTCCTGTTCGGGGTGCCCAACAAAACCCTGGACAGGCTCCAGTATGTCCAGAACTCAGCTGCCAGGGTTCTCACTCACACCAAGCCCTGGCAGCACATCACCCCCACCCTCATTCACCTCCACTTGCTCCCCATCAAGTCCCGCATCATATATAAGATCATCCTCCTCACCTACAAGTCCCTCCATGCCCGTGCCCCCCAGTATCTCTCCGACCTCCTCCACTTCCATGCCCCCCCCCCGGAACCTGAGGTCCTCTGACTCTGGGTTGCTTGTCACCCCCCGGACCAGGCTGCGGACCTTCGGGGACAGGGCCTTCAGCGCCTCAGCCCCCACCCTCTGGAACTCACTCCCCACTAATATCAGGAACATTCCCACCCTGGACGCCTTCAAAACGGCACTCAAATCTCATCTGTTCACCAAGGCCTTTGGCCCTAATTAACTGTTCTTGCCTGTCTATTTGTCCCTCTCTGTGCTCTTGTGCCTTTTGCTTTGTTTTATTTTTGTCCCTGTGCGCTCGTCTTTTGTGTGTCTACCGTTCCTTGTTTTGTTCTCTCCTGTGAAGTGTCCTTGGGTTCGAGAAAGGCGCTATATAAGTCCAAGTTATTATTATTATTATTATTACGGGCAATTTAGAGTCCAATCAACCTGACCTGACCTGTATGTCTTTGTAATGTAGGGAACCGAAGCACCAGGAGCAGACCTACCTACACATGCAAAGTCCACACAGAAACAGCCAAGGTGGGGAATTCAGTCCTTGCTGTGAAGGTGACAGCACTAACCACTGAGACACACTCGTGGAAGAGGTCCACATTCATATATTTTGCAATGGTATTTTACAGAGGGCAACTTTTTTTTGTCAGGCCTATCAACACACATTCCCATTCAGATGGTGTAAATAACGCTGCTTTGTCAGCACTGTGCACTGTGCACCTTTTGGGGTGAGGCAAAAATCAATTTACACCTTGGGAGGCAAAGGTTAGTTAGGGTTAGGCATTGGGGAGGGGTCTCCTAGGGTTAGGCACTGGTATCCACTTGCTTGCTAGTAGCCACATCAGGGGCGTATGCAGAAATTGAATTATAGGTGGGCCTGGATCAAATTGGGTGGGCCTGGATAGGAAGGGATGCAGATGCCCGGCCGTGTTATTTTACTAAAAATAATGCATTTGACCATCATTTCAAGTAGAATGATACCACCCAAGCAAGAATATTTCAAGTGTTTCAAGTGCTTTACTGAAATATTTGGACCATATAATGATAATTCAATTATCTCAACCTTAAAAGGTTACATATAGGTGCCAAATGTTGCATACTGTACATGAATGCTTATACTTGTGTGTATACTGTTACTTTATACAGAAATTAGAACCACTGATCCATATACTGCTGTGAGTTTAAAAAATAACAACACTGAGGCTGCTTCAAGTTTGAACAAGACGCCCTCTGGTTTATTTATCCACAGAGAGAACAAAATTCCTAGATGTCATGAAGTTGTCATGCATTAGACTCTGGAGATGATGTGCCCTGCGTTTTTACAAAAGTAACAAAACCATTGGCTAGCAATGCAGCAGCAAGTTTGCCTCTAGAAAACAACCAATAAAAAAAAAAAAAAAAAAATCACCCATTTTTTTTTTTTTTTTTTGGGTGGGCCAGGGCAAGAAGTGGGTGGGCCTGTGCCTACCCAGGCCCACCCGTAGATACGCCCCTGAGCCACATGCTAAGGTGCATGACAGAGCGGGGATATAGTATGTCGTCAGATTGAGAATGGACTGGGCCTAGGGGACCAGCCTAGAAGAGTGAAAGTAACTGACTGACAGTGTTGGGCAAGTTACTTTCAAAATGTAATATACTACATATTACTAGTTACTTTCATTTGAAAGTAATAAGTTACTTTACAATATTACTGTCTGTGTAGAGTAACTTGTTACTTATTACACTACTTTTGCATTACTTTCACCAAAACAACAGCAGCAGAATGACGGAACCATCCCGAAAAATAATGTCAACCGCCTTGAAGTCAGTGTAAACAATCCAAAATTCTAAATGTTATTATTTTCCTTTGTTATTGTCATCTATAGTGGTTATTTGCATACAAAACTGACAGTTTGATTAGGAAATTGATATCTTTATTCAAATATGTGCTTTGATTAAAACAATATGTAACTCAATTTGTAACTTGAGTTACTTGACAAAGTAACTGGTATAATATTACTCAAATCCTATAAGTAATAAGTTATATTACTGAGTTACTGCTAAAAGTAATATATTACATGTAATGTTACTTTTGTAATGAGTTACCCCCAACACTGCTGAACTACACATGAGATTATGGTGTACTAGGCTATGTGATATCATGTTGTTTGCACTGTTAGTAATGCAGAGGGCAGTTCAGAACACGCAAGCCAAGAAGCCAGACATTCCTAGCCCGGCTTGCCTTACTGTAAGTCAATCTAGTCTTATTAGTTCAGGCAAACTTCCAAAAAATTAAAAGCAATTATTTATAAGCCTTTTTATTTTGTTTCAAAATGGTATTGACAGACGGCAAACAGATTGTTTGCCCATTACTTATTTTTCATGGCAACAAATATGTTTCTTTTAATTGGAAACAGATATTCAATTTAGTCCTAATTAGATACATTTTAGGACACAACTAAAATTCAAACTGGTATTTTTAAGTTAGTTTAAAACATAAGCATGTATCATCTTGACCTACAATTTCAAATGAACTGTGTAGCAAATCCACAGTAGGAATTACATCAACAAATATGGTATTCCTATGACTGTCGTCTTAATATATACAAAACATTTTCATATACTGTATATTTGGGACAATAAGAAAGCTTTTCACTGGCTGCCCCAAAGTACAACATGTCCATACTATATATCTGTGAGGGGTTGATATGGTTGTTGAGTAGAGAGTAGAGTAGAGAATCTTTATTTATCCCCCTTGGATTCATATGCAGCATAACAAAAATGTAATTTAAAAACATACAGACATGAAACAGTAAAAAGTAGGGATGTCTTAAAACATAGTACATTTAAAAGGAAAGGAAACCATGAAAGTTAAAACAGAAAAAGGGGCATGAAGTAGGCTACTATTCGATTCAACAGTTCAGACAGCGAATAGCCTCAGGAACAAAAGAATGGCTGTATCTGTTCCTGCAACAGCGGGGCATCCTATATCTGCGCCCAGAAGGAAGGAGGGAAAACTCAGGGTAAAGAGGGTGCTGTGGGTCACGCAGGACACCCTGAGCCTTCTTAAGAACCCTCTTCTTATATAGAAGACAGAGGTCATTCAAGTTACAGCCGGTGATTTTGGAGCTCGTCCTGACAATTTTCTTTAGCATGTTCTTGTTTGACAAGTTTAGGTTCCCAAAGCAAGAAATAAATGCAAAGGTGAGGACTGACTCAATACAAGAGGAATAGAACATTTTCAAAAGTGACCTGTCTACGTTAAAACTTCTTAGCTTCCTTAAAAAGAACAAGCGCTGATGGCTTTTCTTTAGAATTGCCTTCACATTAGGCTCAAAACTCAGTTTGATCAATCCCGATGACGATGAATAATTACTCTGCCAGGGGCTGACTTTTCTGCCTTTGAAAACTCAATTTGTGGCCTGTACTGTTTTGGAACAAAAACGCTTTGATCATTTCATGATGCCCCAACCTCCTCCCCCCACCCACTCCCCAATCGCGTCCCCCCACCCACTCCCCTCGCATTTTCAACTGCTCAACAAGGACGGTGCAATGAGCAAGCGACCAGCGTTGCAACTTGCAACACATTTCAGCTGTGAAGGTTTAAAAAAAAAAAAAAAAACTTGTTTTCAGCCAAACACCAAATGACAAGGCAGTATTATTATTGCATCACTTTGGTGCATCATATACTGTACAGTATTCACTAATCAGCACATTTCATTTGTATCTGTGTAATTAGCTAGCATAATTGTCTTGAGTGTGAAAATGTGACTGGTCGCTGATAGAGGTCACAATAAATAAAATGCTGTACAAAATGTGGACTACACTGAATATTTGTTTCAATGTTAGACACATGGCACACATCATTTTACCATAGACATTGCATTCATAAAATTCATTATGGACATCTTTTGTTGGATGTAGTTCATTGGTGTCACCTGTTAGTTCTTGTCCACACTTAATCGCACAGAAATTGATCCAATCAATGTCAGTGTGGTAACAGCTATAAACCAGCCAGCATCTGTGTCACAGTGTCACAATGTCAGTGTGGTAACAGCTATAAACCAGCCAGCATCTGTGTCACAGCCAGTAGTGTAAGTGGCAAAACTACCAGCGAGGAGGCTGTGAACTGACGACTGCCTGATGTTGCCTCTGAAATATTAGAAAATGCAGAGGGTTTAGTAAATGAAATTGACTAGACTCAAAACAATTTCACACTTCTAAAAAAAAAAAGCAAGCTTTTACAGGAAGCTATGTGTTAAGAAAAAAGAAAGTTAATGCACCAGTTATTGGAAGTTTCATTGACAAACTAAATTAAATAATAGTACGCCTTCCTGCACACTACGGACTCAACATGTGGTCCAGAATTTCAAGGATCCTCCAGATAGTAGCACTCCTGTATAAGTAATCATTTTAAAAATATTCTATATTGGACAATGATTATTGAGCAGAGCCCAAGTACATTTAACTATTGCTATTTGAGAATCACTGCATGTTTCTATATCTCTGTTTGAGCAAAGACGTAAGTGTTACATAATACAGTATAAATCTTTATATTCTATGACAAGGTAGTGTAACATCAAATTACAGCAGATAAATAAGTAGTTTGATTGTGAAGTCTGCAAAAACTTACCTGCACTAACGCTGCCTGGTATAATGTTCAGGGTAGTAGAGCTGCTGGAGATGGCACTATTAAGCGCTGATGTTGCCTCGCTTGCTGTAGGAACCGAGGCCTTACTAGTGAACACTAGGGTCATTTTAACAACCACTGATCCGTTCCTATAAGAAGGGAGAGAAAGCAGAACTGTGACATGCCAACTCACAACCTTCATTCTAGCATTTAGCCAGTGATGGAAATGTAGACTTACTCAAAGCTGTCAACAATAGAGCGATCGAAAGCGTCAAAGCTCTGCTGGTAAACAGAGTTAATCTGAAAGAGAATTTAAGCTGTCAGTTGCAATAGTAAATACAATAATTAATGGCGATTGAATTGTTAAAGGGAGGGACTGTAAAAGAGTATTAAGCCAATTTGCATGCACCACAATGGAAAAAGTTCAGTGAGATAACATTTTTATTTCCCAATGTGCTGATCTGAATGTTTTCAAAAAAGATTTAAGTTGGACTCAAATCAATCGCTCGTATGATCATGAGATGCTGCACGTTTGAAAGGTTCAGTGGCTTTTGTAGTTACATGTCTGAGGTGCTCATGCTCATCTCAAAATGCTCTCTAGTTCATTGTACTTTTAAAATGACAGTACATCAGTATCTTACCCCAGAGACCACATTTGAAGCCTTGGTCTTAAATGCTGCTGAAGATGAGTTGGAGAGATCTGAGGTGAACGTTTCACTAAGGCTAAACTGTAGACCCAGGGTGCCCTCACTGGATGAAGGAGCATCTGTTGATGCAGTTGTGGCTGATGTGGTATTAGCAGTGGTAGCAACTGTAGTGGTGAGAGCAACAGTGGGAGCAGCTGTACTGGTGGGAGCAGCTGAGGCTGCAGCTGTGGGTGGAGCAGCACTGGGAGCAGTGGGTGCAGCTGTACTGGTGGGAGCAGCTGTGGGAGCAGCAGTGGGTGCAGCTGTACTGGGAGCAGCACTGGGAGCAGCTGTACTGGTGGGAGCAGCAGTGGGAGCAGCTGTACTGGTGGGAGCAGCACTGGGAGCAACAGTGGTTGCTGTATCAACACCTGCATAAAACAAAATATAACCTGGTACAGAAGCTGGAGGGACACTGGGAACAGTGACAACTGCAGTATGTGTGTAAGTCATAATATTGAAAGAAAAAGAAAAAAAATCCTACTTGCAACAATGGTTGTTACATTCACTGGAAGGGTGATGGTGGAGTTGTTCACAGCATTCACTAACGTGTTCGTCACATCACTAGTGGCTGGCAATGAGTTGGCATTGTTAAATATCAGGTCAGCATCCACCACGATTGAACCTTGACTGTAAGTGAAATTATTGCCATCATCATCATCATCATTCATTGGTGAGATATTTCATTATGACCACAGATCTATGTGTAAAAAACATTAAACAAACAAATAAACAAACAAATAACTTCAAAGCCATCAAAATATGAAACTTGCAAATTTCTTCCATACATGTCCCGTGAGTTAATAAACAGTCTGCTAACAATATTGGCTGTCCCAGCTTATCCATTGTGATGTAACTCACTTTGGCTTTGCTTCTCTGAATTGTTCTTGTTTCTATGAGGAATATGGTTCTACGTCATCACACTCCGCCCGTTAGCAGGGCAGAATATGCTTTAGCCACTTCTATGAGTCCCCCAGCACACTGAAATCTGCATGCACGTATAGCCAAACAGGATGAGCCTACTCAAGCCCTATGGAGCTGCGCCCTATAAAAAGGGGCCGGTTTCACTCACTACTATCCACTTTTTCTTTGGCACCTGATGAACAAGCATTGCCTAGGATGGCATTGTCAGCTCTGCTGTGAGGACAGCTCTGCTGTGAGGACAGCGAGGTCAGAGGCAGGTAACTCGCTTCTCAACTCACATCTCCTCCGTCTCTTTCAGAGTGATTTTCCTTTAATTGCTCCTGTTATTCCATCACTCAAACACGATTTTCCCACCGTGATGACGGCGGCTGCTGACGACGACGACAGATTGCGCTCATGTCTCGCGGACCCCCTGTCGAGCCACTGACCGCTGACAACGAAGGGCAGCTGAGACCAAGCTTTGCTTCTGCCTTGGATGAAAACTAGGTGAACGAGCCGCTTCGCTGCAAGGCTCCGGTCTCCAGCCTGACGTCTTTTTCCCAGGCCCACAGAAGAGGCACATTCAGTTGCTCTGTTGTGCCCCCTCACCCTACCCTGGGATATGCGCTCATTTTTCCCCGAGCTCCTGCCTCGGTTATGTGTTGTGATTGGTCGAATACCATCAAACTTCTGTCTGAAGAGTTTTTTTTGTGCGTGTGGAAGATAACAACTTGCGCTGTCCATATTTTCATGGACACAGGCTATCTGTGCAGCATTCGAAGATTTTGGACGAGATAGACGGGGGTTGAGAGTTTAGGGAGTCAGGGCCTTCGCCAACCGCTGGCCTGTTCCTGGAACTACAGGGACTAGCTGCACAGCAAGAAGCGTAACTGACTGGTGGCGGGGGATGTGACCCAGGGCTCTTCAGGCCCGGCTGAAGAGTTGCGCTGGCCCGACCTTCTCCCACAATGTTCCTGCTTGTGTTGATGTTCTTGTTGTGAATGATGTACTTGTACTTGTAATGATCCAACACTTCTTCCCAAAAGAGCCGATTCCTAACACACTGTTGGTTGATATTCCCTTTCCTGAGCTTCGGCTGAGCTCCAGGTCCAGTCTGTGACAGGGGTGTGAGCAGGACCATATCTGACTGGTTTTCCTGCCCTCCAGTCTGTGACTGGGGCGTGAGCGGGACCATGTCTCTGACTGACCAGATTGTACTACAGTCAATCCAAGCATGGCGCAGCATGATTGTTCATGTTGGTGTCGCGACAGGGAGTGGAGTTATCAGGCTCCGCCCCTTAAAGCATATGATGCTCTGCTAAGGGGCAGAACCTGGTGAAATAGAACGATAGTTACATATTGTAACGCTAGCTCAGCTCGCACTGCTGTTCCACGAGTTGCTGAAGAAAACTTGGTGGATAGTGATGAGTGAAACCGATGCCTTTTATGGCATGGCTCCATATGGCTTGAGTAGGCTTATCCTGATTGGCAGAGTGTGTGCATGCAAATTTCAGTGTACTGGGGCACGCATACAAGTGGCTAAAGCATAATTATGATGCCCTGCTAAAAGAGTCTGCTGTGATCACAGAACTAGAGTTACAATACATAACTAATGATTCTGTGATGTCAATAAATAAATGATCATATTACTATTACCAAACTAAGACAGAAACATGCATACAGCATTGGTAAAACATAAACAAAGATCTCAAATATAATATGAAAATCAATGTTGTATACCTGAAGCCGTTGACCACAGATTGATTGAAGAGAGCTTGATATTGTTCTTTATAGACATTGTCGAGCTGTAAAGATGAAATTGAATTAAGCAATTTAAAATAATATCAGAATAATCATGACAGAAGATATTATGTAACTGAGATTTTTGGGGTTTAAGATGCATAGAGTTTAACTGTGTGTGTGTGTGTGTGTGTGTGTGTGTGTGTGTGTGTGTGTGTGTGTGTGTGTGTGTGTGTGTGTGTGTGTGTGTGTGTGTGTGTGTGTAGGTGTGTGTGTGTGTGTGTGTGTGTGTGTGTGTGTGTGTGTGTGTGTGTGTGTGTGTGTGTGTGCGCGCGCGTGTGTGTGTGTGTGTGTGTGTGTGTGTGTGTGTGTGATTGATACTAAATTGGACAGTCATCAAAGATAAGAGGAACAACAACCAAAATGGACACAGGCTAAGTATTACTCTTGCTATAAGATGCACAAGTAATAATTTTCATATTTCCTTTCAATATACGATGATCTTGATGTTTTTATTTGACATCTCACTTGGGCAGAGGGATAGAAATATGAGGAGACTTACCTCTGTAGTTATGTTGGTGGACAATTTCTTGAACTCTGGTGAAGATGTGTTTGAAAGTTCTTGTGTAAAGCTTAGCTGCAAATTAAATCCCAACGTGATCTTTGCAGAGGATGTTGCGGTAGCTGTTGTGGTTGTAGCCACAGTAGTGGGTGGTGGGGTGGGAGCAGCTGTTGTGGTTGTACTGGTGGGAGCAGCTGTGGGTGGAGCAGCACTGGGAGCAGTGGGAGCAGCTGTACTGGTGGGAGCAGCTGTGGGTGGAGCAACACTGGGAGCAGTGGGTGCAGCTGTACTGGTGGGAGCAGCACTGGGAGCAGCTGTGGGTGGAACAACACTGGGAGCAGTGGGTGCAGCTGTACTGGTGGGAGCAGCTGTACTGGGAGCAGCACTGGGAGCAGTGGGAGCAGCTGTACTGGTGGGAGCAGCACTGGGAGCAACAGTGGTTGCTGTATCAACACCTGCATAAAACAAAATATAACCTGGTACAGAAGCTGGAGGGACACTGGGAACAGTGACAACTGCAGTATGTGTGTAAGTCATAATATTGAAAGAAAAAGAAAAAAAATCCTACTTGCAACAATGGTTGTTACATTCACTGGAAGGGTGATGGTGGAGTTGTTCACAGCATTCACTAACGTGTTCGTCACATCACTAGTGGCTGGCAATGAGTTGGCATTGTTAAATATCAGGTCAGCATCCACCACGATTGAACCTTGACTGTAAGTGAAATTATTGCCATCATCATCATCATCATTCATTGGTGAGATATTTCATTATGACCACAGATCTATGTGTAAAAAACATTAAACAAACAAATAAACAAACAAATAACTTCAAAGCCATCAAAATATGAAAGAAATTTGCAAATTTCTTCCATACATGTCCCATGAGTTAATAAACAGTCTGCTAACAATATTGGCTGTCCCAGCTTATCCATTGTGATGAAACTCACTTTGGCTTTGATTTTATGGCATGGCTCCATATGGCTTGAGTAGGCTTATCCTGATTGGCAGAGTGTGTGCATGCAAATTTCAGTGTACTGGGGCACGCATACAAGTGGCTAAAGCATAATTATGATGCCCTGCTAAGAGACTCTGCTGTGATCATAGAACTAGAGTTACAATACATAACTAATGATTCTGTGATGTCAATAAATAAATGATCATATTACTATTACCAAACTAAGACAGAAACATGCATATAGCATTGGTAAAACATAAACAAAAATCTCAAATATAATATGAAAATCAATGTTGTATACCTGAAGCCGTTGACCACAGATTGATTGAAGAGAGCTTGATATTGTTCTTTATAGACATTGTCGAGCTGTAAAGATGAAATTGAATTAAGCAATTTAAAATAATATCAGAATAATAATGACAGAAGATATTATGTAACTGAGATTTTTTGGGTTTAAGATGCATAGAGTTTAAAGGAACACTCTGCCCATTTTCAACCAACTTTGTATCATTAGAACATCAGTAGTATATCAGAAAACTGTAAACTGTTTTGAAGTCTGTCATTTAATTTGACAGTTATTGAGTGTTAAAGTGTGGACCAGTGACATCACTGGTCCACACTAACTCAAATTAATAACTCATTAACTCAAATCAACTCTCAATAACTGTCAAACTATTCATCATTCATCTAGTTTGACGGTTATTGAGAGTTGATTTGACTTAATGAGTTATTAATTTGAGTTAGTGTGGGCCAGTGATGTCACTGGTCCACACTTTAACACTCAATAACTGTCAAATTAAATGACAGACTTCAAAACAGTTTACAGTTTTCTGATATACTACTGATGTTCTAAGGATACAAAGCTGGTGGAAAATGGGCAGAGTGTTCCTTTAACTGTGTGTGTGTGTGTGTGTGTGTGTGTGTGTGTGTGTGTGTGTGTGTGTGTGTGTGTGTGTGTGTGTGTGTGTGCGTGTGCGTGTGTGTGTGTGTGTGTGTGCGTGTGTGCGTGTGTGATTTGATACTAAATTGGACAGTCATCAAAGATAAGAGGAACAACAACCAAAATGGACACAGGCTAAGTATTACTCTTGCTATAAGATGCACAAGTAATCATTTTCATATTTCCTTTCAATATTCAATGATCTTGATGTTTTTATTTGACATCTCACTTGGGCAGAAGGATAGAAATATGAGGAGACTTACCTCTGTAGTTATGTTGGTGGACAATTTCTTGAACTCTGGTGAAGATGTGTTTGAAAGTTCTTGTGTAAAGCTTAGCTGCAAATTAAATCCCAACGTGATCTTTGCAGAGGATGTTGGGGCAGCTGTTGTGGTTGTAGCCACAGTAGTGGGTGGTGGGGTAGGAGCAGCTGTTGTGGTTGTACTGGTGGGAGCAGCACTGGGAGCAGCTGTGGGTGGAGCAACACTGGGAGCAGTGGGTGCAGCTGTACTGGTGGGAGCAGCACTGGGAGCAGCTGTGGGTGGAGCAGCACTGGGAGCAGTGGGTGCAGCTGTACTGGTGGGAGCAGCACTGGGAGCAGCTGTACTGGTGGGAGCAGCACTGGGAGCAGTGGGAGCAGCTGTACTGGTGGGAGCAGCAGTGGGAGCAACAGTGGTTGCTGTATCAACACCTGCATAAAACAAAATATAACCTGCTACAGAAGCTGGAGGGACACTGGGAACAGTGACAACTGCAGTATGTGTGTAAGTCATAATATTGAAAGAAAAAGAAAAAAATCCTACTTGCAACAATGGTTGTTACATCCACTGCAAGGGTGAAGGTGGAGTTGTTCACAGCATTCACTAACGTGTTCGTCACATCACTAGTGGCTGGCAATGAGTTGGCATTGTTAAATATCAGGTCAGCATCCACCACGATTGAACCTTGACTGTAAGTGAAATTATTGCCATCATCATCATCATCATTCATTGGTGAGATATTTCATTATGACCACAGATCTATGTGTAAAAAACATTAAACAAACAAATAAACAAACAAATAACTTCGAAGCCATCAAAATCTGGTATGAAATTTGCAATTTCTTCCATACATGGCAATAATGGAACCTGGTGAAATAGAACGATAGTTACATATTGTAATGCTAGCTCAGCTCGCACTGCTGTTCCACGAGTTGCTGAAGAAAACTTGGTGGATAGTGATGAGTGAAACCGATGCCTTTTATGGCATGGCTCGATATGGCTTGAGTAGGCTTATCCTGATTGACAGAGTGTGTGCATGCAAATTTCAGTGTACTGGGGCACGCATACAAGTGGCTGAAGCATAATTATGATGCCCTGCTAAGAGACTCTGCTGTGATCATAGAACTAGAGTTACAATACATAACTAATGATTCTGTGATGTCAATAAATAAATGATCATATTACTATTACCAAACTAAGACAGAAACATGCATACAGCATTGGTAAAACATAAACAAAGATCTCAAATATAATATGAAAATCAATGTTGTATACCTGAAGCCGTTGACCACAGATTGATTGAAGAGAGCTTGATATTGTTCTTTATAGACATTGTCGAGCTGTAAAGATGAAATTGAATTAAGCAATTTAAAATAACATCAGAATAATCATGACAGAAGATATTATGTAACTGAGATTTTTGGGGTTTAAGATGCATAGAGTTTAACTGTGTGTGTGTGTGTGTGTGTGTGTGTGTGTGTGTGTGTGTGTGTGTGTGTGTGTGTGTGTGTGTGTGTGTGTGTGTGTGTGTGTGTGTGTGTGTGTGTGTGTGTGTGTGTGTGAAATATGAGGAGACTTACCTCTGTAGTTATGTTGGTGGACAATTTCTTGAACTCTGGTGAAGATGTGTTTGAAAGTTCTTGTGTAAAGCTTAGCTGCAATTTAAATCCCAATGTGATCTTTGCAGAGGATGTTGGGGCAGCTGCTGTGGTTGTAGCCACAGTAGTGGGTGGTGGGGTAGGAGCAGCTGTTGTGGTTGTACTGGTGGGAGCAGCTGTGGGAGCAGCTGTACTGGGGGGAGCAGCACTGGGAGCAGTGGGAGCAGCTGTACTGGTGGGAGCAGCAGTGGGAGCAGCTGTACTGGTGGGAGCAGCAGTGGGAGCAACAGTGGTTGCTGTATCAACACCTGCATAAAACAAAATATAACCTGGTACAGAAGCTGGAGGGACACTGGGAACCGTGACAACTGCAGTATGTGTGTAAGTCATAATATTGAAAGAAAAAGAAAAAAATCCTACTTGCAACAATGGTTGTTACATCCACTGGAAGGGTGAAGGTGGAGTTGTTCACAGCATTCACTAACGTGTTCGTCACATCACTAGTGGCTGGCAATGAGTTGGCATTGTTAAATATCAGGTCAGCATCCACCACGATTGAACCTTGACTGTAAGTGAAATTATTGCCATCATCATCATCATTCATTGGTGAGATATTTCATTATGACCACAGATCTATGTGTAAAAAACATTAAACAAACAAATAAACAAACAAATAACTTCGAAGCCATCAAAATCTGGTATGAAATTTGCAATTTCTTCCATACATGGCAATAATGGAACCTGGTGAAATAGAACGATAGTTACATATTGTAATGCTAGCTCAGCTCGCACTGCTGTTCCACGAGTTGCTGAAGAAAACTTGGTGGATAGTGATGAGTGAAACCGATGCCTTTTATGGCATGGCTCCATATGGCTTGAGTAGGCTTATCCTGATTGGCAGAGTGTGTGCATGCAAATTTCAGTGTACTGGGGCACGCATACAAGTGGCTAAAGCATAATTATGATGCCCTGCTAAGAGACTGCTGTGATCACAGAACTAGAGTTACAATACATAACTAATGATTCTGTGATGTCAATAAATAAATGATCATATTACTATTACCAAACTAAGACAGAAACATGCATATAGCATTGGTAAAACATAAACAAAAATCTCAAATATAATATGAAAATCAATGTTGTATACCTGAAACTGTTGACCACAGATCGATTGAAAATATCTTGATATTGTGCTTTATAGACACTGTCGAGCTGTAAAGATGAAATTGAAACAAGCAATTTAAATAATATTGGAATAATCATGACAGAGGAAAGATAATTAATGTTATGCAACAGATCTTTGGGGTTTAAGACTAAATAATTTTCACATTCCCTTTATATGTTCAATCATCATCATCATCATCATAACTAAAAGGGAGCAAGTGGGCTCTGCAATCTTTGTCCTGCGTAGCGGCTGAGCTGCGTATGTGAGCTGCAGCACCAGCTCGGTGAGCTGCAGGATGGGCGAGGCCACGTTTTTATTTTGCATCTCATTTGGACAGAGGGATCTATAGACATACTGTATGAAGGGACTTACCTCTGTAGTTATTTTGGCTGACAAATTCTTGAACTCTGGTGAGGATTTGTCTGAAAGTTCTTGTGTAAAGTTTAGCTGCACTTTAAATCCCAAATTGATCTTTGGCTCTGGTGATGCGGTAGGAGCAGCTGTTGTGGTTGTAGCCACAGTAGTGGGTGTTGTCATTGTTGGTGGTGATGATGTCACTGGTGGAGAGGTTGCAATACCTGGTAGGAGTGAATTTGAATGGATTGGTAGCACATTTCAATTGATTACATTTTAAGCTGAGTTGCACTGAATGCAGTACTGTAGCTGCATTCAAATACTGTGTAAGTACTGTGCCACCTGCTACTTCACCATGCTCCCCCTCACCAATAGAAACAAGCCACCTGCTACTTCACCATGCTCCCCCTCACCAATAGCAATAAGCTCCTGAAAATCACAAAAACATCCTCTAAACTAATTGGTCTCCCCACTCCTAACCTACCAGCCCTCATTGACACTACCATAACCCGTAGAGCACTGAGCATAACTCATGACCCGAGTCACCCCCTCAACCCATGTTTCACCCTGCTCCCCTCCGGCCGCAGGTACAGACGACTACTCTGCAAAAAAGCTCACTTTGGGAGGAGTTTTGTGCCCTCAGCCATAAACACTCTGGGCACATAGTTGTGTGTGGTGTAGTGTGTGTGTGTGTGTGTGTGTGTGTGTGTGTGTGTGTGTGTGTGTGTGTGTGTTTATTTGTTCCTAAATGTTTGATGTACTGTACAGACTCTGAAAACAAATGTCCTCTAAGGAGGACAATAAAGTATGAATCTGAATCTGAAATCTGGTGGCAAAACAACGAATGGTCTAATTTTGATAGTGTGGTCAGTAAACATCCAACAGTATAAAAACCACAAAAAACATTAAATTAATTGTTTCTAAAGATATTCCTTTATAATTGAAATGAAATGAGAGCAGCTGTACCGGTTGGAGCAGCAGTAGCCCTGGTAGTAGCGGTTGGAGCAGCGCTGAGAGGCGTAGTGGGGGCAGATGTAGTAGGTGCAACAGTTGATGCAACAACCCCTGTAAAAAAAAAAAAAAATAGAAACGGGTACAGAAGTTGAGGGGACACTGGGAGCAGTGATAACTGCAGCTCCCTGTATGTCATGATACTGAAAGAAAGGAAACAACTCCTACTTGTTGCAACAATAGTTGATGCATCCACTGGAAACGTCAAGTTGTTTGCTGCATTCACTAAAGTGTTAGCCACATCACTAGTGTCTGGCACTGAGCTGGCATTGTTAAATATCAGGTCAGCATCCACCACGATTGATCCTTGACTGGAAGAGCAATTATAATTATTTGTATTATTATTCATCATATCAATATTAATAGTAGTAGTAGTAGTATTAGTAGAAGTATAGTATTAATGGTGACTTCTGATTTCATCTGACATGTTAATTGAACAAATATATTTCAGATGTCATGATTATCACAAGACTGTTTGAAAACATTCACCAAGCAAATAAAGAAATACATACCTTTGAAGGCACCTAAATCTGGTCTGAAATGTGCCGTTTCTGGCATATATATCTGACAGTATGTGAGGTAATAACAATATCGGCTGGCTCAGCTCATTCATTGTGATTTAACTCACTTTGGCTTTGCTTAATTGAGAATTGTTCTTGTTTCCATAAGGAAATGGATACTGGTGATGTCATTAAATAAATTCTCACATTTCTACCAACCTAAGACTGAAATATGCATGCTACACTGCAGCATGCATATTTGAGAGTTTAAGTTATTTGTGTTTTAACTTAAACTCTCAAATATAATATGAAAATCAATGTTGTATACCTGAAGCCGTTGATCACAGAGCGATTGAAGATATCTTGATATTGTGCTTCATAGACATTGTCGAGCTGTAAAGATGAAATTGAAACAAGCAATTTAAATAATATTGGAATAATCATGACAGAGGAAAGATAATTAATGTTATTCAACAGATCTTTGGGGTTTAAGATACAGAACTGATACATGAATCTCTGTGTGTGTGTGTGTGTGTGTGTGTGTGTGTGTGTGTGTGTGTGTGCGCCTCCGCGCACGTGTAATTTGACAGTAAATTGCACAGTCATCAAAGATAAGAGGAACTATCAAAATGGACACAGTCATAAATATATAAAATATATAAAAGTAATAATTTTCACATTCCCTTTATATGTTCAATCATCATCATCATCATCATAACTAAAAGGGAGCAAGTGGGCTCTGCAATCTTTGTCCTGCGTAGCGGCTGAGCTGCGTATGTGAGCTGCAGCACCAGCTCGGTGAGCTGCAGGATGGGCGAGGCCACGTTTTTATTTTGCATCTCATTTGGACAGAGGGATCTATAGACATACTGTATGAAGGGACTTACCTCTGTAGTTATTTTGGCTGACAAATTCTTGAACTCTGGTGAGGATTTGTCTGAAAGTTCTTGTGTAAAGTTTTGCTGTAATTTAAATCCCAAATTGATCTTTGGCTCTGGTGATGCGGTAGGAGCAGCTGTTGTGGTTGTAGCCACAGTAGTGGGTGTTGTCATTGTTGGTGGTGATGATGTCACTGGTGGAGAGGTTGCAGTACCTGAATTTGAATGGATTGGTAGCACATTTCAATTGATTACATTTTAAGCTGAGTTGCTGAATGGTATGCATTCAAATACTGTGTAAGTACTGTGCCACCTGCTACTTCACCATGCTCCCCCTCACCAATAGAAACAAGCCACCTGCTACTTCACCATGCTCCCCCTCACCAATAGCAATAAGCTCCTGAAAATCACAAAAACATCCTCTAAACTAATTGGTCTCCCCACTCCTAACCTACCAGCCCTCATTGACACTACCATAACCCGTAGAGCACTGAGCATAACTCATGACCCGAGTCACCCCCTCAACCCATGTTTCACCCTGCTCCCCTCCGGCCGCAGGTACAGACGACTACTCTGCAAAAAAGCTCACTTTGGGAGGAGTTTTGTGCCCTCAGCCATAAACACTCTGGGCACATAGTTGTGTGTGGTGTAGTGTGGTGTAGTGTGTGTGTGTGTGTGTGTGTGTGTGTGTGTGTGTGTGTGTGTGTGTGTTTATTTGTTCCTAAATGTTTGATGTACTGTACAGACTCTGAAAACAAATGTCCTCTAAGGAGGACAATAAAGTATGAATCTGAATCTGAAATCTGGTGGCAAAACAACGAATGGTCTAATTTTGATAGTGTGGTCAGTAAACATCCAACAGTATAAAAACCACAAAAAACATTAAATTAATTGTTTCTAAAGATATTCCTTTATAATTGAAATGAAATGAGAGCAGCTGTACCGGTTGGAGCAGCAGTAGCCCTGGTAGTAGCGGTTGGAGCAGCGCTGAGAGGCGTAGTGGGGGCAGATGTAGTAGGTGCAACAGTTGATGCAACAACCCCTGTAAAAAAAAAAAAAAATAGAAACGGGTACAGAAGTTGAGGGGACACTGGGAGCAGTGATAACTGCAGCTCCCTGTATGTCATGATACTGAAAGAAAGGAAACAACTCCTACTTGTTGCAACAATAGTTGATGCATCCACTGGAAACGTCAAGTTGTTTGCTGCATTCACTAAAGTGTTAGCCACATCACTAGTGTCTGGCACTGAGCTGGCATTGTTAAATATCAGGTCAGCATCCACCACGATTGATCCTTGACTGGAAGAGCAATTATAATTATTTGTATTATTATTCATCATATCAATATTAATAGTAGTAGTAGTAGTATTAGTAGAAGTATAGTATTAATGGTGACTTCTGATTTCATCTGACATGTTAATTGAACAAATATATTTCAGATGTCATGATTATCACAAGACTGTTTGAAAACATTCACCAAGCAAATAAAGAAATACATACCTTTGAAGGCACCTAAATCTGGTCTGAAATGTGCCGTTTCTGGCATATATATCTGACAGTATGTGAGGTAATAACAATATCGGCTGGCTCAGCTCATTCATTGTGATTTAACTCACTTTGGCTTTGCTTAATTGAGAATTGTTCTTGTTTCCATAAGGAAATGGATACTGGTGATGTCATTAAATAAATTCTCACATTTCTACCAACCTAAGACTGAAATATGCATGCTACACTGCAGCATGCATATTTGAGAGTTTAAGTTATTTGTGTTTTAACTTAAACTCTCAAATATAATATGAAAATCAATGTTGTATACCTGAAGCCGTTGATCACAGAGCGATTGAAGATATCTTGATATTGTGCTTCATAGACATTGTCGAGCTGTAAAGATGAAATTGAAACAAGCAATTTAAATAATATTGGAATAATCATGACAGAGGAAAGATAATTAATGTTATTCAACAGATCTTTGGGGTTTAAGATACAGAACTGATACATGAATCTCTGTGTGTGTGTGTGTGTGTGTGTGTGTGTGTGTGTGTGTGTGTGTGTGTGTGTGTGTGTGTGCGCCTCCGCGCACGTGTAATTTGACAGTAAATTGCACAGTCATCAAAGATAAGAGGAACTATCAAAATGGACACAGTCATAAATATATAAAATATATAAAAGTAATAATTTTCACATTCCCTTTATATGTTCAATCATCATCATCATCATCATAACTAAAAGGGAGCAAGTGGGCTCTGCAATCTTTGTCCTGCGTAGCGGCTGAGCTGCATATGTGAGCTGCAGCACCAGCTCGGTGAGCTGCAGGATGGGCGAGGCCACGTTTTTATTTTGCATCTCATTTGGACAGAGGGATCTATAGACATACTGTATGAAGGGACTTACCTCTGTAGTTATTTTGGCTGACAAATTCTTGAACTCTGGTGAGGATTTGTCTGAAAGTTCTTGTGTAAAGTTTTGCTGTAATTTAAATCCCAAATTGATCTTTGGCTCTGGTGATGCGGTAGGAGCAGCTGTTGTGGTTGTAGCCACAGTAGTGGGTGTTGTCATTGTTGGTGGTGATGATGTCACTGGTGGAGAGGTTGCAGTACCTGAATTTGAATGGATTGGTAGCACATTTCAATTGATTACATTTTAAGCTGAGTTGCTGAATGGTATGCATTCAAATACTGTGTAAGTACTGTGCCACCTGCTACTTCACCATAACCTGACGCTGCCAGATCGATGAGTTTGCTTCAAATATCTGTTTCACAAACAACATCCATCTGGGGTCGGCCAAGCTACATTGCTGAAGAGGGCGGTCACTTTTTTCAAGCTACTAGGCAGGTGATTGGATGGACCGTCTGTCTGTCACCGTCTGGGCTTGCCAGCGCCAACCAATCAGATCGACTTCCCTTCATGACGTAGCAGCGCCTGATCAGCTAGGACTACAATTGCTAATAGTTAGCATGGAGGTCGCAGATTTTTTGCTGTTTTTGTAAGGTGAATATTGGGTGCAACCATTGACTATTCAATTTGCCAAAAGAAAGAAGAATTACTGCAGATGTCTGACTGAGGATGAAGTGCAGGTAGGCCATTTTGCACGTTAAATGTAACTGATTGGATTAACTGATGTTACGCTAACGATAGCAACATTTGGAGGTTGGGGTGCTACGTCTGATGATTGATGATTAATGTTAACGTTAACAGCGATTCATTCATAACACATATCGTTGTTCGTTTCTTCAGGGAACTGATGACACGATATGACACCGAGTGGCACGCACCCTGGACGGCTAACGTCATGGAGACGCAACGCTCTCTAGCCTTTATGATCATGGCAACAACCAAATGCTTTGATACAATATAATGATTTAACGCTACTATTTAACTGGTGAATTTTAGCATATGTGTCAGTGGAATGGTAGATATTTACGCATGACTGGAGAATGTTATTTGCTTACTTGTAATAATAAACTAAACGGAGAAATGACGGCCGTGTGTGGTGTTGTTGTTACATAATCTGCTGGTCTTGAGGCACGATTGGGTCAAATGATAAGACGATGTAAATGCATAAAGATGTTGTCAGATGAATCTGCGAAAGGGAGCTGCCTGGAGCCCAGAGGACGTCAACAGAGAAGAGGAAAAACACCCTGGTTACACCATGCAGCATGTATTTGGATATAATCTCTAACTTTAAGAATGGTTCCTTGTTGATATACCGTATTCCTAGTATTGGCTCCCATGACGTTTGTTTACCCCCTATCTAAAGTACAAGTGCAAAATCTTAAGCTACCGGTATGTTCTATCGATAAACCAATTTCTCGAATAACAGCTCCAAAATATCAGACATAGGCTATAGGACTACTATATGCTAGAGCTATATTCACACTTCACAGTATAATTTATGCAAGCGGGGGAAAATATCAGATAAACTGATTGTTGTATTGTATCCTGAGATCTTTAATCTCGCCTGTATAACATAATATGTCACTCGGACACCAACGTGAGTTAACGTGGTTTATTAAACAGCAGCCAACATTCCAATCATAGCAGAATACACTTCAGCTAGCAGTAAAGGGACAATACATCACACTGATCTTTGCAGTTCTGTGTTGATTAGCTAATAATTCAGTGGCATTTTGATTAACGTTATGATTTATTTCGATTTGGAACAAAAATGATGGTTTAACAGATTGCATGTTTACTGGGCTGTGGTGAGAGTGAGAAGGGCTTTGTGTTTGTGTGACTTGCGTGAATGGCTAGCCGTTAGCCATTACAGCCTTACAGCTAATAAGTTATCCCAGCCTAGCCTGAAGGCTATCTCCCCAAATTCTACAACAATGTCTTGTTTACTAACGTTCATAGTTGATAACATTACAGCAATACAGTTACGGTTTCGTACTCACTGTAAGATCAAGTGTTTAACGTTTATGTTAGCTTATTGTTTTGAATAGAATGTTTGACTAGCACACTGGAGCTAGCCTCGGTAGCCGCCGCCGTGTTGAATAGTGAAAGAACTACAAACGCAGAGGCGCCTCTCGGTGGCGTCACACCCGGTCTCGCCTAAAGCCCGCCCCTAGCTCACGCTGATTGGTGCGCCTGTGTGGCGGCCGGTTTGAATGCATCTCTGAGGCCAGGGCCAGACTGAGGTGGATTGTGAATTTGTGGAACAATGCCGCCCCCGTCTGGTGGAGTCAGGCTAACTTCACCATGCTCCCCCTCACCATTAGAAACAAGCCACCTGCTACTTCACCATGCTCCCCCTCACCAATAGCAATAAGCTCCTGAAAATCACAAAAACATCCTCTAAACTAATTGGTCTCCCCACTCCTAACCTACCAGCCCTCATTGACACTACCATAACCCGTAGAGCACTGAGCATAACTCATGACCCGAGTCACCCCCTCAACCCATGTTTCACCCTGCTCCCCTCCGGCCGCAGGTACAGACGACTACTCTGCAAAAAAGCTCACTTTGGGAGGAGTTTTGTGCCCTCAGCCATAAACACTCTGGGCACATAGTTGTGTGTGGTGTAGTGTGTGTGTGTGTGTGTGTGTGTGTGTGTGTGTGTGTGTGTGTGTGTGTGTGTGTGTGTGTGTGTGTGTTTATTTGTTCCTAAATGTTTGATGCACTGTACAGACTCTGAAAACAAATGTCCTCTAAGGAGGACAATAAAGTATGAATCTGAATCTGAAATCTGGTGGCAAAACAACGAATGGTCTAATTTTGATAGTGTGGTCAGTAAACATCCAACAGTATAAAAACCACAAAAAACATTAAATTAATTGTTTCTAAAGATATTCCTTTATAATTTAAATGAAATGAGAGCAGCTGTACCGGTTGGAGCAGCAGTAGCCCTGGTAGTGGTGGGTGGAGCAGCGCTGAGAGGCGTAGTGGGGGCAGATGTAGTAGGTGCAACAGTTGATGCAACAACCCCTGTAAAAAACAAAATAGAAACGGGTACAGAAGTTGAGGGGACACTGGGAGCAGTGATAACTGCAGCTCCCTGTATGTCATGATACTGAAAGAAAGGAAACAACTCCTACTTGTTGCAACAATAGTTGATGCATCCACTGGAAACGTCAAGTTGTTTGCTGCATTCACTAAAGTGTTAGCCACATCACTAGTGTCTGGCACTGAGCTGGCATTGTTAAATATCAGTTCAGCATCCACCACGATTGATCCTTGACTGGAAGAGAAAATATAATTATTTTTATTATTAGTCATCATATCAATATTAATAGTAGTAGTAGTAGTAGTATAGTATTAATGGTGACTTCTGATTTCATCTGACATGGTAATTGAACAAATATATTTCAGATGTCATGATTATCACAAGTGTTACTGTTACGGACTGCGTGGTGCCTAGTCTATATAAGAAGTGTACTTAGCATTAGCTATGCAAGTCAATCCCCAGCTAACCCTAACGTATAAGACTACCAACCTAAGACTGAAATATGCATGCTACACTGCAGCATGCATATTTGAGAGTTTAAGTTATTTGTGTTGTACCAATGCTGCAGCAGCTACAGCATTGGTAAAACACAAATAACTTAAAGTCCCTGGAAACCAGAAATATTTTATTATTATTTAGCATTTTGAGTTCATCACATCACAGGAGCCTATGTTAATAAGCCACCAGCCAAATTTGAACGATGATGAACGTCGCAAAGTATATAAATTTAGGTTTGACAGTCATGGCAAAAGTCATGAGAATCAATTATTTTTTAGAGTGTATTTTCTCCCGCGGACTGTGTGGGCGTGTCCCGTCTGCAGCAGGGAAATTTCCCTCTCTCTTTCTCTCTCTCTCGGAGGAGAGGAGACCATCTCCTCTCCTCCGAGAGAGAAAGAGAGAGAGAGATGGTTTGTGTGTGTGTGTGTGTGTGTGTGTGTGTGTGTGTGTGTGTGTTCGCGCGTTGCTCCGCGCATAGACGGTCATCTATCTGTCTGCACGCGCGCACACACACACACACACACACACACACACACACACAGCAGCGCTGTGCACTCGCAGGCAGAGCAGATCTCTCCCTCTCAAGGTTCCTACACACCGCCGACGAGTAAGCGATAAACTCGCAGATAGACAGATAGATAGATAGATAGACAGATAGACAGATAGATAGATGTTGGTTCTTAAAAGAGCCTTTGTGTTGACGCAATGCGTAGTTAGCTAGCTGCAAAAAGGTGTGGGACCACTAGAACTCTGAAGAGAGATGGAGGCAGAATGTGCGGGACTGCGGGTTGCGCGTGTACAAAGGTTATATAGAGCTTATGACGTCATAAGATTTTGCATTTGGGCACCTCGCGCACTGCTCTTTTCAATGAGGAAGTACCTTGTAGAATCTTGTAGAAAAGTGTCGATTTTAAGGCTTTGTGTTGAAAGTAATGTATAATAATTTCTGAGACACACAATTACTAACATAAGACCCTAAATAACATAGTTAGAACGTTTTTGTGGATTTTGGTTTGCAGGGACTTTAAACTCTCAAAAATGCATGCTATACACTGCAGCATGCTACAGCATTGGTAAAACACAAATAAATTAAACTCTCAAATATAATATGAAAATCGATGTTGTATACCTGAAGCCGTTGATCACAGAGCGATTGAAGATATCTTGATATTGTGCTTTATAGACATTGTCGAGCTGTAAAGATGAAATTGAAACAAGCAATTTAAATAATATTGGAATAATCATGACAGAGGAAAGATAATTAATGTTATGCAACAGATCTTTGGGGTTTAAGATATAGAACTGATACATGAATCTCTCTGTGTGCATGTGTGTGTGTGTGTGTGTGTGTGTGTGTATGTGTGTGTGTGCGCGTCCGCGCGTGTAATTTGACAGTAAATTGCACAGTCATCAAAGATAAGAGGAACTATCAAAATGGACACAGTCATAAATATATAAAATGCACAAGTAATAATTTTCACATTCCCTTTATATGTTCAATCATCATCATCATCATCATCATCATCATAACTAAAAGGGAGCAAGTGGGCTCTGCAATCTTTGTCCCGCGTAGCGGCTGAGCTGCGTATGTGAGCTGCAGCACCAGCTCGGTGAGCTGCAGGACGGGCGAGGCCACGTTTTTATTTTGCATCTCATTTGGACAGAGGGATCTATAGACATACTGTATGAAGGGACTTACCTCTGTAGTTATTTTGGCTGACAAATTCTTGAACTCTGGTGAGGATTTGTCTGAAAGTTCTTGTGTAAAGTTTAGCTGCAATTTAAATCCCAAATTGATCTTTGGCTCTGGTGATGCGGTAGGAGCAGCTGTTGTGGTTGTAGCCACAGTAGTGGGTGTTGTCATTGTTGGTGGTGATGATGTCACTGGTGGAGAGGTTGCAGTACCTGAATTTGAATGGATTGGTAGCACATTTCAATTGATTAAATTGTAAGCTGAGTTGCGCTGCAGTACTGTAGCTGTATTCAAGTACTGTGTCACCTGCTACTTCACCAGGCTCCCTCTCACCAATAGAAACAAGCCACCTGCTACTTCACCATGCTCCCCCTCACCAATAGAAATAAGCTCCTGAAAATCACAAAAACATCCTCTAACCTAATTGGTCTCCCCACTCCTAACCTACCAGCCCTCATTGACACTACCATAACCCGTAGAGCACTGAGCATAACTCATGACCCGAGTCACCCCCTCAACCCATGTTTCACCCTGCTCCCCTCCGGCCGCAGGTACAGACGACTACTCTGCAAAAAAGCTCACTTTGGGAGGAGTTTTGTGCCCTCAGCCATAAACACTCTGGGCAAATAGTTGTGTGTGGTGTAGTGTGTGTGTGTGTGTGTGTGTGTGTGTGTGTGTGTGTGTGTGTGTGTGTTTATTTGTTCCTAAATGTTTGATGTACTGTACAGACTGTGAAAACAAATGTCCTCTAAGGAGGACAATAAAGTATGAGTCTGAATCTGAAATCTGGTGGCAAAACAACAAATGGTCTAATTTTGATAGTGTGGTCAGTAAACATCCAACAGTATAAAAACCACAAAAAACATTAAATTAATTGTTTCTAAAGATATTCCTTTATAATTGAAATGAAATGAGAGCAGCTGTACCGGTTGGAGCAGCAGTGGTTGGAGCAGCGCTGAGAGGCGTAGTGGGGGCAGATGTAGTAGGTGCAACAGTTGATGCAACAACCCCTGTAAAAAAACAAAATAGAAACGGGTACAGAAGTTGAGGGGACACTGGCACTGACAAATTCTATTGGACAGACTGGAAAACTGGGTCGGGCTTTCCGGCACGGTCCTAGAGTGGTTCAGATCTTATCTGCAAGACAGGAACTACTTTGTCTCCATTGGCAACTACACATCTGACCAAACCAAAATGACATGTGGGGTACCCCAAGGATCAATTTTAGGTCCTGTCCTGTTTAACCTTTATATGCTCTCTCTGGGCCTAATCATGCAAAAAAACAAAATAGCTTATCATAGCTATGCAGATGACACCCAACTCTACATAGCCCTCTCATCGGATGACTATGCCCCCATAGAGTCACTGTGTCAGTGCCTTGCGCAAATTAATGATTGGATGTGCCAGAATTTTCTCCAACTTAATAAAGACAAAACAGAGATAATTGTCTTCGGCAAAAAAGAAGATAGGCTCAAAGTTACTGCTCACCTCGAATCCCTATCTCTGAAGCCAAAGGACCAGGTAAAAAATCTTGGCATTATTATTGACTCTGATCTAAATTTCAACTCTCACATCAAGCTTATAAGAAAATCTGCCTTCTATCATCTAAAAAATATAGCAAGGATTAGAGGCTATATGTCCAAACAAGATCTTGAAAAACTAATTCATGCTTTCATTTCTAGCAGGCTAGACTACTGCAACAGTCTTTTCAATGGTCTTCCCAAAAAAGCTGTTAAACAACTTCAGCTCATTCAGAATGCGGCTGCTAGAGTTCTAACAAGAACCAAGAAAGCTGAACACATTACACCAGTTCTCAAATCCCTGCATTGGCTGCCAGTAAATCTTAGAATAGACTTTAAAATTCTGCTAATAGTTTACAAATCTCTCAACGGGTCAGGCCCACACTACATCTCTGAAATGCTTCTACACTATGAACCATCCAGATCCCTGAGATCTTCAGGCACTGGTCTACTAATTGTCCCAAGGACCAAATCAAAACATGGTGAAGCCGCGTTCTCCCACTATGCCTCCCATAACTGGAACAAACTCCCTGAACACATTAGATCTGCCCCTACTCTGCCTATTTTTAAATCCAAGCTAAAGACCTTTATGTTTACTCTTGCTTTTAACTGCTACTAAACTACTGCCTCTCTCGGCCTGTAATTTTTTAAAAAAAATTCCTGTACATTTCCAACAAATGGACTGTACATGTAATAATAATACTGAAGAGTGCCTTGTAACTTATTTAAAACAGAAATAATGTTTCATGTTTGTTAATTTGAGTATATATTTTAACTAAAACTGTCGGCTGTGTTTTTTATGTGTTTTTTATATGTGCATTGCTTTGCTGCTTGTTTTTTCGATTATTATTTTTGTAAAGCACCTTGAATTGCCTTTGTGTATGAAAGGTGCTATATAAATAAAATTTGACTTGACTTGACTTGACTTGACTGGGAGCAGTGATAACTGCAGCTCCCTGTATGTCATGATACTGAAAGAAAGGAAACAACTCCTACTTGTTGCAACAATAGTTGATGCATCCACTGGAAACGTCAAGTTGTTTGCTGCATTCACTAAAGTGTTAGCCACATCACTAGTGTCTGGCACTGAGCTGGCATTGTTAAATATCAGTTCAGCATCCACCACGATTGATCCTTGACTGGAAGAGAAAATATAATTATTTTTATTATTAGTCATCATATCAATATTAATAGTAGTAGTAGTAGTAGTATAGTATTAATGGTGACTTCTGATTTCATCTGACATGGTAATTGAACAAATATATTTCAGATGTCATGATTATCACAAGTGTTACTGTTACGGACTGCGTGGTGCCTAGTCTATATAAGAAGTGTACTTAGCATTAGCTATGCAAGTCAATCCCCCAGCTAACCCTAACGTATAAGACTACCAACCTAAGACTGAAATATGCATGCTACACTGCAGCATGCATATTTGAGAGTTTAAGTTATTTGTGTTGTACCAATGCTGCAGCAGCTACAGCATTGGTAAAACACAAATAACTTAAAAGTCCCTGGAAACCAGAAATATTTTATTATTATTTAGCATTTTGAGTTCATCACATCACAGGAGCCTATGTTAATAAGCCACCAGCCAAATTTGAACGATGATGAACGTCGCAAAGTATATAAATTTAGGTTTGACAGTCATGGCAAAAGTCATGAGAATCAATTATTTTTTAGAGTGTATTTTCTCCCGCGGACTGTGTGGGCGTGTCCCGTCTGCAGCAGGGAAATTTCCCTCTCTCTTTCTCTCTCTCTCGGAGGAGAGGAGACCATCTCCTCTCCTCCGAGAGAGAAAGAGAGAGAGAGATGGTTTGTGTGTGTGTGTGTGTGTGTGTGTGTGTTCGCGCGTTGCTCCGCGCATAGACGGTCATCTGTCTATCTGTCTGCACGCGCGCACACACACACACACACACACACACACACACACACACACACAGCAGCGCTGTGCACTCGCAGGCAGAGCAGATCTCTCCCTCTCAAGGTTCCTACACACCGCCGACGAGTAAGCGATAAACTCGCAGATAGACAGATAGATAGATAGATAGATAGACAGATAGACAGATAGATAGATGTTGGTTCTTAAAAGAGCCTTTGTGTTGACGCAATGCGTAGTTAGCTAGCTGCAAAAAGGTGTGGGACCACTAGAACTCTGAAGAGAGATGGAGGCAGAATGTGCGGGACTGCGGGTTGCGCGTGTACAAAGGTTATATAGAGCTTATGACGTCATAAGATTTTGCATTTGGGCACCTCGCGCACTGCTCTTTTCAATGAGGAAGTACCTTGTAGAATCTTGTAGAAAAGTGTCGATTTTAAGGCTTTGTGTTGAAAGTAATGTATAATAATTTCTGAGACACACAATTACTAACATAAGACCCTAAATAACATAGTTAGAACGTTTTTGTGGATTTTGGTTTCCAGGGACTTTAAACTCTCAAAAATGCATGCTATACACTGCAGCATGCTACAGCATTGGTAAAACACAAATAACTTAAACTCTCAAATATAATATGAAAATCGATGTTGTATACCTGAAACTGTTGACCACAGATCGATTGAAAATATCTTGATATTGTGCTTTATAGACATTGTCGAGCTGTAAAGATGAAATTGAAACAACAATTTAAATAATATTGGAATAATCATGACAGAGGAAAGATAATTAATGTTATGCAACAGATCTTTGGGGTTTAAGATACAGAACTGATACATGAATCTGTGTGTGTGTGTGTGTGTGCGCGTGCGTGCGTGTAATTTGACAGTAAATTGCAGTCATCAAAGATAAGAGGAACTATCAAAATGGACACAGTCATAAATATATAAAATGCACAAGTAATAATTTTCACATTCCCTTTATATGTTCAATCATCATCATCATCATCATCATCATCATAACTAAAAGGGAGCAAGTGGGCTCTGCAATCTTTGTCCCGCGTAGCGGCTGAGCTGCGTATGCGAGCTGCAGCACCAGCTCGGTGAGCTGCAGGACGGGCGAGGCCACGTTTTTATTTTGCATCTCATTTGGACAGAGGGATCTATAGACATACTGTATGAAGGGACTTACCTCTGTAGTTATTTTGGCTGACAAATTCTTGAACTCTGGTGAGGATTTGTCTGAAAGTTCTTGTGTAAAGTTTAGCTGCAAACTCAATCCCAACTTGATCTTTGGCTCTGGTGATGCGGTAGGAGCAGCTGTTGTGGTTGTAGCCACAGTAGTGGGTGTTGTCATTGTTGGTGGTGATGATGTCACTGGTGGAGAGGTTGCAATACCTGGTAGGAATGGATTGGTTTCAATTGATTAGATTTTAAGCTGAGTTGCACTGAATGCTGGTTAGTTGAATGTGTTTCTAAACATATCCCCCTTTAACTTGTACATCTCTGTTACATATCGTCATTGTCGGTCGGGCACCTCGTATATCAATTTTTTTCCACATTATTATTTTTTGTCATAAATCAATGCCATTGGTCACCCTTCACGTCTGTCTGTGGGTTTTACCAAATTTAACCAGTGTTAAAAGCATTAAAACAATTTTGTGAGTAAGTCTCGTAACTCCATTCGCCTGCAATCTGTCACTCAAACCTTGAAGTTCCGCCCCTACTTCCATCTGAAGCCCCGCCCCCCCAGGCAGGAGTTTATACACGGGAAACAACACGGGCAGACCAGAACCGAATGTGCCGTGTATTTCTGACATCATTTTGTTTATTTCTGGCTTCGCCTGATGTAAACAGATCAATAATATGTTTGCAAACTATCCCTAGTTTGCAAACTCATTTAAACTATGCAGATCAAAGTGGTTTCTGACGAGAGTAATGTTAGCGTTAGTGAGAGACTCTGTTTCCCCCGTGATGCTGCCTCTATCCTGGCATGGGCATGTGCGTGTTGCGACCACACGAGGCTGCTTGCTCCGGAGAAAGTGCCTCAAAGTCGGACTGATAATCCTGTAACACCATTTGAGCTTATTCAAGTAAGATATTAATAATGTAAGGACACATCCAGCGAGAAACTGACTATAATGAAGACATGTGCCAACTTTGACGACATGGTGTTCAGTATTTTAAGAGCATAGCTTTTTTTTATATGTTGCTGAAAAGTTGCCGTTTTGGAGATAGGAGGTTTCCGCCTGACAGTGACGATATACAGTATAAATCTTTATATTTTATGACAAGGTAGTGTAACAGTAGTAAGAGCAACTGTACTGGTGAGAGCAGCAGTGGGTGCAGCAGTGGAAGAAGCTGTACTGGTGGGAGCAGCAGTGGAAGAAGCTGTACTGGTGGGAGCAGCAGTGGAAGAAGCTGTACTGGTGGGAGCAGCTGTGGGAGCAGTAGTGGGAGGAGCTGTGGAAGCAGTGGGTGCAGCAGTGGGTGCATCTGTACTGGTGGGAGCATCAGTGGGACCAGCTGTACTGGTGGGAGCAGCTGTACTGGTGGGAGCAGTGGGAGCAGCTGTACTGGTGGGAGCAGCAGAGGGAGCAGCTGTACTGGTGGTTGCACCAGTGGGAGCAGCTGTACTGGTGGGAGCAGCAGTGGGAGCAGCTGTACTGGTTGGAGCAGCAGTGGGACCAGCTGTACTGGTGGGAGCAGCTGTGGGAGCAGCTGTACTGGTGGGAGCAGCTGTGGGAGCAGCTGTACTGGTGGGAGCATCAGTGGGAGCAGCTGTACTGGTGGGAGCAGCTGTGGGAGCAGCTGTACTGGTGGGAGCAGTGGGAGCAGCTGTACTGGTGGGAGCATCAGTGGGAGCAGCTGTACTGGTGGGAGCAGCAGTGGGAGCAGCTGTACTGGTGGGAGCAGCAGTGGGAGCAGCTGTACTGGTGGGAGCAGCAGTGGGAGCAGCTGTACTGGTGGGAGCAGCAGTGGGAGCAGCTGTACTGGTGGGAGCAGCTGTACTGGTGGGAGCAGCAGTACTGGTGGGAGCAGCTGTACTGGTGGGAGCAGCAGTGGGAGCAGCTGTACTGGTGGGAGCAGCTGTACTGGTGGGTGCAGCTGTGGATGCTGTAACGCCTGTATAAAACAAGGTGTACAAGAGGTGTAGCCGTGGTGACTGGTAATGAAGTTAGATTGACTGCTGGTGAAGTTGCATTAGCTAGTGAGGAAAATGTGTTTTGTGGTGAATTTGTGTTTGCTTAGTCAAAGAGTTCTTTTTTTATATATATTTTTTTCCCCAGATTTTTTTATCCCCCATTATTGCTAATTTAATTTATTTATCCTGGTTGCTGCTCCACCCTCTGCCGATCTGGGGAGAGCCAAAACTGGCTCCATGCTTCCTCCGAGACATGGGCAGTTAGCCAGCCGCTTCTTTTCACCTGACAGGGGAAGCTTCACCGGTAGGACATAGCACGTGGGAGGTTCACTCTATTCCAACCAGTTCCCCTCCCGCCGAACAGGCGCCCCTAACGACCAGAGGAGGCACCACATTAGCAACCAGGATATTTCATGTTTTGGTGAGGGGTTCCTATATGAAGGAAACCCCCAGGGGGCACGGGGAGAACATGCAAACTCCACACAGAAAGGCCCTTTTGATGACCCCACCCGGGCGGTGGGCACTCGAGGACATGCGGACGGGCACGCATTCCTTCAGCGCTCACAGCGTCCCAGGTGGGAATCGAACCCAGGGCCTTCTAGCTGTGAGGCGACAGCTCTACCACTGAGCCACCATGCCCCCTTGCAGTCAAAGAGTTCTGATGAACTTTGAATGATTGGAAATTAAGTTGTATAGTACAGTGTGTAGTTTATTTTTAGTCTTATGTACCCCTTGAGCTGTTTTGCTATGCCAATACATCATGCAACTCATCATGCGTGTTGTTGATTCTCCTAAATGTGTTCTATTTAAGCAACATTACACGAGAGGGTGTACTTTACCGTGCTTATTGGCACGGCGGGGAGGCGGCAGGACCGAGGCTTTAGCCGAGTTTTGTGCGCGTCACTGAAGTGCCAATAACATGGTAAAGTACACCCTTGAGTGTAATATTGCGATTATACAACAGTTACCAACAAAATACAAGCTATAAACAAAACGTGTTCATATTTTGGGGCCATTTGCTCTCAAAATAGTTTGAGAGGAAAAAAAAAGTTTTTGCCGAGTGTGTTAGTCCGAGACAATAAGTAGTCCCCAACAATTGAGTCTGGCTGACAATTGAGTCAGCCAGACGTCAGCCAGCCGATATTGATATGCTCATCACATTAGTTAACTGTAACAAACACCTGTGCAGAAACCAGCATCTAGCTTACAGCGTTGATGCAAAATGGATTGTTTTGTTGTTAATTGTAATTTATTTGGTCGACTTACTGTTGATGAATGGTTAGAAGAAGAGATCAACAAACAACCTGCTAGTTCATCTGGCAGCGTCAGGTTAGGACTGTAACGTATCACACTGAAATAAAATACTTCCTGTCTGAGATGAAAGAGGTTTGAGAGGCGGGCCATAGCGGCCATACCAGTGGGTTCTGGTACAACCAGGCTCTTTGGCGCGAGCCACTTACGTTAACGTAGGAGCAGTGCGGTAAATATACATTACATGTCCTATGCATTCTACATCAAATGAAGACATTACTGTTTGTTTTATTTTGTGTGTTGTGATATTTTAGTGATGAGGGCGTTCTCAAATGAACGATTTGAGAATGGCTAGCCGGTGTGCTGTTATGCTCATTTGAGAACGGTCCTTGGCCAATCAGATTGCTTGGTTGGAACTACATGTTGTATAATAAGCTCTATTAAAGTATCTACCACAACTGATTAATAAATGGGGCTGCAATCTTGCAAAGTCTTCTCGTGTTTCTTATAGAAATCATCTTTATAGCTCCATGATGCTTCCTGATTGGCTGTCAAGTTATTGAGATAGCAAAGGGAAAAGAATGGTAAAACTTTAAAGGGGATGCTTGTGGTTTTTCTTTTCACCTGTTTCGTCAACACATTAAGATAAAAAAAAAAACATAGAGAAGAAAAATTGGTATTTACCCTTTAAGTTAGTGGGACTAAGTAGGATGCAGTAACGACTGGAAATAACTAAGTAAAATACAATTAAAATCAATATAATAACTATCGGTGGTTATAGCATTAGGATGACTGCTAATTCCTGAATAATATAGAAAATAAAAGGAGAAAAATATTACACTTAATTACTTCCCATTAATGGCCTATAATGATTTTTTTAGGGTCATCTGTTTGTATTACCTGTTGGCGAGGTGGAGACGTTAGTCGTTGACATTGTTGTTGCAGCTGATGCTGTTCCCACCACTCCTGCTGAACAGAATGTCACATGGCTCAAGTGCAAATCCTTAATTGTCAATCCAATTTACATTTAAAAGAATGACCTGTTAAAATATGTTGTAAGTAGTGAATTGTAAATAATCTGAGGTCTCTTTCCCTCTGAGGTCTCTTTCCCTCTCTCTCTCCTGCTTGCATGTGGCACACACACTCCACACTCCAACAAATACCTGATAATAGGAGAAGGAATATGAGAGTTTCCATCCGCTCTGTCTCTTGGTCCCTGTGAAAATAAATAGTAGTATTCATTAATAATCTATTTTGAATTAATTTCAATATGCAAAACTATACATATATATATATATATATATATATATATATATATATATATATATATATATATATATATATAGTATATAATTATATAGTATATATATATATATATATATACATATATATATATATATATATATATACACACAGGCGCATAAGCACTTTATGCAGCTGGTAGCACTAATTGTAATTTTGGAGTGTATGTATGTTGTTGTTTTTTCTTTCTTTCTTTCTTTCTTTTCTTTTCCTGTATCTGAGTTGTTGTTTTTTATGTGTTGGTGTTGTGAAAATTGCAAAATAGAATATTGGAAAAAAATATGCAAAAGTATGAGTGATTGCACTGTGGATATATGCCTCCGCCAACAAGTGAGCAGTCGACATCCATGTCCAGACTTTGACGTTTGAGCCAAATGTGAACAGTGACCTTGACCTTTGATCACCAAAATGTAATCAGTTCATCCTTGCATGCAAGTCGACGTTTGAGCCAAATTGGAAGAAATTCAGTCAAGGTTTTTCTGAGATATCACGTTAACAAACTTGGGAATGGCGTTCGTGAGGTCACAGTGACCGTGAACTTTGACCACCAAAATCGAATCAGTTCATCCTTGAGTCCAAGTCGACATTTGAGGCAAATTTGATGAAATTCCATCAAGGCGTTCCTCAGAAACCAAACGTTCAGCTAACGCTATAATGGGGAGAGACCATAGAACATTTCACTCGGACCAAAACTAAAAAAAAAAACATTGAAAAAATATTTTCTTAAAACCTCCATTTACGTTTTGGCCCGAGTGAAATGTTATGCGATCTCTCCTGTTTCTAAATATATCTGTACCGTTTGGTTTGAACCAGTAAATCTCTTTTTTATAAGCATTTTACAAAATGTCGATGGGAAAATAAATGGCGGATGAAAATCTCTGGTACAGTGCTGAAGCAGGAAGTGACCTTCCACTTTGGCTCTCTATTTCAGTCAGGATGAAGGGGGAAAAAGCCTAATGTAACAGCAGCTAGAGTTAGGTATTCTGAATGAGGCATGCCACCATTCTGGAGGAACAAGTATGCGTATATCTGAATGGTTTCATGCCTTCTTTTGAAGACTTTTCAAAATTCCAACCATACCTGCTGCTTTGCTTTCAACCCAGGAAACAGGTATAAGATCCAGCTACACTGGAACACACAAGCATGTGGTTGGACTTTTTCCTTTTGTTTGCTCAGGACTTATAAAGCACAATCTGTTTAGATTTGTGTCATACATGGAAACTGTTATTGGAACATATCGTTTAAACTAATAATAATGGAGAAACAAACACATTTTGCTGTACATGCTGATATTTCTTGGGGTTGCACAAAACAGGCAGCAAGATAAAATTGTGGTTACAACAAAGGGCATTACAATTCTTCCTTAAGCAGGGATAACTAAAGGGTATACACTATTTAAATATGATATTTATATATATATATATATATAGAGAGAGAGAGAGATATTAGACTATTTTTTGGGCATTTTTGCCGTTATTTAGATAGGACAGTAGACAGACACGAAAGGTGGGGAGAGAGACAGGATGACATGCGGCAAAGGACCTCGGGTCGGATTCGAACCCGCGTCGGCCGCGCGAAGGACCGAGCCTCCGTGGTACGCGTGCTACCGGGTGAGCCACCAGGATGCTGTCTGGGCACTATTTGTGATGTCATGCTGAGGTCCAGCCTCACACAGAACATGACACTGAAAAAAGTGGAAATGAGGACTTTAGCTAACCTGACACTGCCAGATGGATGTAGGTTGGTTCACATTTGTGGGCTTGTGAATTTGTGGAACAATGCCGCCCCCATCTGGCGGAGTCAGGTTAGACTTTAGCAGCACCCAAGAATATTTTCAAGAGACGTGGTTATATTTACTGTTAAAATGTTATCTGAAGCTTTTTGTATGCAAAAAAAAATCATGTACTAAACTAAAGCACCAAAGTGTCAGCCTTCTTGATCTTTCCATTTGAACGCAACATTCAGCAACATGATCTCATCAATTTCCCAAAATGAGCACAGAGTCTGAAACATGGACATGCTGTAGACACAAATGATGAGAACAATATGTTCCTCCAACAACACCAATTAGATTGTGTGTCAAATTAATAAATTGCACGTGCCTTTTTCACCTGTGCGTCACGTGAAAAACGGTCAAGTTAAAAGTTACGGTTTATAAATTAGGCCGCTAAAACAACTTTAAGGTCATGGTTAACTTTAGGCAACTAAAGAAATGTGGGTAAGCTTAGGGAGATGCTTTGGTTATGGTTAAAAAACAAAAAAAACAATTAAAACTTCACACTCAAAGTAGGAATCTTCTCGTCATGACTTAGGAATCGAATCCGTCATCGGCGTTGAAGGCAAAAGTTTACGGCCAGCCACACCCTAATCCCTACTTTCCACTGCGCTAGTCGTGCCTCCTTCACATCCTCCTCTCACGGTGGCACACTTTTCATTCAGACAGCGTGTTAAGCATTTTAAGCCATTGTGCTCATTTCATGACATTTCAGGAGCTCAGGCTAAATTTACCGTAATCTAATTTCACACTTTCAAAACCCATTGTGTAATACATTCTTGCCTTATGATTGGAGTACAGAAACAGAATAGAAATAGAAAATGTGATATACTTTATATTACATAAGCTCACCTATACAGTTATCTGAAAACGCTAATAGATTGCCATTACTTTAATGTTAATTTACTATATCAGAGCACCTCTACCATGCAACACTGTATCCAATTTTGAGGCAATCTGAATCTTTTCTTGTCATGGATATTTGTACTATTACTAGTTTGTCAGATAAAGCTGTCTCTAAAGCAGGGATACTCAACTTGCTTCGCCCGGGGGCCACTTTCGTGAAATGATAGAAGGCCAGGGGCCAGTTAATAAACAAACAATATACATTTTTCTGTAGCGGATTGTAGGTTTTTTGGGGTGTCAGCCGGAGTTTAGTCTGACAATGTTGTGCACACCGGATAGTTAGTTAGGTTAAGTTAGTTAGGTTAAGTACATACATAAGTGCCTGGGTAGTGAGCAGACGGCGGTATTTGACAATTTAGCAGCTAAATGATAGATTATTGAAAGATATTCCATATTCCAGACTGAAATGCTATAACAGAAGTGGAGTATTGGCCAGAATGACATGAACATTTGGACACTTATTCAGCGGGTATCTTGCATGTTGCGTTCAGGTGCACTGTATTAAAAAAAAGGGGGGGCGCCGGCCCGCGGGCCGCAAGTTGAGTATCACTGCTCTAAAGGGATATGTTCACACAAATCCCCATTAGAACAACTCCGTTGTTACGTCCAATTCAACTCATCTTCATCATAGCGTATCACGGGGGTAGTAGAGCAGCCACACCTTGAAAAGCAGTTAAGTGCACACACCCATGTGTGCTATGGTCTTCAGAGGTTTTTCTTATTTTAATTGAACAAGACATGACAAAATCAAACAATGTAAGTCAACGCTTTTAAGCATCGTGAAACAAATTGTAGCAACCTTTGGCATTTTAAGAAGTACACCAAAGCAAAAGCCAAAGCAACACTGCAGAAATTTGGTCAGTCATCCCCTGTCTAGCTATGCTCTGAGCTCAATGTTGATTAACATTCAAACTACATGTTTCAAACAATCCAATTAAAAGTGGCAAACATGTGTGCATTGCATCACAAATAATGACTAAATGTATTACTTGATGCAGAGAATTATGAGGCAGCCACCTCAATTTTCCTGCCACCTCCAGCTCTCAACAAAACTCTTGACAGGCATCTTCATGGAAAACACTATTTTCTAACAAGCGTTGCACAAGCAGCTGTCTGAGTACCTTTGCATAGTCATATCGGTGCACAATCCACGTAGAAAAACGTCTATTTTCTTTCCAGCTAAAAATCTAATCAAATCCAAAATAAATCAAAAATCACTAGATTGGCCGCCATCGCTAATCAATCAATTTCCCCCTACTAAAATCGATATCGGTCTCAAAAAACCCTAATTGATCGGGCTCTGGTACCACCTCCGCCTCATTTAGAGCCAGGAAAAACCCTGCTGTCCATCTCTAGTCATATGTTGTGACATAATAGACTTACCATCCGGTCACTTCAAACAATTATGCCCTCTTTAGAATCACAAACAGAATCTGTGGCTCATTCGGAGAACCCTTTAAAGTTCTTGTTTCAGGTATCTCAGTGACATATGTTGCAAAGTGAGTTCTGGCATGTCACAGCATCATCTAACAAAGTTATAATAAGCTGACTATTGTCTGGCATCTTCTTACCCCGGTGTAGTCCCAAATCCAACTCAGCAGCAATAGCCTTTTATGCGGAGTAATTAATTGATGTTCAATTGATGTTGCAAAGCTGACAGCAGGCAAACACCGCACCCAGTCGACCCTTCAGCCACAGAAGTGAAGTGATGTTTTATCAGTGGTACGGGCTTTTGCGAGAGGGACTATATAGGAGGAGTACAGGCTTTTGTGAAAGTGACAACCTTTCAACCTGTGGGCAGCTAACTGGCAGGACTTGTTCTGCTGAGATGTCTGATTTCCATGTCAAGAAAGATGAACCAGCCTCACAAATGCAGCAGGTGCACACATTCAGTCCCCCCCCGAGGCAGAGTGGAGAATGTGCGAGGGGAGTTTACTTTTGGGCAAGAGAGATGTGGATGATACGGTACACTCAGCAATGGCAATCCTTGCTATTTCAAACATGCGTTTCATTCCATAATGTAATCTTACTCAAGTAGTCTATAGAGTCTAGACTACCTTACTACCTTGTAATAAAGGAAGAAAGGAGCGCAACATCCATTTACTGATTTAAAATGTGGGTTTTTTTTCTCCTAAAAGTTCTTATTTCTTACATTCACAATTTGAGTGCATGCATGGAAATGGATCCTTTAATAGTAATAGTTATGTATGGGTTGATATAAAGGAACTGTGAAATGGTCAATCTGAAACACCTGTTCATAAAACAAGAATACGGTATATGTATTTTTTCACTCCCCCTTCCCGACACACACAATAAGTGCACACTCCCAGAGTAACATCCTACTACTATTGGCAGCATGTTTGTCCGTCTGTCTGGAGTTGCAAGGCACACCATTGGTCAGATCGCCAAACTTTGCCAAAACACTGTACAGGGGTCTGGCATAAGTTTGGTCGCACCTAAAAAAATAAAGAAAAGAAATGCCCCGCCCATAGCTACAGCAATATTTTACTTTATTTTATTTTTTATTTTACTATATTCTACGTTCACACAGCCCTTCAAGATAAAAGTCCACACACACTTCATACAGCCCTTTAGAATAAAAATCCACACACTTCACATAGCCCTTCACAATAAAAATCATGCATACACACACCCCTTCACAATAAAAGTCCAACAAATACTTCACACACGGCCCTTCACAATAAAAATCCAACACACAGTTCACACAGAGCCCTTGACAATAAAAGTCCAACACATTCACACACACCCTCTCCCCAGCCGGGCGTCCTCCGCCCGGCAGAAACTGCCAGGTCCAGCAGAGCGTGTGGCCATGGGCCCCAGGCAGCAGGCTGCAGGCCTTCCTCAGAGTTAACCAACGGGTTGGGGCCTGGCCACACCGTGCCTACGCTAAGACAGCAACTGCAAACCCCCCCTCCACTGTTACTCCAGCCAAAGGCATGGCATGGGTGAAGGGCCAATGGGGAGGTTTAATATGTTTAATATGCTCATCTTTCACCCAAACAAAATCACACTAGGCCAGTGATACTCAACTTGCGGCCCGGGGGCCAGATGTGGCCCGCGTTAGGGTGTCAAGTGGCCCCCTGGCCATTTTCTAATTCACAATGAAAACTATCAAGTTTGACTGAGCTCCATCTAAATTCTCAAATATCGCCACCTGCTCGCCAGCCAGGTACTTAACTTATCCTATCCTGTGTGCACAAAATTGTCAGACTACAATACCTACAATCTGCTACAGAAAAAATTATATCATTAAAGGATTATTTTGTTTTTTTCAACCTGGACCCTATTTTCCACACTGTATGTGTGTAATAAACTCATCGTGACATATTTCTTTCAAATTGGTCAAGTACTCACCGAGATAGCCTTGTTTCCAGCTGGAGCAATGTGCTCAAACAACTACACAGTGTACTTACTACAGGGCAAGCTCGCAACGCATCGTCAATACATGTTCGCTAATAAAACTGCTTGTTTTGCTGGCTGGGAGGCTCAAACTGTCAATAGTGTCTGGCAACATGGAAATGACTCTATATATATTTAGCTGATTGCAAACGTGGCCCCCGGGCAAAGCAAAGGCACTACTATGCTATCACAGAGAACACGCGTTTGAACATTAGGTGTTGAGAGATGGAATTGTGTTGTATCAGTGTGAAACCTAGCTTATTTTCTGTCAGCTATTGTATTAGCATCATAGACTGTATACACTGCAACAGGAAGTTAGCTAGGGGCAGTTTAGAATGTTTATGCTGTCATCATAGACTGTATACACTGCAACAGGAAGTTAGCTAGGGGCAGTTTAGAATGTTTATGTTGTCATCATAGACTGTATACACTGCAACAGGAAGTTAGCTAGGGGCAGTTTAGAATGTTTATGTTGTCATCATAGACTGTATACACTGCAACAGGAAGTTAGCTAGGGGCAGTTTAGAATGTTTATGTTGTCATCATAGACTGTATACACTGCAACAGGAAGTTAGCTAGGGGCAGTTTAGAATGTTTATGTTGTCATCATAGACTGTATACACTGCAACAGGAAGTTAGCTAGGGGCAATTTAGAATGTTTATGTTGTCATCATAGACTGTATACACTGCAACAGGAAGTTAGCTAGGGGCAGTTTAGAATGTTTATGTTGTCATCATAGACTGTATACACTGCAACAGGAAGTTAGCTGGGGCAATTTAGAATGTTTATGTTGTCATCATAGACTGTATACACTGCAACAGGAAGTTAGCTAGGGGCAGTTTAGAATGTTTATGTTGTCATCATAGACTGTATACACTGCAACAGGAAGTTAGCTAGGGGCAGTTTAGAATGTTTATGTTGTCATCATAGACTGTATACACTGCAACAGGAAGTTAGCTAGGGGCAATTTAGAATGTTTATGTTGTCATCATAGACTGTATACACTGCAACAGGAAGTTAGCTAGGGGCAGTTTAGAATGTTTATGTTGTCATCATAGACTGTATACACTGCAACAGGAAGTTAGCTAGGGGCAGTTTAGAATGTTTATGTTGTCATCATAGACTGTATACACTGCAACAGGAAGTTAGCTAGGGGCAATTTAGAATGTTTATGTTGTCATCATAGACTGTATACACTGCAACAGGAAGTTAGCTAGGGGCAGTTTAGAATGTTTATGTTGTCATCATAGACTGTATACACTGCAACAGGAAGTTAGCTAGGGGCAGTTTAGAATGTTTATGTTGTCATCATAGACTGTATACACTGCAACAGGAAGTTAGCTAGGGGCAGTTTAGAATGTTTATGTTGTCATCATAGACTGTATACACTGCAACAGGAAGTTAGCTAGGGGCAATTTAGAATGTTTATGTTGTCATCATAGACTGTATACACTGCAACAGGAAGTTAGCTAGGGGCAGTTTAGAATGTTTATGTTGTCATCATAGACTGTATACACTGCAACAGGAAGTTAGCTAGGGGCAGTTTAGAATGTTTATGTTGTCATCATAGACTGTATACACTGCAACAGGAAGTTAGCTAGGGGCAATTTAGAATGTTTATGTTGTCATCATAGACTGTATACACTGCAACAGGAGGTTAGCTAGGGGCAGTTTAGAATGTTTATGTTGTCATCATAGACTGTATACACTGCAACAGGAAGTTAGCTAGGGGCAGTTTAGAATGTTTATGTTGTCATCATAGACTGTGTACACTGCAACAGGAAGTTAGCTAGGGGCAGTTTAGAATGTTTATGTTGTCATCATAGACTGTATACACTGCAACAGGAAGTTAGCTAGGGGCAGTTTAGAATGTTTATGTTGTCATCATAGACTGTATACACTGCAACAGGAAGTTAGCTAGGGGCAGTTTAGAATGTTTATGTTGTCATCATAGACTGTATACACTGCAACAGGAAGTTAGCTAGGGGCAGTTCAGAATGTTTATGTTGTCATCATAGACTGTATACACTGCAACAGGAAGTTAGCTAGGGGCAGTTCAGAATGTTTATGTTGTCATCATAGACTGTATACACTGCAACAGGAAGTTAGCTAGGGGCAGTTTAGAATGTTTATGTTGTCATCATAGACTGTATACACTGCAACAGGAAGTTAGCTAGGGGCAGTTTAGAATGTTTATGTTGTCATCATAGACTGTATACACTGCAACAGGAAGTTAGCTAGGGGCAGTTTAGAATGTTTATGTTGTCATCATAGACTGTATACACTGCAACAGGAAGTTAGCTAGGGGCAGTTTAGAATGTTTATGTTGTCATCATAGACTGTATACACTGCAACAGGAAGTTAGCTAGGGGCAGTTTAGAATGTTTATGTTGTCATCATAGACTGTATACACTGCAACAGGAAGTTAGCTAGGGGCAGTTTAGAATGTTTATGTTGTCATCATAGACTGTATACACTGCAACAGGAAGTTAGCTAGGGGCAGTTTAGAATGTTTATGTTGTCATCATAGACTGTATACACTGCAACAGGAAGTTAGCTAGGGGCAGTTTAGAATGTTTATGTTGTCATCATAGACTGTATACACTGCAACAGGAAGTTAGCTAGGGGCAGTTTAGAATGTTTATGTTGTCATCATAGACTGTATACACTGCAACAGGAAGTTAGCTAGGGGCAGTTTAGAATGTTTATGTTGTCATCATAGACTGTATACACTGCAACAGGAAGTTAGCTAGGGGCAGTTTAGAATGTTTATGTTGTCATCATAGACTGTATACACTGCAACAGGAAGTTAGCTAGGGGCAATTTAGAATGTTTATGTTGTCATCATAGACTGTATACACTGCAACAGGAAGTTAGCTAGGGGCAATTTAGAATGTTTATGTTGTCATCATAGACTGTATACACTGCAACAGGAAGTTAGCTAGGGGCAGTTTAGAATGTTTATGTTGTCATCATAGACTGTATACACTGCAACAGGAAGTTAGCTAGGGGCAGTTTAGAATGTTTATGTTGTCATCATAGACTGTATACACTGCAACAGGAAGTTAGCTAGGGGCAGTTTAGAATGTTTATGTTGTCATCATAGACTGTATACACTGCAACAGGAAGTTAGCTAGGGGCAGTTTAGAATGTTTATGTTGTCATCATAGACTGTATACACTGCAACAGGAAGTTAGCTAGGGGCAGTTTAGAATGTTTATGTTGTCATCATAGACTGTATACACTGCAACAGGAAGTTAGCTAGGGGCAGTTTAGAATGTTTATGTTGTCATCATAGACTGTATACACTGCAACAGGAAGTTAGCTAGGGGCAGTTTAGAATGTTTATGTTGTCATCATAGACTGTATACACTGCAACAGGAAGTTAGCTAGGGGCAGTTTAGAATGTTTATGTTGTCATCATAGACTGTATACACTGCAACAGGAAGTTAGCTAGGGGCAGTTTAGAATGTTTATGTTGTCATCATAGACTGTATACACTGCAACAGGAAGTTAGCTAGGGGCAGTTTAGAATGTTTATGTTGTCATCATAGACTGTATACACTGCAACAGGAAGTTAGCTAGGGGCAGTTTAGAATGTTTATGTTGTCATCATAGACTGTATACACTGCAACAGGAAGTTAGCTAGGGGCAGTTTAGAATGTTTATGTTGTCATCATAGACTGTATACACTGCAACAGGAAGTTAGCTAGGGGCAATTTAGAATGTTTATGTTGTCATCATAGACTGTATACACTGCAACAGGAAGTTAGCTAGGGGCAATTTAGAATGTTTATGTTGTCATCATAGACTGTATACACTGCAACAGGAAGTTAGCTAGGGGCAATTTAGAATGTTTATGTTGTCATCATAGACTGTATACACTGCAACAGGAAGTTAGCTAGGGGCAATTTAGAATGTTTATGTTGTCATCATAGACTGTATACACTGCAACAGGAAGTTAGCTAGGGGCAGTTTAGAATGTTTATGTTGTCATCATAGACTGTATACACTGCAACAGGAAGTTAGCTAGGGGCAGTTTAGAATGTTTATGTTGTCATCATAGACTGTATACACTGCAACAGGAAGTTAGCTAGGGGCAGTTTAGAATGTTTATGTTGTCATCATAGACTGTATACACTGCAACAGGAAGTTAGCTAGGGGCAGTTTAGAATGTTTATGTTGTCATCATAGACTGTATACACTGCAACAGGAAGTTAGCTAGGGGCAGTTTAGAATGTTTATGTTGTCATCATAGACTGTATACACTGCAACAGGAAGTTAGCTAGGGGCAGTTTAGAATGTTTATGTTGTCATCATAGACTGTATACACTGCAACAGGAAGTTAGCTAGGGGCAGTTTAGAATGTTTATGTTGTCATCATAGACTGTATACACTGCAACATGAAGTTAGCTAGGGGCAGTTTAGAATGTTTATGTTGTCATCATAGACTGTATACACTGCAACAGGAAGTTAGCTAGGGGCAGTTTAGAATGTTTATGTTGTCATCATAGACTGTATACACTGCAACAGGAAGTTAGCTAGGGGCAATTTAGAATGTTTATGTTGTCATCATAGACTGTATACACTGCAACAGGAAGTTAGCTAGGGGCAGTTTAGAATGTTTATGTTGTCATCATAGACTGTATACACTGCAACAGGAAGTTAGCTAGGGGCAGTTTAGAATGTTTATGTTGTCATCATAGACTGTATACACTGCAACAGGAAGTTAGCTAGGGGCAATTTAGAATGTTTATGTTGTCATCATAGACTGTATACACTGCAACAGGAAGTTAGCTAGGGGCAGTTTAGAATGTTTATGTTGTCATCATAGACTGTATACACTGCAACAGGAAGTTAGCTAGGGGCAGTTTAGAATGTTTATGTTGTCATCATAGACTGTATACACTGCAACAGGAAGTTAGCTAGGGGCAGTTTAGAATGTTTATGTTGTCATCATAGACTGTATACACTGCAACAGGAAGTTAGCTAGGGGCAGTTTAGAATGTTTATGTTGTCATCATAGACTGTATACACTGCAACAGGAAGTTATGCTGCCTTCCAGACAACTGGGACCTTCAGATTTTCTGGCCTCCTATTAGGAAAAGTGCGCTGGAACGGCACTCAAAGTGGGAGCTCCCACTTGAAAACTGGGAGAAAAAAATCTACCCCCACTAGGCTGGGAACCAGTTGTCTGACGTCACACATCAATGGCCGCAACATGGAGTATGTAGTCCAAAGTATTAAGTGCCTTAATAAAATGTATAATAGAGTCTGTTACATTATGTGTCATTGCTGCTCCTCATTTTCATTTAAATATGTAAGGATGGTGCTCTACTCGTTAAGCTGTCTTGCTATTTGCTAAACAAAAAAAAGTTTGTCGCGGTCCGCCATGTTTCTTGGTTGCGTTTTGCCTTTGTGCTCTGGAATGCTTTGAAGGTGGGGGGTGGGACTTTTCCACTGGGAAACACCCACGTCCCAGGTGTCTGGAAGGCAGCATTAGCTAGGGGCAATTTAGAATGTTTATGTCCATCTAGACTAGATGGGGGGGGGGGGGGGAACAGGAAAAAGAAAAGGCAAAGCGAAACACAAGTCATCTCATTTTAGACCCCAATTTGTATTTAGCGCTCTCTGTCCTTACCTGCCCCATTTCATTCAGGTGAAGAATGTGCTCCATGAACTAGAAGTTCACAACAGAAGTTTGCACACAATACAAAGGACTCATGTTAACGAGTAATTTCATTCCTGTAAATACAATGGCTCATTAAATGAGATGGTATAGTAGTATGAATGGGTTCACATGTGATAAAACGTGAATATGTGGTATTATGAAGTGCATTTTTGAACAGGCATGGACAAGCATCCATCTCTTATCCTGATTATGTGACATGTGGGATAGGCCATGTATGCATGCAGCTTATTCTATTTCAGACTGGGACTGGTTTTCAGCCCGGGAGTGGCATGCTGCTGCTCCCTGTGTGCTCTTGTTGTGAATCTAACGGTTAAAACGGAAAGAACTGTGAAAGGATACTATGTATCCTTTCACATCTCTTGCTCAAGTATAAGGCCCCCCAACCCAGTAGTATTATAATTTATACCTTTTGTCTTGACACCTTAGGACATAAGAATAATCACAGTTGTAAAATGCTGTCATATAACATGGCATGTCATTAAACTAAGCAAGACTTTTGGTTTACAGTATGGCCCTCAGGCACCAAAGAGTTTTAAGAGTTTTTTTTTACAACCTGGACCTTATTTCCAGCTTTAATTATGATTTTTAAGTCAAGCTGATGAGTTTGGTTTGATATCCATGCACTGAAACGATAATATGCATTGGCCATCGAATTCAAATGCATGGTCCATAATCTTGAAATCAGATAAATATGAGCGGCGTTGACCATGCTAGTTCAAAATCATAATTAAAGCTGGAAATACGGTTCAGGTTGTAAAAAAACTGAATTCTTCTTTAAAGAGAAGCATACCCAAACAAGAGCCCTTTCTCTGTCCTCATTTAGTATTTACATGTATTACTAGCTTGACAGACCTGACAGACACATAGGCAGGCAGGCAAAACAACAACAACACCACTACACTAACTAGACAGACAGATAGATAGATATATAGATAGATGGATACATAGATAGATAGATAGATGCATAGATAGAAAGATTGTGCGTCCTGGTAGCACGCGTGTGATGGAGGCTCGGTCCGACGCGGGTTCAAATCCGAACCAAGGTCCTTTGCTGCATGTCATCCCCTCTCTCTCTCTGCCCACTGTCCTATCTGAATAAAGGCAAAAATGCCCCAAAAATATAAATAAATTGATAAATCATTTTGTTATTAAACTATTTTAGGTTCTGAAATTGATCGAATCTCTTCAACCAAGCTGGTACTGGTGTACCAAAGGGATCGCCAGTATATATCTCTGGGGGGGGGGGGGGGGTCCATAAAGTTCTTCCTTGTAGCAACACACCAATAGACTATAAGCATTCCATAGGTCAAATGAGAGTTGGCTGACAAGCAGTAGGACTAACCGGTTGTCACCCTGTACCTGTACGGGAAGTCATTTCTTATGAACTGGATCCATCATAGTTTTGAGAAACAGCCGAAGAATGAATGCAATCCTGCTTCGTCTACAGCAAGGATGCTTTGGCAACATGCCAGCAGGATCATTTCAGCTCTTCCAAACGCAGGAAAATCAAGCCTTTTTTTTTTTATTTAACCTTTATTTAACCAGATAAGACATTTGAGATACAAGATCTCTTTTGCGAATGTGATCTGGCCAAGAAGGCAGCAATTACAAGCCAGGTTACAATCAACATAAATTACAGTAAATAAAAGGAAACATAAAAACAGGGCTATAAAGCTGAAACATTTCAAAAAGCAGGGACAACCAAATACATCATAAAATACCACATCCAAGGGTAATAAATAACACAAGATCAAGAACGTAAAAACATATGGCCTAAAAACAAGAATAACAGGTCAAAAAGGGCAAAGTAAACTAGACATTACTGCAGGAGCAGCTTGCAGTAAGAACTTCAGATAAAGCATGTTTAAAACTGGACAGAGGAATGGAAGACACCAGTTTTAAACGGGACTGCAGGTCGTTCCACGACCAGGGACCAAAGTAAGAGAGACTCTTTTTTCCAGATTCTGTTCACATAATTGGCACTTTGAATTTCAACCAGCTATTTGATCTTAAATTATGGGAGTTGTTTATCGCTACAAACGTAGAGCAGATATATGAGGGTAGTTTGCCCAGGATGGCCTTGTACAGTATATGAACATGTACCAATGTCGCATTCTGCGCAGGGCAAGGGAGGACCATCCAACCAGATCATACAAGGTGCAATGATGTGTCCTGTAACCTGAGTTTGTAATATATCTCAGAGCGGCATGGTAAAGGGGGTCCAGTTTAGACAAGGAAGTAGGGCTAGAAAGACTGTAAACAACATCGCCATAGTCTAGCTGAGACATAAAAAGGCTTTCCACCAGGCGTTTACGGGCAGACAAGGAGAAACAGGCTTTAAGCCTGTACAAGAAACTGAGAGTAAATTTAAGCTTCTTAGACAAAGTGGAAATATGCAATTTAAAGTTAAGGTGATTATCAAACCAGAAGCCCAAGTATTTATAAGACTCAATGAACTCAATGGGTGCACCATCAAGTGTTCATAGAGGAGGCGAGGAGGGCACAGTGTTACCATGTGCGAACAGCATGGCTTTGGTTTTGCTCGCATTTAGGAGAAGTTTAGAGTCAATTAAGGCATGCTGGAGGATGGAGAAATCGGCTTGGAGGTAATTAACTGCAGTCTCTAGAGAAGGAGCGGAGGCATATAAAACCGTATCGTCAGCATACATATGATATTTAGAATGCTTTAGGCCGTCACAAATCCTATTAGCATAAATTAAAAAGAGGAGCCTAGTGACATATGGCAGCAAGTGACAAGGTTTTCAGGTGGCAAGTCACCTACACTTCAAAAGTCATAAAAGTGGTCCACGTTTGTGAAGATTATCCTGCTGAACACAAATTAGCACTCCCATAAACTTTTGTTTACCACAGACCTTATTTCATGCATTTAACCGAAATCCCCATACTAAAATTCCATTAACTTTTCCCCTTATGGACCAAAGTGCTACTTCCGGACTCATTTCTGCGGGACTCTATACAGAAGACAGTGTATACACAATACACTAGATACACAAATACATGGGGGTGGGGGGGGGGGGGGGGGGGGGCTGCACCGATAAGAGGGTGTGGACTTCAGGATGGATCAGGATCATAATTTGATAGTAGCAGTTGGATGGCAGTAGTGATGACATATTCGAATGCAAAAAGCCATACTGTACAGTATACACTGTAAGTATTACCAGAAAAAGGAGGCATGTGATTTGCTTTGAGCTGGAGCTCAGCTGTGAAAGTGGTCAGGAAGATGCAGGTTAAAGGAATCGTCCCACACATTACTGGAATATCCCATCAGATGAATTAACAACAGAACTTTCTTTTTTATAGTCCATTTTACATTTCCCTCAGCTACAAAATGTCCAATTTCTGGAGAAAATGTGTGGAATTGCCGAAGACAGCTGGAAGCATTAGAGGGACTATAGTGGGAGGAGTGGAAGGACGAGTACCGGTAGTCATAATCTATGCTCAGACACACAGAGATCCTTGACGGTGATGTTGCTTGGGGGAAAACCCCATTGAGGCAGAACTCAAAGTAGGACATGCCTCTTCAGATCTGTCGGCTCTTATTCACCCCGCCCACTTGACCCAATGTCTCACGACTTCCTGTTCCGGCTGTTTTACATGCTCAACAACGAACTCCCATTCCGTCAGACTGTAATTCTGGTTCCACGTAGAAGATAACATCAGCATGGTATGCAATGAATGCATACAGCAGCTGCTTGGTTCCTAGCATTCCAGTGTAATTTAGCATTAAGAGATTGATCGTTTTAACCTTTTTCTCAGCATTGCGTTCCGGTACATAATGTTACCGTCTACCGTCTATCATCATCATCATCTGTCATCAGTAAACCTCAGTCATACTTGTTATGCTTGGTACATCAGCATCAGAACATCCTGGAACATCCAAATCTGTTGCCCTACATATACGGTATATTGCATATTGCCCAGGGGTTTGAGTCATTATTGGGTGGTTTTATTTATTATTTAGGAGTCTGGTGGCTTGGGGGATGAAACCGTTGCTCAGCCTGCTTGTCCGAGTTTGGGGGGTTCTGTATCTCCTCCCTGATGGTAGCAAGGAGAACAGGTTGTTGAGTGGGTGGGTTGGGTCTTTGATTATTTTCCGGGCCCTCTTGAGACAGCGCTGGGTGTATAGGTCCTCGTCCAAATTACTCCTCAGCGCTTTGAGGTCCATCGCGGTGCAGCTCCCGTACCAGGAGGTGAAGCAGCCGGTCAACAGGCTCTCGATGGTGCCTCTGTAGAAGTCTGATTATCTTGGGTCTCAGGCCGAACTTCACCAACAAAACAGCTATAGCGAGTTTTCTCTGTATTGTCTGATCACTGTTGAGGACACACCTCCGCATCATCGGCAACTTATTCTTATGCATACAGTAGGCTTGCCAATATAGTCTATATACATTCTACTGAGTCATTTCACCAAATCTTAACATAACATTTTTTGTAAAGTATAATAACATTACTACATTCTCCCTTGGGTTCCTTGAAAGGCGCTATATAAATCCAAGCTATTATTATTATAATGCCTCAACCTGTAAGGACCGTACAAGTATTACAAAGTACCATTTGGGTTTTCAAATATTTTGTACTATCCATTCTATTTTTATTTGTGATAGTATAAGCAAACCACATGTTAATATTCAGTACATTGTTTTATCTTGTGTGATTCCTCGTGTTCTTCTGGATGACAAAAAGAGGCGTGTTTTGCATTTTTCTTGATCAACTGCATCCAAAATGAGCATCACAGCCTACCTAGCAACGAGATCAAACCACACCTCACTAAGATAAAAGTTGTTCTAAATCATTCCTAAATCACTCCTAAGATAGGATTCCTTACTATGGAATTTGAGGCTAAGAATACGTAACCTTGCTCCAGTAGCGGAGCGTACACCGGGGCAGAGGGTGCGCCATCCAAAAAAAATAAAAATAATAATAAATATTTTTATTTTTATTTTTTTGCATGCCAGGCCAGGCCAGGCCTGAGTGTGAGAGCAATTCAATCAATAGACAATAACATTGGTGTGTTTAAAATGAGATATTCCACTAAATATGGCTAAAACAGATTCAAACATGCAAAAAAGGCAACTTTTTATTCGCCGCCGGCCTTAACTCATTGAGTGCCAAGGACGTCGATCGACGTCAAAGTAAATAGTGACGTAGAGTGCCAAGGACGTCGATCGACGTCAAATGCGTTTTTTGACGGTGGGACGTGGATCAAAGCCTCAGGCATCTCCTGTACCAATATGGGAGCTATTGAAGGTGTATAACCTATTTTACGGACTCATTAGGTGGCGACAGTGCTCTCCAGAAAAAGCCGTGATCAAAGAGAAACCGATGCATGCTGCAGCCAGAGCCATATAGATTGCTCTGTCTGGAGCTGACGTTGGCTGCAAACAGCAGTCAATCCGCGCCCACAACTGAGCCCCTCTGTCTCTGTCTGTCTGTCTGTATAGTTTCTCCACACAATTAGCCGCCAGAAAAGCAGCACCCGACGCCAAACCTTTCCCTGCAGTCCGGTTTGGCATTTCCGTGTCGCGCTGGGAGCCGCCGCACATAAACGGAGCGCTCCGAAAATAGACTGGGTGCGTGTTAGGCTGTGTGTTAGTGTGGGGAGGCGTTTGCAGCTGAGGGGGGGAGAGGGGGGTGGGGCACGCAGGGCATCACACAACTACACCACGTCACTACATCAGAAAATATTATCTTCAGAGTCAGTGAATGTGCTTGAAATGCTTCATTTCACAAAAGGCGGAATATCTCAGCTAATAATTTGAAACGCCTGTTTTTGGTCAAAACGACCTATCTTCTCCGGCTCATAACTAAAGAACGGAAAATGGTATCAATAAACTTTTTTTTGCTGATGATACAATAGAGCCAGCTCGTTCTTTGTGCGTGTTCGGTGTTTACATATTAATATCACACAATAGTCTGTGGGCCTCAAGAAATCACTGAAAACGCTCTGAAAACTCTGGCACTGGGAGCGTCCGTTCTCCAAAAGTGGCTGGCACTCAATGAGTTAATTGGAGGGGGGGGGCCTAAGAGGGGGGGGGGGGCCCTAAGAGCTTCGCCCCCCGTGGGCTGATAGGGTCGCTCCGCCCCTGCCTTGCTTGCAAGACGGATAACCTCGCGAGATCAAAAGAGATCTCTCGACTTGCCTGAGGGGAGCAAGTGCCACTGGACTGTACGACAGCATTCCTCAAATGACACCCCTCCCTCAACTCTGCATGGTTGCTTCCAGGACATACCTGACACCCCTCCCTCAACTCCGCATGGTTGCTTCCAGGACATACCTGACACCCCTCCCTCAACTCCGCCTGGTGGCTTCCAGGACATACCTGACAGCACAGCATGCAGGCACATGATCAGGGCTGAGCAGCCAATCCTCTCGCACAGACTAGTGCAGTGCTTGATGCTGTGTGGACCCGGCTAATCAGGTTTTAAAAATGTATAGTATTACACTGATTATTGTCTTTCAGTATCATTCAAATTGAAAGCCATTTTCTAATAATTGTTATTTGTCAGCTTATTTCAGAAATTATCTATCTATTATATGTACTCACCACCCAAGCTAACCTGACAAGATAATTGTTCACTCCCAAGTTGGCACAGAAACATGCTATTGGTCTTCTGTACTGAAAGGCAGTTACACCTAGGAATAGTATTCCATTGTGTATTGTTGGTACACTTCTGGCCTTCTAGCGATACATACTGTCCCTTTGTCCTTTTACTACTAGTGGTTCAACATGTTCCTATTTGTATACTCGCTGGTGACATATGCTTGATCAGTGCTGAAGTTAGTGAACATTTGCGATTAGTTAGTGCTCTCAAACTTATAGAATTACTTTATAAATTACTGCAAAACAAAAGTGGTTACTAGGACAAGTAACTTTTGCCCTATTTTATTTGTTGCTTCAAATCTCTTATTGAGGCTCATATAATTTTAGTGTTACTGTGGCACAGTGTGGGACAAGACAACTGACAAATTTGATCCATCATTGTACACATGACCACTATGATAAAAAACTAAGTAGTGGAACAATAAAATAACAGTATGCAGTGTTGCAGTTACTGAAAATGAGTAATTAGTTACTTCTCTCACAAAATGAGTTAATTAGTAGTTACAGCAAAACGTACTGGAATTACATTAATGTGTAGTAACTAGTTACTCCCAACAAGGTGCTCGATGATAGATCTTGCTGGTGAATAGCCGACACCGACTTTTTCAGCTTCCATATACGTTACCATACAACTGTATGTCAATGAATAAGAACTGCGCATGCAGGACACCGAAAGAGAGTGGAATGTTTTTATTCAGACAATCCCCATTTCATCTGCCAAGTGTGTCAATGAAAAAATACATATCAACAAACAATCATCATTTTCAAATACAAATCTATCATAGCTAATATTCATGCCTAGACATTCGTTAAGTAACGGCTATGTTTAGAAAAAACAAGCACCCGTTTGCATATTTCTCCAGTGAGAGGATATGCAGGCGCGCATTCCTAACATCAGTCTATATTTCTCCAGTCAGAGGATATGCAGGTGGGCCTTCCTAACATCAGTCTATGGTTGATATGAGTCCTTGGCTCTTAGCGGGGCGGGAAGCCCCTGTGTGGCCCGCCCCTGCCCCTGAACCCTCCTCTGTCTCCACGGAAGTTTGGTCTGTTCCTTTCCCGGCCCCTGTCTCCGCCCCTCCCTGCATTTGGCCCACCGCGCCCCCCTCTGGGCGCTCCGCCACCACGGTCCGACTTCAGCTTGGCAGGGGGAGATTTGGGCCGCAGCCGCTCGATTTCCTCGGTGCAGCCAGACAGGTGGGAGTTGAGGATGCCAAAGTGGGAGGCGTAGGCCTCTGGGTTGAAGTTACTGTTGGTCAAAGTGGGCCCCACCGTCAGCCAGCCTGGAACCAGATAAAAAAAAAAAAGTGAGAGAAAGGGTATTGAGAATGATTGGGAGGGATGGGGAAATAGAAGACGTGGTTTAACACAAAACTCAATTTGAGGGAGGGAGTCTTAATGAATTGCACGAAGGGAAAGTTTGAAAAGTCACCTAAAAATGATCCTACCAAAAACACCTTTTTATTTAGTTTTTTGCACTAATAGTATTCCTGTTGGTCCACCTGACCTGGTCTGATGGTGGAGTCTCGTCCAAACAGGTGCAGCCTCCTGCGGCCCAGGCAGAAATGCTCGATGATGTGGAAGATCTCAACAGGTTTCTCCACATTGCCCATCTCTGGCTCTTCAGTGATGATCAAGTCAATGTCCACATTGGCGTGGATGAAATCGCCGTCTGTACTCCTACGCACTGTTCCTTTAATTCCCATCAGGCAGTGTTCCTGGTAGGAAGGTGTTTTGGACATGAAGGAATGAGAACAGAGAGGGAGAAGAAATAATATTTAGACTGTTCAGCATATCTTTGCAGCAAAAAAAAATCACATGTAGAAACTTTTTCCATTTATAAGATATTAGGTTCCTAATTGGGGACTTGAAAACTTCAGACTCTGGCGTCCGGGTAGTGTAGCGGTAGATACCCTGCCTACCAACACAAGGGTCGCAGGTTCGCGCCCCCGTGTTACCTCCAGCTTGGTCGGGCGTCCATACAGGCACGATTGGCTGTGTCTGTAGGTGGGAGGCCAGATTAGGGGTATGTGTCCTGGTCGCTGCACTAGCGCCTCCTCTGGTCGTTCGGGGTGCCTGTGTGGGGGGCGGAAGGGAGCTGGTGGGAATAGCGTTATCCCTCCCATGTGCTACGTCATGCTGGTGAAGCTCCCTGCTGTCAGGTGAAAAGAAGCGGCTGGTAACTGCCCTGCGCATGTGTCGGAGGAAGGATGGTGCTAGTCTACGGCTCTCCCCAGATCGGCAGAAGGTGGAGCAGCGACCGGGGCAGAAAAATCGGAGAAAAAAGAATCCAGACTCAAGTGTTCATCCCCTTAATCTCAAGTGAACAGTAGAAATTGGTGCAATGCCCTACCCACTGGCAATAATGAAAACACTGTTTGTTTGTGCGTTTGCATGTGTGTGTGTATTGTACCTTGGTCCTCTGGAATACTGCTTTTGGGTCCAATGCTTTGGTCTTGCCGGGGTTATTCTTGTTTGTCTTGATCCAACAGATATCCTCACACCGCCTAAAGCCCCACTTCCTCAAACACTGAAATTGGTGTAATTAGGGTTGCGTGTTAAATTTCATGGTGGATTTCTGTTAGGCAAAAATGCAAAATATTCAAATAAGAGGCGGTGTGACAATTCTGTATCGATATCAGTTGCATTTTTCCAATTTGATATCAATAACTGCTAGAAATGTCAACTACACGAGCTGCTGTTAACACCTTTCACACTGGCTTCTTCTCTGCTCGATCTCTCCACATTCCTGACCTATATACAGTACATCCTCCTCGTCATTGCTGTCTTAAGTGAAGGAGGGTCGTCATGCAAAGGCTAGATTAGAAATGTGTTTAATTAGCATCGTCAGCATGAGTTCAATTCAGAGTAAAAGTCCAGACACACACTTCCAATATAGGCTAGGGCTGCACGATATGCCATACTGTGATTGTACTGGCAGATATGCGATACGATTTCAGTGGGAATGGCCATTTTTCGATTTCTTTTTCACACAAAAATACAAGTAAAAGGTGATGTGATTTTTTCCCCTGGGGTCTGTACCAAACAAGCATGTTCCCTTTACGTCTGGAGAACATGATTCTTAGGCCGGCACATCTCTGTAGGACCACAATGCTTAATTTAATGCTGTGTTGTTGTGGCACATTTTTCCTTTATTAAATAATTGCAGTGCTCCTGCGATTTCGGATATTGCACTTAGTAGGGATGGGCATTTCTAGCAAAAACACTATTCGAAATTCGCTGGCCAAATTCGAATTTAATTCGAAATTCGAAAATAAAAATAAAAATGTAATTTTTTTTTTTTTTTTTTTTGTGAGTGAAATGTTGCATTGTCTCCCCTGATTCTAAGTCTACGGCTTTATTAATAATATAAAAAGCTTCTGCTGTGGATTTTTAGCTCAAACAAGCATTGCACCACTGAAGTAAAGAACATGTTACATGACATTGACATTTTCGAAAATAAAAAACAGTTTTGACAATCATGAGTGGTTCATTAAATATTTAGTAGGCTCAGGTCTGAGTGCCAAAGGGGTGCCAAAGTCACCCCCTCTCCCTCTTCATGGGATTTCATCCGCCATTAATTTTTCCATAAACCTTGCTTAAAATGCTTATAAAAATTGTTTTACTTGCTCAAACCAAGCGATTTGACTATACTTAGAATCAGGGGAGACAATGCAACATTTCACTCAAAAAAATTTTTTTTTTTTTTTTTTTTCGAATTTCGAATTTCAATAATAAAAGTCGACCTTGATAATAACAACGATTATTCGAAAATTCGATGCCCATCCCTAGCACTTAGTCATATTGCGATTTCGATTCGATTGATTGTGCAGCCCTAATATAGGCCTATAGAATGATGGCAACTCCATTTTTACAAATGAATCACAAAACCTACCATGGGCTCATCATGTGACTGTTGGCTGTCATCTGTGAGAGAACTGCTCCCCAGACTGCCCGTCTCTTCCTGTGCTTTAAATCAAGCGCCCTGTCTGTCTTGTGGGTGCTGGCATTTTGCATTGTTTAGGCTGACGACATTCAGTCTGAATTTCACCGGGCTTGATTTCTACACACTTTAGGGTGTAAATCACGTTGTGTGTGACTGACAATGAAGGGCTGCGGCACAGCAGAGTTGCAGCTTCTTCATTGCAGATGATGCCCCCCCCCTCCCCTCCCCACCACCACCACCACCACCACCATGTTGTTGTCATCGTTGGTAAGCCAGATTTTTCTTGGGCCTACCAGGACAAAAGCAGGACCTTGTTCACAGACAGTGGAGTTTACATAGAGACACTGCAGGGCGCGTCATCATTCAGAAAACACGCCCAAAACGGGCCCGGGGGGGCGCCCCAATCCTGGCGCTCTCCTATGTCACATGTTGCACACAAAGATCATATATACGGAAGACGAACACGAAAAGTTATTTAGCCTATAGTTCAGTCCAGTTCTCTCCAAAAACAACAGACGCCACCAGCGCTGAAACGCCAGGTGCGTTCATTAAAAGAGGAGCACGTCTAGCGCGTCCTTACATAGAGAATGAATTGCAGAAAGACGCTGGCAGCTCCAAAAACGCTTTTGGTCTGTATGTCCCCATAGGCAGTATGGAATGATGACGCTGACTGGCAGGTGTCGAAACTGCGTATCCAAAACGCTTTGCAGATTTGAGGCCGAGCTTGAGCGTGGAAGAGGCTGGGGGATGAACAGAGGTATTTTTCATTACCCGCATGTCAGAAGCACTTCAGAAGGCAGGTGTAAACACCCCCCGGCTTATTGGAATAACATTACACTGAACAGTTGTCTCACTCAGCTGCCTGATACACAGCGAGCCAGCTAGGTTCTGATACACACCGAGCCAGCTAACAACCGCCCCCAGCTTGACAGTCTGATGAAGCCGGTAAGGGATTTCAGCTACATTTGGGACATATCAGAGGTTCAATTTGCCTCTATAATGTTTGCTTTTAACTGAGTGAGGGACATCTTTTACCATTCTGCCCAGGTCCAGGCCTTCCCCAGAGCCACACCAGAGGAAGACAAAGGAACGCAGGGCC
>NC_139626.1:43737296-43769796 GCF_964638095.1 Poromitra crassiceps | reverse complement strand
TTTAAAGGGGGGGGGGACGCCTGTTTATTTGCTCCAACCAAGCAGGAACACGCAGCCTAATTTGGAAACGCCTCGTTTGCATTCTATTTATTACAACATATCAGCAAAAGTTTGCTTAAACAACGCATGTGTGAGAAGAAGCAACGGTAGGAAGAGAGGTAAAGAGACAGACAATCTGCTGACCTTAAGGAAAGTACTTGAATCCTTATACACCTCCTCATAAGGGTTGCTTTCATCTGGCTGCTGCACCTCCACTTCATCCTAACGTGCACACACACACACACACACACACACACAATGAAGTCGTCTTTATTTCAAAGCTTTATTATTGTGTTTTGCGAGAAAATTTGGATTTTCTATCTCCATTGAAATGAAAAACACAAACCTCCCTTCTATATATATTAGGGGTGTCACGATACCCTCAGTTGACGGTACGATACGATACACGATATTGGGTTCACGATAACGGTACGATATTTATTAGTTTTTTACAAAACTTGAATAATGAAAATATATGACTGGAAAAATCTTATTTTAAATATTTCTTATTTGAATAAATATTTCTTATTTGAAATACACAAAATGCAAAACAAATGCTGTTGTTGGAAATTGTTATAATAATTAGATGTTTATTGCATGGTAGGCCTAAAAGAAAAATAAACTATACAATCTATATTAAATAACTTATGCAGGCAACGAGCTGTGTATTGTGTAGGCTACTATCTTCATATGTAATTGTCATCCTCTTAAAGGACGGCTTTACCGTGGGGAATATGAATATATATTAAATCTCACGCCCCTAAGGTTTTCGAATCCGTTGGAATTTTTGAAATTGGTGCTTCCCTGCCTGACCTATCAACCATCTCTCACATATTTTTCGGGCCAGCCGACGCGTTACGCGTCATCTGGCCCGAGTCCGCCTTGCGGAAGTCGAGCGCCTATGAACTACAAGTGTTGTGAGCCATGGTCCCGCCTCTAGAGGTCCTCCACGCCCCTTCAGAGGTCTCGAAGAAAAGCAAAAGGCAGCCATCTTGTTCAACCGCCTAGCCTATGGTAGCTAGGTTAGCTTTCCATAGCTCCTTGCAAAGAGACCATATCTCTGGAACGGAAGCACGGACAGACACGGGACTGGCGGCATTGGAAAGCTCGTCAAATTTTACATCTAGTAGTAGGTGCGTTGAAGTAACGAAATCAACGCTGAGCAATGTACCCGATTTTACACATTTTTACATGAATTAGTCACAACATCAAACTCCTACAAAAATGCCTTAAAATGCATGACATTTTTTTTATGAAGACATCTCCGGACATATATACTACCGTTTAACACATTCACTGCCAGCCGTTTTTTTTCACTGTAGGTAGGTTCTGCCAGAGGGTTTCCTTGAGGATTCTGGCTCATCTTTCAAGACCCGAGGATTCTTTTCTGCTAAGATTTTGTGAACACACAATATCTCAAAAGAACTAATAGAATGTGTGCTTTCTCTGTCTAAAAGAGTTAGTTTGTAGAGTTAGCAGTCATGTAAGCATTAGCAGTTGAATACAGCATGGTTTCAGCGTCAGAAAAATTATTCAGAGATAAACGGCTTTTTGTGAAATTCGATAGAACAGTCACTTCAACCATTCATCCCTGGCATCAGTAAGACGTCAGACATCCAAACAATAGTTCTGAACAGCAACCTCCTCCATAACAGCAGGAAACCCCCCTCCGCTTCCAACTCCTCCCTCCGTGTGTGTCCTCTTGGCCGCAGCGGCCGTGCCACAAGCTCGTTGCTGCTGCTGTAACCTCGCGTCACCAGTCTCATTGCTTTGCTGCTGCTGTGCCTGTCTGCGCGGCCGCTCTTTGAGGAAGTCTGGATGGACTCGCTCGCTTCTTGGAGTTTTGGCTGAGAGCTTTGATGAAGCTTTTGCGATTCTGGTCATATTTATGCTGCGTGTTTCAAAGTGTGTCCCACCCGCAATCCACTATGCAAATCTGCAATCCCGCACCGCCAGCAATCAGCGCGAAAACGAAAGCGCCTTCGCCAATCCACCTTCATGAGAATGGCTTCAGTCACACTGCTTTTTGCTTGCCTTCCTCTAGTCAGGAAAGCACTGTCGCCACTTAGTGGGTCGGTGGAATGGGTTGTACACGTTGTACACGTCCAATACCTATATAAGAGATGTAAAAGGGCTAGATGCACATCCCACCGTCAAAAAAACAAAATCGACAAAATGGATCCTGTTTGACGTAAAAACACGTCATTGTCAGTGAACGTGTTAAATTTGGTGCAATTTGGAGACAATTTTTTTTTTGATGTTTTGTAATTTTTTCTTCTTCTACTAAATCTTTTTATGTCGAAGCCTTCTTCTTCTTCGACTTTTATGGCGGTTGGCAAGCATATATGTGCATTACCGCCACCTACTGGAGTTTGATATCAGCCAAATGCCTGAGGGGTGGGCCTGGAAACGAAGGCCACGCGAGCCCAGTGCATTGTGGGAAATGTAGTATTTCGGGTGCCCGCACCCGCCCCTCCCCTCCACCACCCCCCCCCCCCCGCCACACAGAGTGCATTTCTGGTGATATCTCTGGCGGGAAACAACCAATTTCAAAAATTTCAACGGATTCGAAAACCTTAGGGGCGTGAGATTGAATATATATTCATATTCCCCACGGTAAAGCCGGCCTTTAAGGAGGATGATTCCTCTTCAATTAATTCTCTGACTGCACTGTATGTTGAGCGTTGCGGAGCGTTAATTGACGATTGAAACGTAGTATCAAGTTAACGTTACTCGTACAATTAGACATGGTAATCGTAACGTACAATTTGAAATTGTTTCGGGAGTACAGAGCTGCATCCCCTAATGACAGATAGCCTATTATGCGCACATTAGACACATTCAGAGCGAGATTAATTTGTAGGCTATACTATTAACTGCTTACCCGACATGTTGTGCCCGTGGAAACAATGGCACAAACTAGTTAATTTCAGACTACTGTAGGTCTAGTCTTTAGAGATGAGGGGAGACATCTCGTCTGCCACTTGGACCGGCAGGGTCTCCCTGTCAGAGTGTCCGTCTGCGCCTCTGACAGTGCAGGCGGCAGACACACAGCCAGTGCGCTGCTGTCATCCACTGAAACACGCGGTCCGCATTGGGATAACCGCACGGGGAAATGTGAATTGTGTTGCGCAAACTTCGCCAGCAATGCATTAGTCTATAAATAGCGCATTTAATCTTGTCGGTTATTTAATGAGCGTCGGTTTAGTCCCCATTTCAAGCAAAGTAATGAAAAAGATAGAGAGAGAATACAGATCAGTGCCGGCCCGTCAGTGCAGCATGTTCAGAGGTTCTTTTTCTCTGGATATATTTTTTCATCTCCACGATATCGTCACGTTTTGTATCGCGCAATTTCGTGGGACTTTAGTGGGACGAAATATCGTGACATCCCTAATATATATATATATAAATAAAGTCTGATCAGTGATTGATCCTTTTCATTAATAGCAGAGTGAATTTCTCAGGGGCCGTCTGAACAATACTACAACAATCATGCACTTCAACCATTTCCTTCCAGTTTATTAATGTAAAGGATTGGACATGGTTTGATATTTAGATCATTTTGAAATGGCCAATAACATTACAGGTTCAAGGGAATCAGAACTGGCCTTGGAATGGCTAACAATCCCTCAAAGCACCTTTCAATTGACATACAGTGGGATGGAGTATTCTTCCACCCGTGGAGATTCACAGTGTGCACCTATAGAGAGCCAAAGTGAAACGTCACTTCCTGCTTTCTCCCTGTACCAGCGCTGCGAAAAATATGAATGGGGGTGGACGGAGAATAAGGTTACTTTTTTGATCCCGTTTGAATTGTGCCACGGGGTGCCAATGCTAATTTTGTCAATTTAAAACAAAATTTTGCATGTCAAGAAGGTCACAGCTTGTCGTCAAAGTGAAACGTAGGGGTTAGTTTCGTATAAAAACTACATAGCTCGTGGAAGCTCGTGGCATGTCGCCGGTCTTCAGCTTTGCCGGTAGAGAAAGTGACGTCACTTAGGCGACAGTGTATGTAGTCTTTCTGATTTATAACTTCTAGTGCAACAGTTTGGCGACAAACTGCGACTTTATTGACATGCAAAGTTATGTTTTAAATTGACAAAATTAGCGTTGGCACCCCGTGGCACAATTCAAACGGGATCAAAAAAGTCACCTTATTCTCCGTCCACCGCCATTCATATTTTTCGCAGCGCTGGTACAGGGAGAAAGCAGGAAGTGACGTTTCACTTTGGCTCTCTATTGTGCACGCACGCACACACCTTTGGTACACACACACACACACACACACACACACATATATATACACATCATGCTCACCTTTGGTTCTTCCACATCTTCCTCTGTGTCCTCTCCCTCTGTCTGAGCCTTCCGTTTGGAAGATGGAACTGAAGTGTCAAATGAAGCTCTGCAAAACACAAATACTTTACATTTCCCAGCTTCAGTGTGGCTTTCCTTCACAGTTCACACACTGACACAGCTATTCTTTGGCACAGAGTAGACTATGTGGACATTTAAATGGTTTACGTTAAAATGTTCCATGTTTGCAGAAATTGCTCACCTGCATGTTTCTCTATTGTCCTCGATCTCCTTCAGCTCGTCTTTACTCTTTAGGACTGCACCGATACTGTCTGCGCTTTCTGCTCCCAACTGTAGATGAGAGGTTGAGCAGGTTATATTTTGCACATCACGTCAGTGTGTGTAGGATATGCTGTAAGTTCTCATGTTTTCATATTCTGCCATTTTCTATTTCATTAGAACGAATCAATGCCATGCAACGGCATTCGTGCAAATACACACACACACACACACACACACACACACTGGATATATCCCGGCTATCTCAGTAACGTTACTGCTGTTACGCGGTACATCCTGTTTTAACACGGAAAATTCATATTCATATTTTGTTGCCATTCAATATAGCCACTTATTACAGACTGTATTGTTGTGGTGTAGTTAGCGTTATTTTAGCCTCAACTTGTTATTCACGTGTATTTATCCGAGTCCAGTCCGAGGGCGACCAATCATTGGAGTAATAAGTTTATAGGCTACCACACCGTGCAAGACTCTGTCCACCAAAATATGTGTATTATCATTATGTACTATAGAGAAAATGCCTGTTGATAAATAATTCGTTATCTACACCGTGCAACGCACAGTACGTTATGCATAAAGGCCTACATATCAACACTAACTTTGACCGTTATAGATATTTAGCTGTTGTTTAAATTGGGGGGAAAGGACAAGGGGTTCAATGGCAATTGACCTGTTGTGCTAAAAGCTGGCGCCTGAGCTTCTGCCGCTCGCGGATCTCTTGCAGTCGACTGTTCATTTCTGACCTCGTACTGGTTTTTAACGTTAATTACAGTGAACTGCGGTGTGTCCTTTGTCGCTGCTGCATCAAAAACATCAACGCACGTGATATAAAAGTGATTTAAAAGCTACTCAACAATCGGCTAGCAGCAGCTAGCGTGAATGGAGTAAAGTTAGACGCCGCTTGATGATGTCACCGCCGGACAGGACGGACGCTGCTATTTTACGCCATCGACATTCCTCATTGTAGACACTAGAGGGCGCTATTTAACCTGTAATACCGATGTGTTGAACACAGTAAACACAGTACACACACTGGTGACATGAGAACATGCTTGATGATTATATCTTGTTTGTGAATAGCCAAACGACTTTATCAGTTTCCATAATGTCTAACCACATACAACTGTGCATGCAGAACACAGAGTGGAATGTTTTATTCTGACAATCCCTATTTAATCGGCCAAAGTGTGTGCGTGGAAACAATACAAATAAACGGTTATTTTCAAACAAATCTATCATACCTAAACTATTAATGCCTATCTGTCAGAAAAAGAAACAAGCATATGTGTTTGCATATTTTCCAGTTAAAAGTGCATGAGTCACAGCTGTCATGCCCTCTTCCAGGTTCCCCATGGGGCCTAGGGAGTGCAATTCCCCATTGATTTTTCCATTGACGTTCCATAAAAATAAAAAGACTTTCACTTGGACAAACCCATAAATACCATTATAACAAACATTCACTATTGTGTGTCGCCTATAAGCCTACTAATGTGAAATGGTGTGAAAAACAGTATAAATCAGTCATCAGTAACATGGGTACTTCTAAATGCAAATAGGTTTTTTTCTGGATTTTATTAATTGTATTTAATTGTACATTCTACTGACCTTCCATAGTATTACAGAAAGTGTATTACAGTAATAATAATAATACATCAGTGGTTCTCACATTGGGGTCCGAGGACCCCCAGGGGTCCTTGAGGGGGTTCCAGCAAAAAGGGTGATCATTTATCTTCACTATAATTCCATCAAGAATGTATGACTATTTTGGTCATGGGTTTCCTACACTTTCTGTAATAAAAGTTCTAAAAGCAAAAATCTTAACAGATGGGAGTCCATGGTCTCATTTGTATCAGTTTAGGGGTCCTTGATGTGAAAAGTTTGTTTGAGAACCACTGATCATAAGATCAGCGATAAAACATACAATAAAAAACAAAACGCCAGCAATGAAACATCAGTACAATATGCAATTAAACATGCATGAATTTCAACACATTCACTCCGATTATCTGGATATTGTTCTTACTTACACTTGTAGTTTTTTTTGCTCAGACAATTGTTGCAATCTCAAACATCTGTTTTACATGTCACTAAAATCAGTTTTAAATACTGCAATAATCAGCAGCTTGTTTAAGCCATAGCGGCAACAATCTGGGAATCCATCGGTTTAAAAAAATACATATACTGTACATGCTTTTAAACCTCTGGGGGTAAGCTTGTTTCAATACCTGAATAACGGGAACCGGAACTCAACTCACCCAGCCGCTTTATGCTAATAACCAACCCAAATTCTCTCATGTCACTCCCCTCTTCCAGGACCTTCACTGGCTTCCCATCTCAGCACGCATCAAATTCAAGACACTGGTACTGGCCTACAGGGCAGTACACCAGACAGCTCCTCTGTACCTACAATCTATGGTCAGGTTCCAAACCTCTCTCCGCTCCTCCACCAGTGCGGGACACCTCGCCGCTCCTTCGCTACGGGGGCTCAAAAGTCGCTCATCCCGATCGCGACTCTTCTCGTCCCTGGCACCGCAATGGTGGAATGAGCCCTATGGTCAGGATGGCCGCTTCACTGCCAATCCTTCGGCAAAAACTTAAAACACACCTTTTCAGGCTTCACCTGTCCCCTTCTTGAACTAACATCTTTCTCCCAAAAAAAAAAACTTTACCACTATTTCTTCAGAAGTTGTAGATGTCATAGACTGTGTTGCATAGTTGATTGCTCTATCGCTGACAAAAATGTGTTAATGTAAGTCGCTTTGCAGAAAAGTGTCTGCCAAATGACGTAATGTAACGTAATGTAATGTAATTTTACCTATTGTTAGGAGAGCTATAATCCGGATTGTGTTTGACCATGCCAACAGATTTTCATGCAAATCAAAAATCTGTCTTGAGAGATTGATAGAGAAAATTTACATCACATTAGCCTTTATTTGGACAATCAATTATAGCGGAAATTACGAGAAACCACAATACACAGTGGTTAATCTGCAGCGCTGGGTGACCATCGTTGATGACTCGCTCCCTCAGGCCTCAAAGAGGCGATCTTGTAAAGTTCACTTGAGTTTTCCAGAGAATTAGAAAGACACTTGTCATGGCAGCGGGGACTCCCCGCCGACTAATGAAACGCAACATAATTGATATGAGTCCTTGGCTTAGCCAGGTGGGAAGCCCCAGTGTGGCCTGCCCCTGAACCCTCCTCTGTCTCCATGGAAGTTTGGTCTGTTTCTTTTGCGGCCCCTGTCTCCGCCGCCCCTCCCTGCAATTGGCCCACCGCGTGCCCCACCGCGTGCCCCACCGCGTGCCCCACCGCGTGCCCCACCGCGTGCCCCTCTGGGCGCTTTGCCGCCCCGCTGTGACTTGGGCTGCTTGGCAGGGGGATCTTTGGGCCGCAGCTTATCTATTTCCTCGGTGGTGCCGGTCAGGTGGGAGTTGCGGATGCCAAAGTGGGAGGCGTAGGCCTCTGGGTTGAAGTTACTCTTTGTCAGCGTGGGCCCCACCGTCAGCCAGCCTGGAAAGAGGTGAAAACCAACAACAACAAAAAGTGAGAGAAAGGCTGTTGAGAAAGATCAGGAATTCAGTATTCAGGTACCCTTGCACAAAGGTTAAATAATGGTGCCACTAAATAAAAGTCCATTGCAGTAAACTGAGTATGAGAAATATCAAGATCACTTTTATACCCCCCCCCCCTGATTAAAGGAACATCAAAGTGACATAAACCAACGTCTTCATAGATTCACCTGGTCAATCCATCTTTCAAGGAAAGATTAGAAGGATATCCTGATATTTTGCCCACTCAAAGTTTTTTGCACTAATAGAGTATTCCTGTTGGTCCACCTGACCTGGTCTGATGGTGGAGTCTCGTCCAAACAGGTGCAGCCTCCTGCGGCCCAGGCAGAAATGCTCGATGATGTGGAAGATCTCAACAGGTTTCTCCACATTGCCCATCTCTGGCTCTTCAGTGATGATCAAGTCAATGTCCACATTGCCGTGGATGAAATCGCCGTCTGTACTCCTACACACTGTTCCTTTAATTCCCATCAGGCAGTGTTCCTGGTAGGAAGGTGTTTTGGACATGAAGGAATGAGAACAGAGAGGGAGAAGAAATAATATTTAGACTGTTCAGCATATCTTTGCAGCAAAAAAAAAATCACATGTAGAAACTTTTTCCATTTATAAGATATTAGGTTCCTAATTGGGGACTTGAAAACTCCAGACTCGGGCGTCCGGGTAGTGTAGCGGTAGATTCCCTGCCTACCAACACAAGGGTCGCAGGTTCGCGCCCCCGTGTTACCTCCAGCTTGGTCGGGCGTCCATACAGGCACGATTGGCTGTGTCTGTAGGTGGGAGGCCAGATTAGGGGTATGTGTCCTGGTCGCTGCACTAGCGCCTCCTCTGGTCGGTCGGGTTGCCTCTGTAGGGGGCGGAAGGGAGCTGGTGGGAATAGCGTTATCCCTCCCATGTGCTACGTCATGCTGGTGAAGCTCCCTGCTGTCAGGTGAAAAGAAGCAGCTGGTAACTGCCCTGCGCATGTGTCGGAGGAAGGATGGTGCTAGTCTACGGCTCTCCCCAGATCGGCAGAAGGTGGAGCAACGACCGGGGCAGAAAAATCGGAGAAAAAATAATCCAGACTCAAGTGTTCATCCCCTTAATCTCAAGTGAACAGTAGAAATTGGTGCAATGCCCTACCCACTGGCAATAATGAAAACACTGTTTGTTTGTGCGTTTGCATGTGTGTGTGTATTGTACCTTGGTCCTCTGGAATACTGCTTTTGGGTCCAATGCTTTGGTCTTGCCGGGGTTATTCTTGTTTGTCTTGATCCAACAGATATCCTCACACCGCCTAAAGCCCCACTTCCTCAAACACTGAAATTGGTGTAATTAGGGTTGCGTGTTAAATTTCATGGTGGATTTCTCAGTTAGGCAAAAATGCAAAATATTCAAATAAGAGGCGGTGTGACAATTCTGTATCGATATCAGTTGCATTTTTCCAATTTGATATCAATAACTGCTAGAAATGTCAACTACACGAGCTGCTGTTAACACCTTTCACACTGGCTTCTTCTCTGCTCGATCTCTCCACATTCCTGACCTATATACAGTACATCCTCCTCGTCATTGCCGTCTTAAGTGAAGGAGGCAAAGGCTAGATTAGAAATGTGTTTAATTAGCATTGTCGAATTGAGGTAAAGTGCACAACTCCTTATATGAAAAACAGACCGGGTGCCTGGATAATGGATAACAATGAAAAAGGAGAGCCGGCACTCACGGTAGGCTAATTGAAAAACAGCCTTTTATTGGGCAGTGAAAAAATTGGACGTTTCGGCGTAAAGCCTTTGTCAACAAACAACAAAAATTTGTTGTTTGTTGACAAAGGCTTTACGCCGAAACGTCAAACGTCAAAAAAAAGCCTACCGTGAGTGCCGGTTATCCTTTTAGCATTGTCAGCATGAGTTAAATTCAGACTAAAAGTCCAGACACACACTTCTAATATAGGCTAGGGCTGCACGATATGCCATACTGTGATTGTACTGGCAGATATGCGATACGATTTCAGTGGGAATGGCCATTTTTCGATTTCTTTTTCACACAAAAATACAAGTAAAAGGTGATGTGATTTTTTCCCCTGAGGTCTGTACCAAACAAGCATGTTCCCTTTACGTCTGGAGAACATGATTCTTAGGCCGGCACATCTCTGTAGGACCACAATGCTTAATTTAATGCTGTGTTGTTGTGGCACATTTTTCCTTTATTAAATAATTGCAGTGCTCCTGCGATTTCGGATATTGCACTTAGTAGGGATGGGCATTTCTAGCAAAAACACTATTCGAAATTCGCTGGCCAAATTCGAATTTAATTCGAAATTCGAAAATAAAAATAAAAATGTAATTTTTTTTTTTTTTTTTTTTGTGAGTGAAATGTTGCATTGTCTCCCCTGATTCTAAGTCTACGGCTTTATTAATAATATAAAAAGCTTCTGCTGTGGATTTTTAGCTCAAACAAGCATTGCACCACTGAAGTAAAGAACATGTTACATGACATTGACATTTTCGAAAATAAAAAACAGTTTTGACAATCATGAGTGGTTCATTAAATATTTAGTAGGCTCAGGTCTGAGTGCCAAAGGGGTGCCAAAGTCACCCCCTCTCCCTCTTCATGGGATTTCATCCGCCATTAATTTTTCCATAAACCTTGCTTAAAATGCTTATAAAAATTGTTTTACTTGCTCAAACCAAGCGATTTGACTATACTTAGAATCAGGGGAGACAATGCAACATTTCACTCAAATTTTTTTTTTTTTTTTTTTTTTTTCGAATTTCGAATTTCAATAATAAAAGTCGACCTTGATAATAACAACGATTATTCGAAAATTCGATGCCCATCCCTAGCACTTAGTCATATTGCGATTTCGATTCGATTGATTGTGCAGCCCTAATATAGGCCTATAGAATGATGGCAACTCCATTTTTACAAATGAATCACAAAACCTACCATGGGCTCATCATGTGACTGTTGGCTGTCATCTGTGAGAGAACTGCTCCCCAGACTGCCCGTCTCTTCCTGTGCTTTAAATCAAGCGCCCTGTCTGTCTTGTGGGTGCTGGCATTTTGCATTGTTTAGGCTGACGACATTCAGTCTGAATTTCACCGGGCTTGATTTCTACACACTTTAGGGTGTAAATCACGTTGTGTGTGACTGACAATGAAGGGCTGCGGCACAGCAGAGTTGCAGCTTCTTCATTGCAGATGATGACCCCCCCCTCCCCACCACCACCACCACCATGTTGTTGTCATCGTTGGTAAGCCAGATTTTTCTTGGACCTACCAGGACAAAAGCAGGACCTTGTTCACAGACAGTGGAGTTTACATAGAGACACTGCAGGGCGCGTCATCATTCAGAAAACACGCCCAAAACGGGCCCGGGGGGGGAACAAAAACTCCCCGCCCCAATCCTGGCGCTCTCCTATGTCACGTGTTGCACACAAAGATCATATATACGGAAGACGAACACGAAAAGTTATTTAGCCTATAGTTCAGTCCAGTTCTCTCCAAAAACAACAGACGCCACCAGCGCTGAAACGCCAGGTGCGTTCATTAAAAGAGGAGCACGTCTAGCGCGTCCTGACATAGAGAATGAATTGCAGAAAGACGCTGGCAGCTCCAAAAATGCTTTTGGTCTGTATGTCCCCATAGGCAGTATGGAATGATGACGCTGACTGGCAGGTGTCGAAACTGCGTATCCAAAACGCTTTGCAGATTTGAGGCCGAGCTTGAGCGTGGAAGAGGCTGGGGGATGAACAGAGGTATTTTTCATTACCCGCATGTCAGAAGCACTTCAGAAGGCAGGTGGTAACACCCCCCGGCTTATTGGAATAACATTACACTGAGCAGTTGTCTCACTCAGCTGCCTGATACACAGCGAGCCAGCTAGGTTCTGATACACACCGAGCCAGCTAACAACAACTGCCCCCAGCTTGACAGTCTGATGAAGCCGGTAAGGGATTTCAGCTACATTTGGGACATATCAGAGGTTCAATTTGCCTCTATAATTATGTTTGCTTTTAACTGAGTGAGGGACATATTTTACCATTCTGCCCAGGTCCAGACCTTCCCCAGAGCCACACCAGAGGAAGACAAAGGAACGCAGGGCCGATATCTGCTCAATCTGCAGCTTCAGGATCTGCAGTTGCAGAGGAGGAAGAGAAGGGTGAATGAGCGTGATAATAACATAAGCACAATTCTTCCAAAGTGAATAATATGAATATATAATATACCGTAAATTTCTGACTATAAGCCGCGGCTTTTTCCCCGTTTTTTGGCCCTGCGGCTTATATAACGGTGCGGCTTATCTATGGATTTTATCAGCTAACGGCCGCTCGGGGACCTCCAAAATCTATGGATGTTGGTATGAGGCAGAACGAGAGCAAGACAGACATTACGAGAGCGAGACCCTGATTGGATGATGTTGCAAAAAATGTGCCTCGCGACCTGATTGGAGCACTGTGCCACTACGCTCTCTCAGCCACTACAGTAAAACACCCTCCCTCCTCCCTCGCTCCGGGGGGAAAATGGCAGCGATTGAGCCTGAAAGACAGTCTGAATGAAATTGAATGTAACATTCCCAATTCTATGTATTACATTCTAAAAAACTAACGGCAACATTTTGGAAGGCTAAGCCACACAACTAGCTCGTTGTAATCTAACATCATGCTTCAAAAGATGGAGAACTGGCTGTGTTACGACGATGGCGGCGAGAAGAAGAAGGAAAGAAGGAAATCGAGCAGCAGCACGTAACCTTGGCATCAGGGTGTTGACACAGAGAGCAGACGGCCGAGGTGTGTCCACCGTTCAGATCTGACTGAAGGCCAAAACAGTCGCCACCGAAATGAAAATTGAACATTTTAGAGGTGGACCATCCTGGTGTTTCAGATTTATGAGACGAAAGGGACTGTCCGTCAGGGCGCGGACGACTGTGTGTCAGCAACTCCCTCCCGACTACCAGGAGAAAATTACAAACTTCGGCGAATTCACACAAAGAAAGATCAAGGAATATTCCATCGGACCGGAGCAGATCATAAATATGGATGAAGTGCCTTTGACGTTCGACCTGCCTCTCACTAGGACTGTTAACAAGAAAGGTGAATCGTCCATCACGTTGAGAACCACAGGTCACGAGAGAACGAATTTCACTTGTGTTCTTGGCTGCACAGCATCTGGAGTAAAGCTCCCGCCGATGGTGATTTTTAAGCGTCTCACAATGCCAAAAGAAAAGATCCCCAGCGGGATATGCTTGTTTTGTTGAAATGTTACTAAATGGGAGCTTCCCCAAACAGCCATCTCTTTCCCGACAATCCCCTCTGTGCACGAACCTTACATATGGTAATTAAACATCAAAACACCCGCGGCTTATAGTCCGGTGCGGCTTATATATGTAACAAACAGGCAATTTTGCTGCTGCGGCTTATACTCAGGTGCGCCTTATAGTGCGGAAATTACGGTACTCAAAACAATTAAATTATCCCTTTCCCTCATTTGCAACTAGGGATGCACGATATATCGGCAATCATATCGGTATCGGCCGATGTTAGTCATTTTTTAACATATCGTATCGGCCCGATGTTGCAATGTTAATATCGGTTATCATTATCAGCCAAATTCTTCACATTGAGATGAAATAATGCAGTAAAGCTATGATTTACGGGCTTTTACAAATGTTTTTGAAATAAAGAAACGCAGTACTTTTTCAAATTCACAGTGTTTACATGCGTTTTTCAGTATGTACAAAATTTGATTATCATAGAAATGTGTTTTTATACAGATCATATCGGCGTCGGTAAATATCGGTTATCGGCCATAACAGCAATGTTAATATCGGTTATCGGTATCGGCCAAAAATTTCATATCGGTGCATCCCTATTTGCAACACATACTAGCATTCACTGCCAACTGCGACTGTGCGTTACGTACATCGTCCCAATTCCAGAAGCGTTCAGTGTGGCTGATGCCTGATTCTCTGTAGTACTCCTCTAGTGGAGGCTCAAGCAGAATCACGTCAAACTTGCACTTCAAATCCTGCAGGTCAAAGTGCTCTGGGTCCGCCTGGAGGTACCTACACATGCACATACACACACATACAGATGTTGTCTCCTCAAAACAACCAAGACCTTACATGAAAGGGCCTGTGTCATCTCAATTCAACTTGAATTGAGGAAGTGACTTGAATCAAGTCACTTGAATCAAGTCACTTCCTCTGGGCCTAATCACAATGAAAATCAGCCAAATATTTGTCCCTGATAGGAAGGGGAACCTACATGGGAGGGGTGTTGGTGGTGGAGATGAGTTCATCCTTCAGTCTGATCAGCTTTCTGAGTTTAGGAACTTCCTCAAAGCGCTTGGCCAGACCTGAACCCCACGTGGAGGTTAGAACCATAGACACAGACGTACACACAGTTCAGTATGCATAGTGGGTTCAATTACAGTTTTGATCAAACAAAAACAGTGAATGAAGTAAATAGCAAAAAAACTGGACAAATCTCATTCTCACCACCATCTCTGATGAAGCTTTGTGGTCTGTGTCCTGTATCCACAAAGTGCTGGCAGTAGTCGTTGTGGGGGTTTCGGCTCTGGGTGCCCTAAAAAAATGAAAGTAAAACAAGTGTGTGACAGTGAATCTGAGACGACCATAGAAACAGTGAAGAAGAGGAAAATATTAAAATAGGGGGGAAAAGACGAAGAGGGAAGTAGAAAGGCAGGTGAGAAAAAGATTTAAAGGATGGCTTTACCGGTAATCAACCCACTTTGTAGCATTAATAATCTGGGTAATATAAGCACATGGGCAGTGTTTACCTTCTCTCTCTATTTTCCTCACAGAGATCTCCCATTTCCTCCTCTGGCAAAGTGCTCCGTTGTGACGCGTTTTACGTCACAACGCGTCACAACGGAGCAGCGGAAGTTCTGCTGGAGAGGCGGAATCTGCTCCGAGGACGGCTGTTATTGTTTTTATTTTTTAAGTTTGCGTACATCCACAGAGAAAATTGCATGGAGAGCTTTAACAAGCCTTAATGACTTGCAGCTGGTGGGGGCGGAGTTTCTGCAGGCAGCAGCGGGAGCATTTTTCTCCCATGAGGTAAACCGAGAGAGAAGGCAAAACACTGCCCATGTGCTTATATTACCGAGATTATGATACAATGTGGGTTGATTACCGGTAAAGCCATCCTTTGAATTAAGCACGAGAGAGTAAATAATGGGTATGAATAGGTGGGTGTGTAGAATTTTATACAAATGATGATGTCAAATGAGAAACTTTGAATGTTAACAGCAAACACCAACCCAAGTCATTATCTGATCTAGCTACTTTCCATGTTAAAATGTCTGGTTTGTTTGATTCAACCAAGCAGAAAAACACGCCTAAATTGGAAACACTTGTTTTGTGGGTCTTCCACTAATCAGGTCGCTGGTTAGATTTTGGCAAATTTTGGAGGCGCAACGGTGCGCCTTGCACCAATTCACATCCCTGCAAGTTTCTGCGGCTCGGCCAACCAACCAAGTGACTTATAGAGCTGCTGGTCCCACAGCTAAGAAGAGACACAGAGTGACTTATAGAGCTGCTGGTCCCAGCTAAGACCAACAGAGTGACTTATAGAGCTGCTGGTCCCAGCTAAGAAGAGATAGAGGTTATACAGACAGAACATTTGCTGACCTTAAGGAAAATACTTGAATCGTACCACCATCCTTCATCTGGCTGCTGCACGTCGTCCACTTCATCCTAACACACACAGGTGCACACACACACACACACCGAACTTGCCTTTAATTCAAATATGAATTATTAGTGATTTGCAATACATTGAAAAGAAAACAACACTCATCTCTCCAACTAATGAGTATTTACTGTTATATGCTGCAGAATGACATGCAACAGAAAAAAAGAGAACATTTTTCGAGATTTCTTTCACGCCAAGCCCCCGCCCCCCACCCGCCATTTTCAGAAAATGCTTCAAAAGTCATAAAAGTGGTCCTCGTTTGTGAAGATTATCCTGCTGAACACAAACTTTGCCGTTTCATAAACTTGGTAACACTACAGACCTTATTTCATACATTTAACCGAAATCCCCATACAAAAATCACACTGCCTTTTCCCCCTACGAACCAGCATGGCAGGGATTTGGTTGTTGTATGATTCACTAATAATCTGTTCATTCTTTTTTTCCCCATTCACTGAAATAGAATGATTCCAATGTGCAAGCTGTTCTTTTCTTAACGTATGCCCAATCTGCATTTTTATTTGTTTATATATTTATCTTCAATTTGCATTTTATATTATCCACAGCGATCATTATTATGTGGGGTCTCCAAGTTATGATGCAAAGTAATCATTATAGAGACCCTACAGTAAGATAGGGGCTCTAAGACCCAGCAGACACCTAGCCTGGGCGGTGAGGCAGAGAAAGTTGACATTACCGTTATGTAATTTCCCTAATGGGCGCGCTTTTGATGGTTCCCTCACCGGAATGGGTTTGGAGGCCTCGGAGTCGAGGACTCTCTTGTCGGTCTCTTTCCTCACAAGTGAGATGTAATCCTGGATCAGCTGCGAGGTCCTGCCTGGTCCCGGGGACTGTTTGGTTGGGACTTTGCGTAGGGGGGGTGCAGAGCTCAGCGTTGAACTGTAAGAGGAGCTGACACTGCTAACAGAACTCTGCTCACAGGAAGAACCCAAGGCACCGCATTTCACAAATCCAGTTTTTTCCGGCCGTGGGTCTTGGCTGTGTCTCCTCCTACTAGCATAAGTGTCCATCGTCACCATGCTGCCACTTCCACCACTGCTAGCTCTGATGCTACTGCTATTCCCACCAATCTCAACCCTATACCCTCCAGTATATTTACCACTATGTCCATGTCCATAGTCAATCACTTTACTCTGCTGGCGATTGGCAGGTGCCAATTCTTCCTGTCGTATCACCGGCTCTCCAGAAGTCCCCAAATGGTCCGATCTACTCACGCCTCTGCTGTACTGATGCTGGTCGTCCATTTTTGCCTCACTTGCAGTTGCAGACCTCGTGGCCTTCTGGATGCAGATTTGATGTAGGATGAATGGCAAATTGGCAGGGGTGATCTGGTCCTCGGGGTAGGAGAGGAGGGGTTCCAGGTCTTCCTTGTTGAGTCCAAAGTCCAAAAGGATTTTAGAGGCAGACTCCGGCGTGTATTTGGGTCGGCTGCACTCTTCCTGTCGTATCACCGGCTCTCCAGAAGTCCCCAAATGGTCCGATCTACTCACGCCTCTGCTGTACTGATGCTGGTCGTCCATTTTTGCCTCACTTGCAGTTGCAGACCTCGTGGCCTTCTGGATGCAGATTTGATGTAGGATGAATGGCAAATTGGCAGGGGTGATCTGGTCCTCGGGGTAGGAGAGGAGGGGTTCCAGGTCTTCCTTGTTGAGTCCAAAGTCCAAAAGGATTTTAGAGGCAGACTCCGGCGTGTATTTGGGTCGGCTGCACTCGGCAGCAGACGCAGGAGGGTTCGACACTGAATAATCTCCTAATCCTCTGGACGCCATGTGTTGAGCAGAGGACGAATAGGACGAAGAATAAAATTGAGAAGAGACATCGGCAGTGGGCCTCTGGTAGCTCGACGACCAGTCCACTGAGCTACTATCACCTTGCTTGTCTGAGCGTGCGACCGAATGCCCAAGGGAAGCGGAGGGTGAAGACACAAGATAGCCTGCGCTCATCATCACCGCACCCGAGGACAGCACCTCGTCCCTCGGATGGTTAGTTAGGCAAGGGACCGGGTCTGTGGTTTGCAGCTCTCTCTGGTGCATCGTTTGGCTTCGTTTGCCTTCTCTGGCTCTGCTGATCTGCATGTCGATGGTGTTCTCTGTATCAGTGTTGCGCGTGGACCTACTCTGTCCAGGCCCATAGCTCATTGACGGGGGCTGCATTGCAGAGAGCATTCCCCCAGAGCTGGTGTGAGTCCAAGAGGAAGCTCCGGAAGAGCTGAGGCTAGACCCAGGGACCTGGCGAGGAGATACCCACAAAGGGCCCATCCCTGCCTGGGTACCTGAGAGTCCATACTGCCCCTGGGTGGGTCTTTGGGTTCCCGAGGCATAGGGGTCATACATGGGATGGGACATGATGTTTACAACCTTAGGGGGGTATATAGTCTGCGTGTATCGGGAGTTGGCCAAAAGCAATCGTGTTGCTCATCTGCGACGGGGCTAACTGCAAAGAGGAAGCCCGCTGAGCAATCAGGAGCAAGCTCCCTGCAAGTCCACCAATCAGGGGGCTCCTTAGGGGCCCAGGGGCAGGAGATGAGGCAGAAAACTCCAATAGCAACACAAAGCTGAAAAAGTTAGCAGAAAACAAAAGAACGGTTATTGAATGAAGGAGAAAGAAGGATAAAATCAACTCAGTTAAAGCAGCTACAAGGAACTTTCATTTTGTATTGATTTTAGTGGCCCTGTGGACAAAAGCAGTAGTGTTCTCCCAGAACGAAAATTGCATTTCATGAACACCAAGGGCCCTATCTTGGTACAGGCAATATCCCCTATTTGCGCTTGCAGTCTGCCTTGCGCATGTGCCCAGGTGTTATGCCGAGTTTTGCACCCCCGCCCGGCAGCAGCTAAACCCATCCCCACCTCACGGGAGCATATTGTAATGATTTATACAGAAATGTAAGTGTTTAAAAGTGATATAATTGTCTGGATAGACGTGACCTCCCTGTCTTCTAAATTAAAACAGCCCCGAAATATGTTGGGGATGCAATTCTCGGCGGGAATACGGAAACGTTCACGGGCACGTGCCGCAGGCGCAAATTAGCCCCGTGCCAGATCATCTACGCTCCCAAAATGCCAGCGCAAACGGGATTTGGGCGGTCTCAAGTACCAGAATTATTCGCAGGTGTGGCCAGGCAATGCCTGGGCGTTACATCAATAAAACCAGTCGGATTCCCGTCTCGCAATCGCTTTTTGCGCTAGGCATGCAATTCTCACTCACTCGTGCCGAGGACAGAGAGAGATGGAGAGAGCTTGTTAGATCGTCTGTGGTGCCAACAACCCTCTGGGTTATGGGATAGGTGAAGGTGAATAGCCTATGTCCATTGTCCAACAAGTTTTCTCAATTCATTTTCCTCGTTGCGATGCGGTAAAAGTTTCTCAGTGAGTTATAGTTGATTGCCTGACTGAATTATCTGCTAATAATACCCAATTTTAGCAGCAGAATTTGATGTCCTGGCGTGGCAAGGCTGTGCATAATGACATATCCAAAAGGAATTTTACTTTGCACTGCGCAGCACAGAGATGATGGTGCGCTCAAGCGCAGCGAGGTATTTAGCGTGTAAGAAGTGCTTTTAAAAGCTCTTGGCGCAAAGTAATTGCGCGCTGCTGACGATAGGATAATGCCATCTACCCCCACATTTTTGCGCTGAAAGGCCTGGTTTGGCATGTGGCACGCCTATGCCCAGTACAATTAGAACAGGCCTGCGCTTGTGCACGGCCCCCAATTTTCATTGCGCACGGCGTTAAACGAGCGGGAGATAGGGCCCCGCCCCCAAGTCTCCTCCCGCTGTGACCAGCAGGTCGGCCGAACTGCGACAGCCCGGCCAGAGCTTCTTTGAGTCAGCGAGCCTCCCCCTGTTGTTTTATTTACTACATAAGGTGACGTTATTGGTTAATTCTCTAGCCGAAATAGCATTATAGAAATCGCCAATCTACTCGCTGATGGTATCATTTGTTATAGGTAAGATGTAAGGCATCAGTATACAATGTAGACTGTTGGTTTCGTAACCAGTTAAATGTTCCTTCGAGCTGCTTTAATTTTGCTATATTATTCATTACAGCGGCTAATTAATTACCTGCTCCACTGTGCATTTAAATCAGAATCAGAATCAGAATCAGAAAGACTTTAATGATCCCCGGGGGGAAATATTAAAGAGATATTAATATTAAAGATATTAAACATAATATTATACAATAGTTCTGCATGCTCAAGCACTCATAGTTCTCTCCTCTTTTTTTTATATTTTTTATCCCAGTTTTATCCCCCATTAGTGCTAATTTTTTATTTATTTATCCTGGTTGCTGCTCCACCCTCTGACGATCTGGGGAGAACTGGCTCCATGCTCCTCCGATACATGGGCAGTTAGCCAGCCACTTCTTTTCACCTGACAGGGGAAGCTTCACCGGTAGGGCATAGCACGTGGGAGGTTCACGCTATTCCAACGAGTTCCCCTCCCTCCGAACAGGCACCCCTAACGACCAGAGGAGGCACCACTTCAGCGACCAGGATATTGCATGTTTTGGTGTGGGGTTCCTTTCTATATGAGGGGCACGGGGAGAACATGCAAACTCCATACAGAAAGCCCTTTTTGACGACCCCACCCGGGTGGTGGGCACCCGAGGACATGCGGACGGACACGCACTCCTTCAGTGCTCACAGCGTCCCAGGTGGGAATCGAACCCAGGACCTTCTAGCTGTGAGGCGACAGCGCTTACCACTGCGCCACCGTGCCCCCCAGTTCTCTCCTCTTTTAACGACTTTCTCACTAATCCCACAGCTGTTTACACACTTTACAGATCTGCAGCCTGTTGCACCAGCTGAACGTAAGTTCTGTCTTAAGTTAGGGTGTAAAGTCCACACTAACTGCTACGTTCAAACTAGTTAGTTTGACACTAAAGTTGTGTCTTTGTTGAGTTGCACCACGGAGACGTAAGATACATCTTAACTAGTAGTCCTTAAAGCAGCTACGAGCAACTTTTTCTATTGTTATTAAACAGTATAAATTTAATATCAATGCATCACATCTTACCTCTAATAGTCGACGATACCAACGCAGAGTAGTCTCGCTTGAACCCCGAGTGAATCGGCCAGTGTTAGTGTGTCTGTAGCCAGGGCAGATCAGGAATTGAAATGAAACGGTTTGCAGCAGCCACTTCGGCCATAACCACAAAATAACTTCCAAAAAACCTGTTAGAATATAACGAGAGATGTTCCCGCGAGTATGCGTGGCGTTCACATTGTTTATGTTATGTTGCTAGGCAGCGCAAACGGCGTAAAAAGGCAGCTGCGTTTCACTTCCTGGTTTCACTTCCGCGTTTCACTTCCGGGTTACCCGGTCCGGTCGCTCTAGAGAGCCCCCTGTTGGCGCGAGTTTAGACAGACTATAGACTTAATAATCACCTAAGGGAGCAATCTCAGATACACACGGCTTTGGTCTCGTCGACTATTAGAGGTAAGATGTGATGCATTGATATTAAATTTATACTGTTTAATAACAATCGAAAAAGTTGCTCGTAGCTGCTTTAAACGTCACACTAGCCAAAATAGTGTCGCAGAAAATGACGTGTACAGTATCTGTGACCAATCAGTGAAAAGCACGGTGGAAACGGTGTTTATTTACGGTTGTTTAAGTAAGTGGAGTGAAAACAGGACATGTTGCGCACCGCAAATTAGTGCTTTTATATTTCATCAACACTAACCAAATGAGAACGTTATTGAGTAACGTTCGTTTAGGTTCATATTACTGTTAACGTTTATCTGTGAGCTCTATCAGTATTGTAGGCTAATTTAGCACCATCCTGCCTGCTAAATTGTTGCGGTTATTTTAATTTGTATGCAGTGCTGCAGCTTGTGGGAAACAAAAGCGTGAGTCATCAATATCAAAGGGTGTAATTATTGATCACGGAGAGCGCGTTACCGACGCAAAACAACGATGCGCCACGGTGCCAAGTTGCAATCCGTGCCAATGCTTATTTTACGGAGGACTTTACACCTAGTAAGACGTAGGTGTAAAATTTAAGTTCTAACTTATGCCTACGTTGTAACTATTTCACTTGGTGCAACCCAAATATTTTTAGTAGTGCGTAAACTCGGACTTAGTGAGACTTTACGTTCAAACTAGCTTACGTTTCAACTTACGCACAGCTGGTGCAACCCACTGCTGAGATCTTGCTAGCCTAGTTACGTTAGTGTATTTAGCCTAGTAGTGAATTTAACCAGGAGTAGGCTACAGACTCATTGAGATTAAAAATCTCTTTTACAAAAGTGACCTGGCCAAGACAGGCAGCAGCACAATTACACAGTTGCAGACATAGAACAATAAAAAAAGAAAAGAAAAATTACAGAATCATAATGATAAATTACCATTATGATATCATTGATAATCATCAACATTCAAAACATCTACAGCCAGATACACTTGCTTCCAAGACCCAAGTTATTTTGAAGCACTTGAAGCATAATGGCAAACAGACACGGTTTCCAGCATTAATGGATTAATAGATTAATAACACGTTTTGTTTCATACCTTTTGTTATTTTCATGTATTTTGCTTGCTTGGTCAATACCGTCTGCTGCTCAAACGTGTTTCCGTGTTTCCGACTGCTAGTAGACGCCGCTTGATGATGTCATCGAACTGGAGGCAGCGCTCGGTGTTCATTGTGGACACTAGAGGCGCTAGTTGTCGAATGGAGATGGAGACATGTACGCACGCACGCACGCACGCGCACACACACACACACACGCACACGCACACGCACACGCACACACACACACACACACACAGTAGGGAGGTGAGCGTTACTGAAGAAAGACTGATGAATAATGTAGTGTGCTTTGAGATCCGTTGCCTGCAGCCTATCCCTCTCACAGTCGCCATCATTGGTGTATTAATCATTCATTCATTTGGTTAGGCAAATTCCGCTGCTAGACTCTCTGGCCCACTGATTATTAATGCCCATAACTCCGGCTCTGAACATTCACCCTCATAAAAAGAATGAAGAATTCTAGACCAAATCAGCGGGATGTTTACATTTACTTCCGGGTACCCCTGGGTCCACACATTATAATGGCGGTGAACGGCACAAACTGACATGTTGAAGACAAAAACAGACAAAGAAGACAAAAATGGTTCGTTCGTGTTGTGTTGTTGTTTAATATCATTCATAACAACACTTTCACTAACGTTAGTGGAGACCAGACTAGCTAATTTACCTGTTGGACCAGACTAGAGTAGACTTGAAGCTAAATTAAATTGACGTGGCGTCAGTAGCTCTGTCTGTACCAGGCTCTTTCTCGCCGAGAAGAGCCTGGTGACGCGAGGTTACTCTGTCTGTAACGTTAGAGACTCTGCAAAAAAACAGCGAGTTTGACAGACAAACAAACGTTATTAGCTAGCTAACACTAGGCTACATAAAACAAACACAGAAGAAAGGCTAGATACGTCGGACAAGCATGTTTACCAACCGTTTAACCATTTAAATTGAAAAACAACGAGAGGGTTTGACAGCATTTATTTGACAACACGCACATTTAAACCTGCCGCCTTCCCCAAGTGGTACCCGGAAGTAAATTTGTTTACATGGTGACGTCACGGTGATTTGGTCTATACATTTTAGAACTATGCAAATGTCATTATGGTACCATAGCAGATAAAGTCATCAATAGTGGCAAATAATAATAATAATAATAATAATAATAATAATAATAATAATAATAATAATAATAATAATAATAATAATAATAATAATAATAAAAACATAAAAAGCTGAATGATAAGGCAAAGAGCCAACAACACAAAAATAAATGCTTTTAGTCCTACTTTTCCTAAAATATCCTATTTTAAAATAATCTGGACTATGTCACCTACATGAATTTCTCAAAGATTTGAGCGAGATTTTTTTTTTTTAAGTGCTATAGGCTAACTAACTGCCTACACAGGACTATTAGAAATAGGTTATTGTAGTGAATTTTCATCAGAGGCCGCCTGCCCGTCAGCCCACGCACCATAGGAGTTTCATTGATCCTTTTCCTCTTCCCTCCTCAGCTGTTCTCACCCATTCCCGTCCCACGGCAGGGCAATGAGGCTGCCTGGAAACGCGCTCCCGAGCTGATGACATGACACAGCCAGCCTACCCAGTCTACTGACACCTTCAGTGGCTACTGAGCGGTTAAGTAAACACTACACACCTAAAGATGAATTGGACATTTCTAACTCTGACTGCTGCGCTTTTGGCTGCGAGTAGCGGTGGTTCTTCCAGTAGCGTGCCTTCATTCATCCTGCCGTTCACCGACTGTGTGCAGAGCCGCGGGAAAGACGGCTTCTACCGGGGAGCGGTGGACGTCACCGAGTCGGGCGCCCAGTGCATGAGCTGGAGCGAGGTGGCCGGGTTTGAGGAGCGCTACCCGGGTAAAGGCATAGGAGAGCACAACCACTGCCGCAACCCGGACGGCAGGATCCGACCCTGGTGCTTCTTCAGAAATCACAAGGGACGAGTGGACTGGGGCTACTGCGATTGCAAACAAGGTAGGCTACACACACTCAGGCCATTTTAGAAGAAATCCACACATCTAAATCAGAATATAGACCTATAGGAATGTTATAGCCAAAAATTGGAAGCATGGGCTATTAGCTAGATAAATAAAAACAATTCTAAGTGACTCACAACCCTTTTCAGATCAAGGACCGCTTATTTAGCCTAGTCCACATAGGGCCATGGACCCCCCCCCCCCTTATTGATGATATTTTGTAGGGCCATGGACCAGCACTCCCCACTAATGATATTTTGTATCTCAAATTATATAGTTTATATATATATATATATATATATATATATATATAGCCTATATATTTATTGTCAGATTTTGTCCAGAATTACATGACTGTTGAGAGAGAGAACAGTGAAACTATGATAAAAATAGTAATTCTCATGCAATCTATAATTGTGTAACTTCTTATAAACAAAATAATGCTGAAGTTTGACAATTGATCAATTTGCTTGGGACCCCCTGGAACACCCCCAAGGATCCCTGGTGGTCCCCGGACCCCCACGTGGAGAACCACTAAACTAAATCACTGTAGGACGTAACAGCCATTTTGGCCGTCCTGAAAAAGAGCAGAGAATTCGATGGTTGTTGTCATTATTGCGTGTGCGTGCATGTGCATGCTTATATGCACGTTAACACCATTGTCTGGCTCATTTTGTGTTTAAGAACTCAAAGAGCCCATCCTTACACACGTCAGACCTAGACCTTCACCGAGTGAGTAGTGTGTATGCATCCAGATGGCAAGTCCAAGCACATTTTGCGCTGCAAGTGGGAGGTATTTCCTATGGTGGTGGTGTGTGTGTGTTTGGCAGAGACACAGCCCAAGGTGTTAGGCCTAAGTGAGTTTGGCAGGCTATCACTTTCCTCACGAGACACGTTGATGTAGGAGGCATCCCATCAGCCGCATCTATCAGCACAGCACTGGAAAATAAGTGCTGCTGAAATGAAAAAAGATGAAAGTTAAATGGGTCCCAAATGTACCTTGTGATGAAAAGAGAGAGAGAGTGAGGGAGAGAGAGAGAGAGAGTGATGAAAGGAATGGAATGGAGTGTGTGATTCCCAGTTGGCACGAGACAGGCAGCCTGTGGTATTTTTAGCGTCGGTGTGGGCGACACGATGTGGACGCATCGGCTTCTTCAGGTGTTATCAACACACATTCAACACGCTTAAAGACCACTGGACAATTACACATTGACCTTTGACTGGAGAGAAGGGGGTCACTGAAACCACTGCCCTCCCCCCTAGTGTGTGTGTGTGTGTGTGTGTGTGTGTGTGTGTGTGTGTGTGTGTGTGTGTGTGTGAGAGAGAGAGAGAGAGAGAGAGAGAGAGAGTGAGTGTAGAGAGGGAGCGTGTGTGTGTTGAGAGAGAGTGAGAGAAAGAGAGTGGAGAGAGGGAGAGTGTGCGTGTGTGTTTTAGAGAGAGAGACAGAGAGTGTAGAGAGGGAGTGTGTGTGTTGAGAGAGAGAGAGAGAGAGAGAGACAGAGAGTGTAGAGAGGGAGTGTGTGTGTTGAGAGAGAGAGAGAGAGAGAGAGAGAGAGAGAGTGTGTAGACGCTGCACCACCCTGCCATTCTCTGCTGCCCTCATGGACCCATATAAAAGTCACACGGGCAGACAGAGAATTTATTATGACTCTACCAAATTATAACAAATAAAAAGCTCAAAGGAATCAGGTTACTCCTGCAATACAGCCACCTGGAGAAATACACAGTAGGCTACACACTCGTGCGCAGGCACACACACACACACACACACACACACACACACACACACACACACACACACACACACACACACACACACACACACACACACACACAGTCACACACACACAGTCACACACACACACACACACACACACACACACACACAGTCACACACACACACACACACACACACACACACACACACACACACACACACACACACACACACACACACAGTCACACACACACAGTCACACACACACACACACACACACACACACACAGTCTCACACACACACACACACACACACACACACACACACACACACACTTGACGAAACCTGCACCGAAGAAATAGGATTACAAAATCAGTCCAATGGTTGTGTGGATGACATAATGAAATATCAGTAGGATGGGGGAATGTAACCAAGGCGAGTCCAAGGAGCTGGCCATGAGGACAAGAAGGTCTCGTCCTGCAGAGCTTCTTCTCCTATACCATTCATTGTGTGAAGCTACGCATTTGCATTCAGCATGGTGTGGCTGTGCTTGGATTATTATTGTATGCCAATGAGTGCATAATGTTTGCGGGGTGGCATCTGCATGTGAATATATAAGCCTGGGTTCTATTTTGCCATTTTGCGATTGCTCTAACAGCAGATAAAAGCAAAGTGGAGGAATGTGAGCTCGCCCTGCACAACAGCTCCGGCAGCATCATGAAATGTTCAGTTGAGTGCACAAACAGTGAAATGATTTTTATCACCTGATCCATCTGTTAGAGGTGTGCAGATGGAGAGGTGAGGAGAGATGTGCCCTCCCACCCAGGACAATGTGGATGAATTGAGGACTTAGTCAAGATGATACAACATTCATATATTGTCTTCAAATTATCGCAAATTAAGAAATGGCATGCACACTATTGCGGACATCCACTTATATCAGTTATTTTTCTTTGAAATCAAGATCCAGTGGGGTGCAGGTTTTATTTCGAGATTCACGGATAGATTTTTGAGCAAACCATGAACTAAGAACACATGAAAAACACAAAGTGATGCATATTCATATTCTTCAACTAATAAGATAAACATTCCTATAAATTCTGAAGAAATGCTACAACACATCCAGGTATACATTCCATAACATGCTAATTATCAGCTCAAATAATGGGTGCATTTGCAAATGATGAGAGAGAGAGAGACACTGAGAGAGGCAAAGAGAGTAAGGAGAGAGAGAGATGGTGGGATCAGATGGAGAGCAGTTGGCTACATAGTAGAATTCAAACTAGCCTGATTGATGTACCTTTATGTTTAAGAAGGATAGGGTCATGGGCAAGGGGGGGGGCGAGTTGTGACTTATATCAGGGACTCCTTTAAGTGTACAGAAATTGAGACGGACTATGTTACACCGATAGAGTATCTCTGCTTAAATGTCTGTCTCTCCCCTCGGATGCACTTCCGTATAATGGCTATTTATACAACAGGTAGTTCCGGCCGAGCAATTTGATTGGACAAGAGGGATCTTACGAGTGCCTATATTTCACGATAATGCACTGGCGCTTCACTGTGTGTAGGGTAGGCTATATCACTCCGCTTCACAGCTGCTCTAATCAACAAAACAAACACCAGCCACGTTACATTGAACGTCATTCAAAGCGTAACCGAGAGCGCAAAGATGGATTTTTTTCCTAACATAACTTTTGACTTAAACTATGAATGCTCGTCAGAAGAGGACGAGGGGGAGCAACATTCTAATGCGGAAACCTCCAGGGGCCGGTTGCACCAACTGGTCTTAACTATGCCTGGTCGTAACTCCTACGTCGGTCTTATAAGACCATGGACTTACGCCTGTTGCACCAACACGGCTTACGTCTGGTCAGTATGCTGGTAGCAATGCGCGTCCAGTGAATTGCCAGGGAATGCCCCCTGATTGGATGATGTTGCAAAAAATGTGCCTCGCGACCTGCTTGGAGCACTGTGCCACTACGCTCTCTCAGCCACTACTGTAAAACACCCTCCCTCCTCCCACCCTCCCTCGCTCCGGGGGAAAATGGCGGCTATTGAGCCAGACAGACAGTCTGAATGAAATTGAATGTAACGTTCCCAATTCTATGTATTACATTCTAAAAAACTAACGGCAACATTTTGGAAGGCGGGTTAGGTTAACTAGTTAGTTATAATCTAACGTCGTGCTTTCAAAGACGGCGAACTGGCGGTGTTACGACGATGACGGTCAAAAAGGTCTCCGCGGAGATCTCTGTTACAGGCAGGCGCTACGCCTCCTGCTGACCAGGCGGGCTGATTAGGCTACATTTTCTGCAAAGGGAAAGCTGGGGGGACTATTTTTGTTGGCGGAGGAATAAATACAGAAATCATCTATTTTCTCAGCTTTTTGTCATTTTTTTTTAATCAGCTTTGTTTAATAGAACTGTTGTATAAAAGCAATATCACACTCGAGGTCGTGCATTGTTGGCTAATATTGGCACTGCTGTGATTATCTACGGCACTCGGCCTGCGGCCTCGTGCCTGCGACCGAATCACAGCAGTGCCAATATTAGCCAACAATGCACTCCCTCTCGTGTGATATTGCTTAAATATAACCCCCCTTCCTGTGACAATGCTATATATAGCCCCCCTTCCTGTGACAATGCTATATATAGCCCCCCTTCCTGTGACAATGCATTCGATGAAAATTTTGAGAAACTGCTTAAAACTATTTCCCACAAATCAGAAGTTCCGATATTTGGTGACTTTAATATTGACTGGTCTAACAAGAGTAAGCGAAAGAAACTCAAAATGGTATGGGAAAACTGACTTTAGCCAGAGAGTTACAGGTGCTACCCAGATTACATCACATTATCTTATTATTAAGATATATTATCAGATATTATCTGATTATCTTACATCACAGATTCATTTAATTTTCTCTAATAAGGAGGAAAGAATAAGGTGTATATTTTCACAACAGGTCTGTCAGATCACAACATGCCCCTGGCAGCTGATGCATCAAGGCATGTGTGGTGTCAGATCATTCGGATCTGATTATTTTAACAGTTTGATTTTTGAAGAGTTGTTGTGCAAATGCAGTTATTAATGCGATATTTTTAAATAAAAACAATGAAAGATCAACTTATGATGTCACTTGTGCAAAGACATTGTGACATAAGTGACATCATCAGTGATGTCATAAATCACTGATTATGTCACAATGACAATGTCCAGTGAACTGATGTCAACTAGTGATGTCATAAAGCACCGATTCCCACCGTGTGGCAGCCCTGCTACGCAAGACTTCCACAGAATCAACCCGGCAGCATTTGGACAACCACCATCGGGCCCAAGAGACCCTTCACCAACTCCATCCCCTGCGGGTCAGAGGTGTCTCTGCAGCCCACAGCAGTGGAGGACTGGTCGGCTTTTGGTGGAGGACAGGCCGGCTCCCTGGACCACGGCTCCTCAGAGGACTGCTCTAAGGAGAAACTGGACGAGAGGACGTCCCTCAACAGCTGCAGCGACAGCGGCTTCCAAACACCGCTGTGCCGCATCTGCCTCCAGGGGCTCGAGCAGGGGGCGCTGTTGAGCCCGTGCCGCTGCAGGGGCTCCATACGCTGCAGCCACGAGTCCTGCCTCTTCAAATGGATCAGCGTGAGAGGAGCTTGGAGCTGCGAACTCTGCAACTACAAATACCATGTTATCAGCACCAGCACCAGGAACCCCCTGAAGTGGCAGTCCATCTCCCCGACAGAGACAGATCAAGATAGCATTTGTGTTGCGTTCCTCCAGCTCTTAATGATAGCAAGCTTGCTTATCCTGTACCAACTCCACTTTGTACGACTTCTACATGTAATATCCTTCGTAATGGGCTTCTGCGTGGCAGTGTTCGATAGGCGGGTCAACCAGAGATGGAAGGTCCTCAACTACGATAAGGCTCATGACCTGGAGGAGCAGCAGAAGCCTGGCTCCACTCTCAGGGGACAGACACCCGGTCTGACCGAAACCGAGCTCTTCTAGAATTGAGTGAAATTTCTAAGTTATTTTCATTGTGGTGAAAACCGGGACAATTTGGTTGTGAATGTTGAAAACCAGGACATTGGAGAGGGTTTTGACACAGTAAGCAGCTTCATTAAGAACTGCGTGGAGGAGGTAATCCCCTCCAAAACGAAAAAATCCTGGCCAACCAAAAACCCTGGATCAAAAGGTCCGCTCTCCATGCCCGGACCACTGCCTTCAACTCTGGATCACCAGAGGAATAAGAAGAAGGCCCCGTTACAAACTCAGGGCCACAATAATAACACAGGCAAGGAGGGAACACAGCAGACAGATGGAGTCCAAAGTCGACACCAACAACCCGAGGCACTCATGGCGAGGACTCCATGCTGTTACTGACTTCAAGAGGGATAAACAACAACAAACCCTAAACACATTACCCTCCCTATACCGGACAAACTCAACGCCTTTTGCGTGAAGTTTGATCCCTCTGCTGATGGGGGCTGATCTCCAACGGTGATGAGACGGCCTACAGGAAAGAGCTGGATGCCCTGGCGCAGTGGTGCCAGGACAACCACCTCTCCCTATTTGCTATCTCTTCTTTGGTGTGAGAACTGATAGATGGAGCCATGCCGTAAATTAACGACATTGCTGTTTCATGTCGACAGATTCACAGGCACATTTATTATCAGACAGTGTGTGTGTGTGTGTCTGTCTGTCTGTCTGTGTGTGTGTGTGTGTGTGTGTGTGTGTGTGTGTGTGTGTGTGTGTGTGTGTGTGTGTGTGTGTGTTGACAATAATAGCGTTCAGCTTCTCTGTCTTCTGCTTTTCCACCTGGATCACTCCCTCCTCCCCTCCTCCCTGCCCCACACCTCCACTCTACTCCTTTTATCTTTCACCTTTTTTTCATCCCGCCCCCTTATTTTCTCTCTCTCCCCCTCTCCTCTCTCTCTCTCTCTCCCCCCTCTCCCTCTCTCCCTCTCTCCTCTCTCTCTCTCTCCCCCGCCCTCTCCCTCTCTCCTCTCTCTCTCTCTCTCTCACTCAGGGATGCACCGATATGAATATTTTGATCGATACCGATAACATTGCTGTTATGGCCGATAATCGATATTTACTGATGTCGATATGATCTGTATAAAAATAAGATTATATGATAATCAAATTGTGTACATACTGAAAAACACATGTGAACACTGATTTTGAAAAGTAATGTCTTTCCTTATTTCCAAAACATTTGGAGAAGCCCATAAATCATAGATTTACTGCATTGTTCCCTCCCAGTATGATAATTTTAGCCGATACGATAACCGATATTAATAGCATTGCTGTTATTTTGCCTCATCGGACCAATACCCATATATTGAAAAATGACTAACTGGTGCACGGTGGCACAGTGGTAAGCGCTGTCGCCTCACAGCAAGAAGGTCCTGGGTTCGATTCCCACCTGGGACGCTGTGAGCGCTGAGTGTCCCCATTCCCATGTCCTCAGTGCCTACGGCCCAGGTGGGCTATCTCGTCAAAAGGGTCTTTCTGTGTGGAGTTTGCATGTTCTCCCTGTGCTTCCCTGGGGTTTCGTCCAGATAGGAACCCCCAGCTAGAAACATGCAAAAAAACACACAAAAAACAAACATCGTCCGATACCGATATGATTGCTGATATATCGTGCATCCCTATATGTTTCGATTATAATACATCAATGGCTCTGTAACAGCACATTTCATCTTTATAGTAAAATATTAAATTGTAACAAGCTTCTTATAATCTTGACACTAAATACTCAGTGTGTTGTGTGTGTATATGCTTGCTGAGCTAGCTGAATCACGCACTGCTATATTGTTGTCACATGCTTGCTGCCCGGGGAAGCAATACACTTTTCCTTTGACATGATGTATTGTTAACTGCCAGTGTATGAATTCTTACCGCGACTCGGACTGCTTGCACGTCTTATCCCATCCTACGTCGCCACGATTGTCACGGAAAAAAGTCTCTTCACAAAACGGAATAAAAGACAAAACGCAAAAAATATCTCTTTGCTGTTTTTTTTTTTAAATAAACAGAGTGCAGTAGGATTGTCCTCAACAAGTCGCTCTCACTCAGAATCGGCGTCTCTGAGTGCGAGGGAGGAAGCGAAGCTCACACAGCATACAACAATATACAGCACAGGCAACATCATTGGTTCTAGAGAATCCATGGAGAACACTGTAAGAACCTATGTAAGAGCAGCGTTTATAGGAAGCTAGCCGCTGTTAGCGTTACCTGTATCGTTCCTGTTGTGTTGTGATGGTGACCTGCGTTAGGCATGGCTGTAGTAATGACAGCAATAAAGTCCCCGTGGTTTGTTTCTATCTCTACCGTCCACAGACGT
>NC_139626.1:43722296-43729796 GCF_964638095.1 Poromitra crassiceps | reverse complement strand
CAGGCCATGCATACAAATATACACATGCTCCTGCTACAAGCCATGCATACACATATACACATGCTCCTGCTACAGGCCATGCATACAAATATACACATGCTCCTGCTACAAGCCATCTATACAAATATACACATGCTCCTGCTATAAGCCATCTATACAAATATACACATGCTCCTGCTACAAGCCATGCATACACATATACACATGCTCCTGCTACAGGCCATGCATACAAATATACACATGCTCCTGCTACAAGCCATCTATACAAATATACACATGCTCCTGCTACAAGCCATCTATACAAATATACACATGCTCCTGCTACAGGCAATGCATACAAATATACACATGCTCCTGCTACAGGCCATCTATACAAATATACACATGCTCCTGCTACAGGCCATCTATACAAATATACACATGCTCCTGCTACAGGCCATCTATACAAATATACACATGCTCCTGCTACAGGCCATGCATACAAATATACACATGCTCCTGCTACAAGCCATGCATACAAATATACACATGCTCCTGCTACAGGCCATCTATACAAATATACACATGCTCCTGCTACAAGCCATGCATACAAATATATACATGCTCCTGCTACAAGCCATGCATACAAATATACACATGCTCCTGCTACAAGCCATGCAAACAAATATACACATGCTCCTGCTACAGGCCATCTATACAAATATACACATGCTCCTGCTACAAGCCATGCAAACAAATATACACATGCTCCTGCTACAGGCCATCTATACAAATATACACATGCTCCTGCTACAAGCCATGCATACAAATATACACATGCTCCTGCTACAAGCCATGCATACAAATATACACATGCTCCTGCTACAGGCCATGCATACAAATATACACATGCTCCTGCTACAGGCCATCTATACAAATATACACATGCTCCTGCTACAGGCCATCTATACAAATATACACATGCTCCTGCTACAAGCCATGCATACAAATATACACATGCTCCTGCTACAAGCCATCTATACAAATATACACATGCTCCTGCTACAGGCCATCTATACAAATATACACATGCTCCTGCTACAGGCCATGCATACAAATATACACATGCTCCTGCTACAAGCCATGCATACACATATACACATGCTCCTGCTACAGGCCATGCATACAAATATACACATGCTCCTGCTACAAGCCATCTATACAAATATACACATGCTCCTGCTACAAGCCATCTATACAAATATACACATGCTCCTGCTACAGGCCATGCATACAAATATACACATGCTCCTGCTACAGGCCATCTATACAAATATACACATGCTCCTGCTACAGGCCATCTATACAAATATACACATGCTCCTGCTACAGGCCATGCATACAAATATACACATGCTCCTGCTACAAGCCATGCATACAAATATACACATGCTCCTGCTACAGGCCATCTATACAAATATACACATGCTCCTGCTACAAGCCATGCATACAAATATACACATGCTCCTGCTACAAGCCATGCATACAAATATACACATGCTCCTGCTACAAGCCATGCAAACAAATATACACATGCTCCTGCTACAGGCCATCTATACAAATATACACATGCTCCTGCTACAAGCCATGCAAACAAATATACACATGCTCCTGCTACAGGCCATCTATACAAATATACACATGCTCCTGCTACAAGCCATGCATACAAATATACACATGCTCCTGCTACAAGCCATGCATACAAATATACACATGCTCCTGCTACAGGCCATGCATACAAATATACACATGCTCCTGCTACAGGCCATCTATACAAATATACACATGCTCCTGCTACAGGCCATCTATACAAATATACACATGCTCCTGCTACAAGCCATGCATACAAATATACACATGCTCCTGCTACAAGCCATCTATACAAATATACACATGCTCCTGCTACAGGCCATCTATACAAATATACACATGCTCCTGCTACAGGCCATGCATACAAATATACACATGCTCCTGCTACAAGCCATGCATACACATATACACATGCTCCTGCTACAGGCCATGCATACAAATATACACATGCTCCTGCTACAAGCCATCTATACAAATATACACATGCTCCTGCTACAAGCCATCTATACAAATATACACATGCTCCTGCTACAGGCCATGCATACAAATATACACATGCTCCTGCTACAGGCCATCTATACAAATATACACATGCTCCTGCTACAGGCCATCTATACAAATATACACATGCTCCTGCTACAGGCCATGCATACAAATATACACATGCTCCTGCTACAAGCCATGCATACAAATATACACATGCTCCTGCTACAGGCCATCTATACAAATATACACATGCTCCTGCTACAGGCCATCTATACAAATATACACATGCTCCTGCTACAGGCCATCTATACAAATATACACATGCTCCTGCTACAGGCCATCTATACAAATATACACATGCTCCTGCTACAAGCCATGCATACAAATATACACATGCTCCTGCTACAGGCCATGCATACAAATATACACATGCTCCTGCTACAAGCCATGCATACAAATATACACATGCTCCTGCTACAGGCCATGCATACAAATATACACATGCTCCTGCTACAGGCCATGCATACAAATATACACATGCTCCTGCTACAAGCCATCTATACAAATATACACATGCTCCTGCTACAGGCCATGCATACAAATATACACATGCTCCTGCTACAAGCCATCTATACAAATATACACATGCTCCTGCTACAGGCCATGCATACAAATATACACATGCTCCTGCTACAGGCCATCTATACAAATATACACATGCTCCTGCTACAGGCCATGCATACAAATATACACATGCTCCTGCTACAGGCCATGCATACAAATATACACATGCTCCTGCTACAAGCCATCTATACAAATATACACATGCTCCTGCTACAAGCCATGCATACAAATATACACATGCTCCTGCTACAAGCCATGCATACAAATATACACATGCTCCTGCTACAGGCCATCTATACAAATATACACATGCTCCTGCTACAGGCCATGCATACAAATATACACATGCTCCTGCTACAGGCCATCTATACAAATATACACATGCTCCTGCTACAGGCCATGCATACAAATATACACATGCTCCTGCTACAGGCCATCTATACAAATATACACATGCTCCTGCTACAAGCCATGCATACAAATATACACATGCTCCTGCTACAGGCCATCTATACAAATATACACATGCTCCTGCTACAAGCCATGCATACAAATATACACATGCTCCTGCTACAGGCCATGCATACAAATATACACATGCTCCTGCTACAGGCCATCTATACAAATATACACATGCTCCTGCTACAAGCCATGCATACAAATATACACATGCTCCTGCTACAGGCCATCTATACAAATATACACATGCTCCTGCTACAAGCCATGCATACAAATATACACATGCTCCTGCTACAGGCCATCTATACAAATATACACATGCTCCTGCTACAGGCCATCTATACAAATATACACATGCTCCTGCTACAAGCCATGCATACAAATATACACATGCTCCTGCTACAGGCCATCTATACAAATATACACATGCTCCTGCTACAGGCCATCTATACAAATATACACATGCTCCTGCTACAGGCCATCTATACAAATATACACATGCTCCTGCTACAGGCCATCTATACAAATATACACATGCTCCTGCTACAGGCCATGCATACAAATATACACACGTGGAAGTGCAGACGTTTTACATCCAAATGCACACAGGCTCAGCATCTCATGAATAGAAGCAAACACTCACTCCGCATTTTGAGAGCAGTTTGCCTCCTTAAAGTGATATATTGGAGCAGTGATTCCCAACCAGGCGTACGTGCACCATAGGGGTACTTGAGCAGCTTGCAGGGGGTACTCGGAAAGATTGGGGATTACAATTTATTTCCAACTGTTACACTACTCTGTGAAGAGGTCACGTTCACGCATGTCAAAACTGTGTGCAAACCAACTAGCTAGCAAACATGGATAAATGGCTCAAACGTCCTGGTTCTTTATGGCAAAGTCCTGACAAATAATGAAATGAAGCCAGCCATCTACAGAGGCACCAGAGCAACACAGGAAGTCTTGGTAAAACTGATAGTTTTTCCAATTGTAAACTGTCAGAATTGTTCATTCATTCACTGTCATTTAATCAGTTAGTATCTAACACTGTTAGATACTAAAGCTGCGTTCACACCGACCTATTAAAGTTTTTCGCTGGCATCGAGTTTACATACAAAGTCAATGCAAACGAGCGATTGAGCGTATATTCGCCCGGGAGAAAAATCGCTGGGCGACAGAGCGATAGGGAGAAAATACGCTCGTCGCCCGAGATGAAATATCCCAACTCGAGCGAAAATACGCTGGCATCAGTCGCTCGCCGCTCAACGCTGATTGGCTGCCGCGTGAGAGCGAGTCAAGGATCACACTGGCTTGGAACAAACCACTGGTTTATTGTGTGGCAACAAACCGCATTGACAGGCTGACAGCTGACATGAAGTGAAGTCTGTACTACCGGTATGGAGCTCGCATTAGGAGCACGCTCTAGGCTTAGCTTGTAAACAGCTACGGTGGCTCGTAGTGGACAAACATCATGACATTGCGTAACGTTATAGCCCCCACATGTCCGTCAATTCGTGTGCCTGTTGATGAGCGATTTAAACAGAGCGATAGAGCAATTCCAAAGGGTTGAATCAAGCGACAGAGCGAAAAATAAATATCTCGGTGTGAACACAGCTTAACAGTTTAACATGAGTTTAATAGAACAACTTTAGGAGAATCATCAACAATGAGTGAGGAGGTACTATTGGCATGGCATAACACTTCAAGGGGTACATAAGACAAAAGAGGTTCGGAAGCACTGTATTAGAGTGATATATTTCTTATTGAAATGAAATGTTTGGATGGGACATAAATAATATAGGTGTGTAAGCTACTGCTGATAAGGACCCTGATGAAGACCTGGTCGCAACGCGTTGGTCATTTTTCTAAACATTTTGCCATGTAAAATAAAGGCATTTTAATTTTTCACAGATACTAAAGTGTGCCTTGCATCGTTTTTGACGGAGACTTGAATGAACTTTCATTCAGTTTCATTTCAGTGTGACTCTCTCTCCCTCTCTCTCTCTCTCTCTCTCTCCCTCTCCCCAGATGGTGCAGTTAGGTTGGCAGGGGGTGCAGGGAGCTATGAGGGACGTTTAGAGGTCTTCTACCGTGGCCAGTGGGGGACAGTGTGTGATGACGGCTGGGCCGACTCCAACACACACGTGGTGTGCCGACAACTTGGTTACAGGTAATGTGTGGTATGCATGCACTCACACACACACACACACACACACACACACACACACACACACACACACAGACACACACACACACACACACACACACACACACACAGACACACACACACACACACACACACACACACACACACACACACACACACACACACACACACACACACACACACACACACAGACACACACACACACACACACACACACACACACACACACCTGCACACACACCATTCATGCGTAAGTAAAATGATGTGCCCACCTTGCAGGTCAGGTGAGACCCTCCTGTATGAGGGCTTAGACATCACCCCGCTACCGCGCTTCGGGGTGGGCTCCGGGCCCATCCTGCTGGACGACGTGAGCTGCACGGGGAAGGAGCCGGCGCTGCTGCTGTGCAAGAGGAAGGAGTGGCTCCGACACGACTGCACCCACCACGAGGACGTCAACGTCATCTGCAGCCGCGAGCGCACCGGAGACGGCCTTCCTGCCAGTAAGACTGAGTCTTCAACTCCTACCAGAAATCATGTTTAAAACACAAGGGAGTCTCTAATTATGATCACGATGATGATAACGATGATAATTATGATGATGATGATGATAATGACGACGATGGTGATGATGATTACAACATTTATTGATATATATATATACAGAGAAAAAAGTGCATAAAAAGGACGTAAAGCAAGAGATGCAATTACAGAAATGATATAATAAATATAAAATTATTTTATTAAATATTATTAATATATAAGATACGACATTATTATATATATTATTACTTATATATTACTTAAACAGTTACTATAAAATATACATACATACACACACGTGCACACACACACACACACACACACACACACACACACACACACACACACACACACACACACACACACACACACACACACACACATAATTAAAATGTGTGTGTGTGTGTGTGTGTGTGTGTGTGTGTGTGTGTGTGTGTGTGTGTGTGTGTGTGTGTGTGTGTGTGTGTGCGTGTGTGTGTGGCTGCATATTCATGACGATGAAGCGTCTAGACACACTGTAAGGTGTATCTTGGTATGCATGTGTATTTACATATTCATAAAGGACAAAGACTTTCCCCATATGTTTCCTGCTGTTGCTCTTTGACAGACATATGAGAGTTATCATCCCTCTATTTCAAACATCTAGGTCGGGTTGTTATAGCAACACCCCTGGAAATGTGCAGTCCATGTGCGTGCGGGGTTGGGCAGTTATCGATTGGGGAGGGGGGCTTAGCAAGAAAACAAGCACACACACACACACACACACACACACACACACACACACACACACACACACACGCACGCATCCAGGTCTTGCTACGGACCCGTATGTGCCAAGAATACTGATCCCAAGTCCTCAGTTTAAAACAAAGACCACCGCAGCACCAGGCCAACTTTCCACCAACAACACACAGTCAGTCAGTGGAAGAACAGAACAAAAACAACGAAGAAGAATTTCCCTTCCCGACACACGAGGGAATGGGAGCGCAGGCTGATCCGAGATCTGTGCAGTGTTGCCAGATTGGGCACTTTTCCCGCCAATCGGGCTGTTTTAGGTTGCATTGTGTCGCGCGGTTGTTTCCATAGACGTGCGTTTGCTCGGGCGGGTTTTGTGTGTGCCCGTTTTGTGCGCTTTGAACTTTGTCTTTTGGGCTGGGAATCATCTGCTGTATCTGGCACCCCTGGATCTGTGTCTTTATATCAGTGCCAAACTCAACCTGCAGTCAGACGTGATCGCGCTGAGCTGGGGAAACTTAACAATGGTCAAGAGGCAGATACGGGATAATAGAAGTCACGCTAAGCTTTAATAGGCACAGCTGCCAATTGGCTTATCCCGCCTTAACAACTGTAACAGTCTGTAAAGTCATCAGGATTTTAAGCGAACGCTGTAAAAAGCCTCAGTGTGGTTCATGTCACTTCCCTCACGCCGCCTCCTCACCGACCACGTCATGCAGAGCCAGGCGCTATAGCGGGCGGGCATGCTGCCACACCACCACGAAACCCTGCTGCAACGCAGCACCTCTTACCTCGGGATATAATGAGAGACGCGGGGACGGCGTGAGTGCCGGCTGAAAGACATGGGGGGAAGGGACGAATGG
>NC_139626.1:43714796-43717296 GCF_964638095.1 Poromitra crassiceps | reverse complement strand
CCGGCCAATCACACGCAGGACGTCATCACACATGACAGTGACGGCCGCGCCGAGGCCAATCGGACGACCTCATCTCCTCCCTTCTGTCTCTCATTATCCGGTCCCTCTGAGTACGCCGTCCCGTATCCCAAAGCACTGGTGACGACGGCGTGGCAAGGGACAAGTCAGCTCACTTTCCTCATCTTCTCCCACCACCACCACCACCAGCACCACCCCTCTGCCGGAGATACTCATCCCTCGCTCGTCCACGTTCGCTCCGGCCGACACACATGTGTCTGCGGATGAAAGGCACATCTGGAGTGCATAAGAGAGAGAGAGAGAGAGAGACAGAGAGCGTGTTGGAGGCGTCTTAAAGCCATGTTTAGGGTCATCATTCTGTCTCGGAGAGGGCGCGGTGAAAGGCAATTACACACGCCGCAGATCCCTGAGGGCGAGAGGTCACCCTGGCGGTGATAAAAACATACATAAAGTGCACGGACGCACGCACGCACGCACGCACGCACGCGCACAAACACTTGCGCGAATGATATGCATTCTAAGTCCATCTGATCTCAGTCTGATCTCACCGAAACTGGACAACGTACGAAAGAAAAGGGCTTTCGCAGTCTGTGTGTAGTGATCTGGTATGAGAATGGTCTCAGTCTCACACACGCGCGTTGCACGCACGCACGCACGCACACACGCACACACACACACACACACACACACACGTGCGCGCGTACACACACACACACACACACGCGCACACACACACACACACACACACACACACACACACACGTGCACGCATACACAGGCATGCAGGAAGTGTATGCTAGAGCAGTGTTATTTCGCAAAAGTGTCAAAAGTGTAATGCGCTCGGATGTAAATGAGGCCTCACATGGTTCGAGGACTGAATTGTAGCTCTTGTTGTTCAGCCCGCCTCAGTCGGCAGGGGAAAAACAATGGCGCGTTCACTAAGCTTCTCAGACCATTAGGAGAACTAGAGAATAATGATTTACCATTCAAATCCTGGACTGTGCTCTTTTTAGTCCTCATTGATAATAATCTAATAACTACAATACAAGGTATACAAATAACATAGACCATACAGCTTGTATGGCAAACTAGATCGCTTTAAAATAGGCAAAAAAACAAAACAACAACAACAACAAGAAGATGTTAAAGAAATATTGTAAATAATGTAAATTCATGTTAATAAAGCCATAACATCAGTGCACGAAAAATCCGGCTAGAGAAATCTATCAAACGGCTTCCCGTGGTAACTTGAGCACTTGTGTATTAAAGGTGGCGTGTGTTGTGTTTTTGACTGATGGTTGTGTAACTGTGCTTCCACAGAGACACAGCACAGCCAGCTTGATGTCAGTCTCTAGGCTTAGTTCCAATTGACTTGGAGGTTCACCCTCGGCACACTAAGCACTGCACAGGGAGCTATTGGAGACAGCGGCTCAATGTCTCCATAATCGACAGGAGAGCCCCTGAGGAGGCAGCAAGGGATACCAGACCTGCTACCCACCTCGCCCAGGAGACGCAACACGAGATCCTCTCTGTCAGCTGTCTATCATTCTCAATTAGAATGAGACTAACAGGCGCACATATGCACACACACACGCACGCGCACACACACGCGCACGTGCACACACACACACACACACACACACACACACACACACACACACACACACACACACACACATATAACATCCTACACTAGCTGGTTGCTAATGAATGTCAGAGGTGAGATTATGATAGTGTGTCACAAATACTTTGTTATCAGATTGGAAGTGGATTGAGCTGGTTTGCGTCATGGCCGGGGAATGTCCAACCATAACATCTACTCTACAGCTCATCTACACCGACGCACGGCAGAGACGGGGACTTGGACTTAATACTTGGACTTGAGTCGCACACACAGTGACACTTGAGGCTTGTCCTCAAAGACTTGAGACTTGTCCTCAAAGATTTGAGACTTGACTTGGACTTGAGACTTGTGAACAATCTTTATTTGTGTGTGTGTATTAACATGAATGCTGATACTGTATTCTAATAGAGCTGAACAGTCACGTGACATTTCTTGCCCCGGAAGTCAGTTTCCCATTCATTCAAAAATCCTTATATAACGAGTTTTAAGGCTGGACCAAAGCCAACTCGTGACCTACTGAATCATGAGTAACCATAAAACATTTCACTTGGACCAAAAACAAAAAATAACAACGGGGTTATTCAGTCTACACACTGCGTTTCTGCAGTTATTCAGTCTACACACTGCGTTTCTGCAGTTATTCAGTCTACACACTGCGTTTCTGGCATCCCTAACTTTGTGAACTCACGTGGTTTCTCTGTGTGCTCTGTGTGTGTCTGTGCTCCACCAGCGGGGAGGCCAAGGCCCGCGTCATGGCGTACTTCGGGGAGGGGGCGGGGCCCATCCACGTGGACAACGTCAAGTGCAGCGGCGAGGAGCGCTCCCTGGCCGACTGCATCAAACAGGCGCCCGGCACGC
>NC_139626.1:43704796-43709796 GCF_964638095.1 Poromitra crassiceps | reverse complement strand
ATGTACTGTACAACATGTACTGTTCAACATGTACTGTACAACGTTTATTGACATTTATTTATTATAATCTTCATCTTGAATAGGACTCACTTTGCTGTGGTTAGTATGTTGTACCATTCATGGTTCATATGGACTTTGGGTCTGTTGGCATTTGGTCACTTGTGCACATTTAAAACTGTGTGTGTGTGTGTGTGTGCGTGTGTGTGTGTGTGTGTGTGTGTGTGTGTGTGTGTGTGTGTGTGTGTGTGTGTGTGTTTGTGTGTTCATATCTGTAGGGGTGGCTGGCCATGGCAGGCTGCAGTTCGATTGCGAGGCTCTCGAGGAGACGGCAGGCTGGTGTGCGGAGCTACTCTCATTGACACTTGTTGGGTCCTCACATCTGCACACTGCTTCAAGAGGTAAAGCACACTACACACACACACACACGGACGCACGCACGCACGCATGCACGCACGCACGCACGCACGCACACACTAGAGTGGCTTTTAAACATGAAGTCTGGATCATGTCTGGCTAACCAGAGCAGGATATTTTCCGGTTTTACCTTTTTAAACATGAGGGGTCTTTGTTTAGAAACAGCTGGAAATGGTCAGTATTCTCTCTGCCAGTGGGCGGGGGAGGGGGTGTGGGAGCATGCACGTTATTCCCTACAAGGCAAATAGTTGTCGTGTCGTGTGAGTCGTTGTCGGCGCTGTGCTAAATTGAAACAGCTTTAGCGAATCTTTAACCAAACTCCATTCAAAAACATGCCGTTTTAACGGTTACATGCTGCCACTCCGACGTGCTGCCACTCCGACGTTCTGCCACTCCGAAATATCGGCACTCAGAAAGGGATCATGTCTATGTTCCCCGGGTTCTATATTCCCCGTTTTCCCACGCCAAACCTAACCTCCCCCCATGCCTAAACCTAACCTCCCCCAGACCCTAACCCAAAACCTAACCTCTCCCACCCCCACGCCTAAACCTAAAGTCGGCATTGCGGCTTCTAAGGTGAACGACCGCCAGTCCGAATAATGGAAGTTAACGTTCGGAGTGGCAGGGCTTCGGAAAGGCAGACAGTTACCCGTTTTAACAGAGTCCATTCCGACCACGAGGGGTGGCAATGTGCCAAAAATGAGCGCTTCCGCCTTTGTTACATAAAGCCGTCCAGTCAAAATAGTGGTCGGACCGTCGTCAATCACTGTGGGTGATTTATTTTACAAGTGGCATTCAAGTCAAATCTGACTAGTTTTCAATGTATTTCTCCCCACAAAAGTTAGGCTTTTTCTGACATGGGAGCAAGCAAGCAGCGCAGCAGTAATACCGGACCTGCCTGCCTGCATAGCTGAAGCGCGTTGGGATCCCTCTACCAAACAATTCAAGCCGTTTTTGCAGCACTTGAGGAAACCGTGAGTTTGCTCGTTTAATTTGTTGATATAAGCGATTGCCCGAACGATTCATTAATTAATAAACTACGTGAACGTGAAGTGCCACCACCCACCCACATAACAGATACAGATACTGTACATGATCAGGATCATGAGCTGCCAGAGTTAAACAGCAGCTGCTTTTGCGCTAATGCGGATCCTACACCGGGGACCGAGATGAATATGATACGGACTCGTCGGAGTGCGCGTAGGCCGGCTAATTGTTGTTTAACATGCAGGCCAACCGGCTAGGAGCTGGTTATAATACGGATTCCACTGCATGTTAAGAAGTGGTTTAGGGCTGTCAAAATTGCCCCAAAATCATATTGGAATATTCCCTCTAAACAACACATTCGTTTGAATATATTCAAATACTTTTTTTCCGCGCATGGCAAGGCAAACCAATACAACCAGAGCGGGCGTGGCCAATCACGAAAAGGTGCCTAAATTCCAAATACCCCCAGAAAAGATTGTAGAAAGGTTGGCGGAGTTATGCACTCTACCGAGTACCACGACGCTGTGTTTATTTGGATTTTCCACTTATAATAGTTTCAGTCTGTTCTGGAGTTATGTATATTCATGTAAGTGTGTGTAGGTGTGTGTGTGTGTGTGTGTGTGTGTGTGTGTGTGTGTGTGCGTGTGTGTGTGTGTGTGTGTGTGTGTGTGTGTGTGTGTGTGTGTGTGCATGCGCGCGTGTGCGTGCGCGTGTGTGTGTTTGCTTGCATGCATTTGCCTCTGTCTCTTTCGACAGATCTTCGTTAGGTCTTTAAGCCTGAGCAACTCCACCCCCCACACAGAAAACCCTCCGTCCCGAAACCTAAACGTTCTGACAGAAGGCAGATAAGCGCAGTAATGCCAGCAGTAATCAGTGGTGGGCTTGGCTGTGGTTGTGGTGCAGGTGCTGTCTGAGGCTGCAGGGGACAGACAGCTATTTCATCTAAGCCACTTCATCTGGTCTGGGGGGGCTCCACACGGCGCCACCAACTGACATCCATCACCCTATGCATACTGCAGGGAAGGCAGGGCAAGACTTCTGCTAACAGGAAGAGAGCGACAGAGACAAAGAGAGAGAACTAGCCAGTGAAAGGACAAGCAAAGACAACCGCAGGAAGTTGTGGTTTTGTGGGAAACGACCATGTGGTCTGGATTTTTAGAATGATTTTCTTTCATGATGTCTCTTGTCAGACTGCGTTCTGAGTGTGATAAATATCTTTTGGTTGAGCTACCAGCTCTTACTTCCAAGTTTTGGGTTTCCTAGGAAAACCAGAAGGCATTCAAGGCCCCACTAGCTCTACCACTATTAATCTTGATATTTCCACATTAAAGAGAGAGAGGAGAAGCCATTGGCAGAATGATCCTTTCCGATGTCGTTTCTTGAACCACTTCCAGACCCATTTCATTGTGTGAGCTACACTCTGAGAAGCTCTATTCTCTTTGAAATGACACGCACAGGAAACAAACAGCTCTGACCAAATCAGTCACATGTAGTAGTAGCACTGGCCCGTTTGTGTAGAAACGTGATTTTATGAAAGAATATTGATTTTGCCTGTTTTGGGGTTTCACCAGATTTGAGCAAAATAAAGCCTTAGCTTAAACTAAATATAGTTTTGAAGCTCATCCATGTAGAGTTACTAGCAGAACTAGCCTACTTTGAGGTCGTTTTTCTTCAAAAACATAGTTTGGAAACAGTCACGACATAAAGCGGTGTATCTCACTCAATCTTTGGAGTACAAAGATCATTTTGATATCAGCAGAAGGCTTACAGTCTCCTCTTTCCAACAGTGTATAAAACTCAAAGTGTGTTTTGGGGGTCAATGTGACTCATTTTGATAGAGTCCTGAAAACGAGGGAGGCACCGGTCGTCAAGTTTTCAGGCGCCGATTTCCGATTTCAACAGTGTGATCAGCCGATCATCACAGATCAGATTGCAGATTCAAACGATGCGTTTTGCCCACAGTTTGTACACACTACGGCACATCATGTAAAAGTGAACAACATAAAATAGTAACATTCAAATGTAGCTCTGTGTTTAGCAGATTGTTCTCGTGGCTGCGTGACATCGCATGTGTGTAAAAAAATCATTTTCATCTAAACTAGTAATTACGTGTCAGTATTCTGTTGTCACTCACCTGTTGCCACTGGCAGCACATGAAAGGAGACCGTGGCAGCATAGCCATAGGCTCTGACTTCCGTCCAATACGTGACGCTGCTTCTAATCCGTGATCGCAGGCTGTGAAACTCAAAACCGTGTCAGAGATGAACCGTCGCTGCCAACACCGCTAACGTCCTGCTGACGTCCACAAATTGGCTCTTAGCTCTGACAGCATGTCATTTAGAGGGTATTGTTGTCACAGAGATTACTGTAAGCAGACAAGAGAGGTCACACACATCACAACGCTTTTCTCTTTGCCTGTTCAGTCACGCCAGTCTTCAGGACGCTTCCTGCTAGCCTCAGCCTATGGCAGCTTTGAAAAGTCAGACCACTTCCGAGTTTACAGTGTCACACACACACACACACACACACACACACACACACACACACACACACACACACACACACACACACACACACACACAAATATGCATGCACTCGCACACCCATATTTATAATTAACATAGGCATAAATGCACACATCAACACACCGGCATTATACCTAGCTGCTTGTGGAATATAGCATACTGAATTATATCATAATATCTAAAGGTACAACCACCCAACCTAACTGACTTGATCACTTGCGGCCATATCTATCTATATAATAGGGGCAAGTGGGCAACCTTTGTCTGTTCTCTGTTTCCATTTTTGCCCAACTGCTGATGTCATAGTGATGTCATAACAGCAGTCCTATGACATCACTGATGATGTCATAGTGATGTCATAAGAGCAAAATCATCTTATGACATCACTGATGATATCATAGGCACTGATATTGTGGTTTTTGGTTACACTCGGTGACAACACTGATGATGTCACAATGTCCAAGACATCATCACTGATGTCATCAATGATGCGAAGTTGGCTGTGCATGCCGATTAAGCAGGCGAGGACGCACAGCAGCCAAGCCGTGGACGAGGCTGCGCAGCAGGCGAGCTGTGTATGCAAGCTGCACGGCCTCGCCCGCGATGCAGCTCGCCGAGCTGGCCGCACAGTTCTTGAAGTTTCTTTGTCTGCTCAGATAGGCAATAGTTGCTGTTCCTTTAGGAGAATTTGTTGAAACAGCATGTCCAAACTATTCTTAGTGGTGTTAAGCTCTAAGAAACTCAGAATCAAAGTACTGATATAGGCTAGCTAAACTAAATAAGGCAGTTGGTGAGGGTTGACAAGTTAGGACAGCCTAACAGTTATCCTAAAGTTAGGACATTATTTTTAAGATTTTGGGAAGTTAGGATGCTTTTGTAATACACCTTTCCTATCTTAAATTATCATAAGAGCATTAACTTAAGAACTGTTAATATGTAATGTAATGTATTTTCCTAAATCAGGTCTCAACTCTAATGACCATGGTTACTAAACAGTTAGGATAGGATTTGCAGGTTAGGAAGTTTCTGTCATATGGCACCAGATCCATAACACTGTCATTAACCAATTTAGGG
>NC_139626.1:43682296-43699796 GCF_964638095.1 Poromitra crassiceps | reverse complement strand
CAAATGGATTAGCCAATGGAATGTAATTTTTTCCCCTCTCCTGGGAACTTTTTGAATTTGATTTTTTTTTGGCAAAAGGGGAATTAATATGACCTTTCTGTCATCTGTCTAATTTATTAGCACTTATTTTAATGTTTTGATATTCTCTTGGGCAGTGAGGTTTGGGACAGTATTGACTCTCGGCTCAGCGTAAGCCATAACCCAGGGTTCCTACGCTGGTGTGGAAAGTCTTGAAAAGTATTAACAATTATTTTGATAATTTCCAGGTCTTGAATATTTTTGAAATTTTTAGAAAAAGAAAATTAAAAAAGTCTGGAAAAGTATGGGAAATTTGGTGGTTCTGGTCCGATTCACACAATTATAGCATTTATGTTGTTGTAGACCCACTTTGAGTCCACAGTTTGTGTCGATGTGAATAATGTTCAGATAGAGAGATGCTCTTATTACCCAGTAGCTGTCAGCATGCATTACAGTATACTGTATCAAATACAGAGCAGAATCAAATCAAGTCAAGAAGATAGGGCCCAGGAAAAATATGCAATTTTAAAATGGAAAACGTGTAGGTACCCTGCCAATCATCTCACATATTCTGATATTTGCCGCTGTGAAGAACGATCTTCATCTATACAGTGATATCATATGACAGGGGCAAGATATCTATCTGCGTAAATCATATTGAACACCAGACAAAATATTCAAAACAAATCAAGTTCTGGAAAAAGTATGGAATTTTCTTAATTGACAACATGTAGGAACCCTGTTAACCTCTTGTCCTTGTTTTGTATGATAATGCATAGTCCACTTAAAATGTTTTTATTATTATTATTATTATTATTTTTGAAATACTAAATCATAACCAGAAATGTTTTCCGTGCTTGCTTTTGTTAGGAGCCAGTTGTATTGTAATTTATGATGAAATGTAGTGAAACGTGTTGAAAAGGGACCACACAGTATATAAAAACATACATGCATGCTCTCACACAGACACATAAGTGATCGCATGACATGAATTTGCAGACTTGCACAAAACACCCCTAACAAGGTACTTCATGCATTATATTCAGTGCTTCTGTGTCAGGTATTCGAGTCATATTGACATTTTTGCCAAAGTGAAATATGTCTTCTAACCTTGCATTATTCTCATGTATGTAATGTGTGTTTTTCGGTCTGTTGGTTTGTGATTCCTCAGGCATTTTGTAATTTAACTCCATCCAGTATTTTGTCCCTTGTCTCAGTGGTGCTTGATGTGTACAGAGAAAGCAAGGGACCGTCTGAGTCATGTTTCTCAATCAAAAGAACATAAGCGTTTCTGTACGTGTCTGTGTGTCATATCCGTGCTCATAGTTCACGTCCTGCTGTCCCGGGCAGGATAGTTCGGTGTTGTCGTGACAACACTGTGTTGACGTGACAACACTGTGGGGAGGCAATCCGCTACACTTGAAAAGAACACACACACTACACTACCTTCTAATTTGCTGTTTATTGATGATATTGTGTTATGTTTGAATGTACTGTAACATTTCTTCTTAAACCTAAGATTTTGTAAAAAAAAAAAAGAGTTTGCTGTGCGTTATTGAAGAATTTTATAGTATTTGAATAATGATGATGTCAAAATATTTTGATGTTGTAGTATAGATGCTCTCATTACACTATACATCTTACAAGAAATTGTCTGCTTGTCCGTGTGAGTCGAAGACATCATACAGTACATTTTCATATAGAGCGAGTTTTGCGTAATTGTGAGTATGTGAGTGTGTCCGCAGTGTGTGTGTGTCTGTGTCTGTGTGTGTGTGTGTGTGTACGTGCATATGTTCAGTCATTCCCACACATCTGAGAGGTAACAGTCAGGAGGACAACGAAAGTCTTTCTGTTCTGCTTCTGTCTACAAACTGAGAAAGTGAGCACTACCATGTCAGACTATGTTTGCAACCCCCCCCCCCCCCACACACACACACACACACACAGACAATGTCCACAGGAATGACAAGCATTTTCTGTGTAGTCTTTAGTCTTTGTTGAATAGACAAACGGCTCATGTTGACCTAACACACATTTAAAAGCTGTGGCCAACCGGCTAGAAGAGTGTCATAATGAGAAGCTGGCAGCTGGCAGCATTATCACATTTAAATATTCTTGTCTTTCCAACATTTCTTATTTCTCACACTTGGCTTAGTGTGCTTCAATAACACCTAGAGTGATCTGATCACATGATTAAAAACGGGGAAGCTTTTGGTTATCCCTCTGATCCTGTTCTCAGGATACAATGCTTCTTACTGTATGCACTTATTATTACTGTATGTACAGTACGCTTGATCATCATTGATTCTGTGCATATCACGGTATACATTTCCATATTTGACAAGAGCACCATCTGCTGGTTAAGCCATCACATGATCATTAGCCACAACTGTTTTCCACATTGAATGTATCTGGAAACTGCACACGACCGGCACTTTGACTCTGATGAAGGCCAGTTCTTGGGTCAATACCATTGCACGTTAGTCGCTGTTTGCATTATAAGAAATGCTTTTTACAGTTATGTCCTGCAAACAGAGTGCAGTGGGTTTTTGGGGAGAATTCATGCCTTTATTTCTTCCTAATTTGTTTTTACTTGACTGGCAACGAATATCCCTATTATTTTCTCATAGTGCACACAGACAGGTTGTGTAAATGATTACTTGGAATATAGCCAAAAAGGTGCTGTCTTTTCCTCCATATAACCATGACAAATTTCATTTGCTGTGTAATTACCTTCCACTTAAAATGTTTGATTGATTGATTAAAAATATTTATTTCAAACAGTTAAAACAATACACAAGTAATGAAAAACAGAAATACAATCAATAACAGCCCAAAAGCAACAAAAAAAAGAGTAAACTCCAACAGAAAGCAGAACAAAACAGTTTGAAAAGGGGCCAGAAGAAGCCGAGGCTTATCGAGTCCTGCCCCCAAACATATCTATATTTATATATCCATATCCATATATATACACACCTCCACATGTATGTATGTATGTATGTATATGTGTGTATGTATGTATGTATGTGACACATACATACAGTACATACATACATACATACTTATATACATATACATACACATACACACATACACATACATATATACATGTATACATAATTGAGCTCAACAGGCACGTGACATTTCGTGACATAATCTGCCCCGGAATGCCCATAGACATTTCGATAGATTGCGAGAACAAAAAATAACCACGGGGAAAAAAACAAAAAAAATCCCCATTGTTATTTTTCGTTCTCGCTTAAACCGAATGTTTTATGGTCACTCAAGATTCTCTGGAACACGTGTTGGCTTGGTTCGAGCCTTAAAACTCGTTATATTTGGATTTATCGAAATGTCTATGGAGAAAATGGACGCAGAACTTACTTCCGAGGCAAATTACATCACGAAAAGTCACGTGCCTGTTGAGCTCTACATAATATGCTCCCGGGCCGTGAGTCACATTCACTCCTGAGACCGAGTCCGAGTCATATTGACGCCAAGTCGCCAAGTCCGAGATGAGACCAAGACAGTCAAAAATCGGTCTTGAGACCGGACTCGAGTACTTCAGCTCTGGTCCTTGGAGCCACTGGCACGTGACGTCTTCCGCACAGGAGAGATGCAGGACATCTTCCACAGCACAGGGACCCTTTGAAGACTCAGGCTCATGTTGAAGCACTCCACACAGCTGGGGGGCACCAGGCCTTGAGCACACTGGGGCTGAGGCCATGAGGGCCTGCAGCCTCTCACAGGGCCTGCAGCCACTCACCCTGTTTTCCTTTTTCTGATAGGATTTTAAAATGACATTAATGAGCAGCTTATGAGGCACATGTCCACTGGATTGACACATTCAGCATTTCTACCTTTGAAACTTTCGCCACCGTCAAGACCTCTGCTGGAGTATCCAGGAAGAGAGCTACAAACACATCCATATCCCGGACGAGCCCCCATTATGTCACGGTCCAGCTAGCTCTGATGTACTTTTGGTCCGTCATCATAAGAGTTCATTATTCAGAGTAATTAAAGGCGGTGCTCCTATTGAATTTCCCACAGCAGGCTTTAATTAAGGCGCTTCTTGCCAAAATGAGATAGCCACCATTTGAAAGAGCTGACACCTTTTCTTTCCAAATGATGGCTGGCATGAAAATAAACCACATTACGTGTTACTTTACTATTCCACTCATGAATCATCTTATAAGCCCTTTGCTTCCAAAATATTATATATACCCTGATGGATGATGGATGAGTCAAAATAGTCCAAAAGTTTCCAAAGTGATTATTTCTAGAAATAGATGGTCTGGAGCTGCTGGGCACAAGGAGAGGAGCAGCGTATATGCAAGGTTGGTTGGCATCGGTTGGTACGCAAATGAGCGCGGGCACAGGTAATCCATTGGACAGCCAACCAAAGCAAAAATGCTACTGTATAGTGTACCGACAGGGTCCCGGGGGATAGCGCATTAACCACACACATCACTAATGACTATGTGAGCGAAGTTAATGTATTGTTGGTGCATATGTATCATGGATGAGCAGCTTCCCAGGTGCGCTGCAGTCCGGTAGTATGAAAGTATTAAACCATCCGTTATATTAATGGCGCTGCTCGAGAGGATGACAGTAGGATGCAAATTGGTGTGTAGACTATAATTCAATATATAAAGTGTGAGTGTGTGCTTGTTCGTTTCTCTAGAACTATTTACTATTTGATGTAATGAAGTCTTTTTGCATTGGGCATTTTTACAATAAAAACATCCCAGACATAACATTAATAACATTATAATTATTTACTGCAATTGCAAAGTCCCCCCCCCCCCCCATGGGTTATTTCTTGCTCTATTAAAGTGAAGCAATGACTATAACCTTGACACTTTTTCTGGATGCATCCGTCTAAGGCGATGAACATTGCTGTAAAACTATGACACAACAAAGAAACGGTCCCTTATTATGTGAGACCGCCCTCCTGTGGTCATTAGCACACATTACAGCAAAAATGGATTGACGCTGGAGATCAATATAATGCAATGTGGTATATTATAAAACGTACAAAAAAACATAATTGTGCAGTTGTATAGAGAGAGGTCAATTATAGTGATATTTATTTACTTACAATTCATTACAAATACAAATTAAAGATATACCCACATCATTTTCCATAATATTATATTCAACCTTCAAACATAAACTTAAGGGGTGGCTCAAAGCTAACCAAATTTGCAATCACGAGTAATTGTCTCTTCAGGCACACACACACACACGCACGCACGCACGCGCACACACACACACACACACACACACACACACATACACACTCACTCACTCACTCACTCACTCACTCACTCGCTTTTCTTAATTTTAAATGTGACTTGCATTGTATTTATGTACTGTCCTGTAAGGTCTTGTTTTGTATTGTACTGCACTGCACTGTGATACTGTTGTGTCGTACTGTCGGGCTGTCCTGTGTGCCTGCCTGTATTGTTTTGTGCTGTCCTGCACTGTTGTATTGTATTAGCTATATGTCCTACAGTACTGCTTGTTGTTTTTAGCTTTTAGTGTGGATGACACTTGACCACTAGTTATTTTACCATCATGCTCAGGGACTACAGCTGAAAATTAACTCTCTCTTGCTAACTCTGGTGCATTTACATGGATGTGCAAACTGACATGTTGATTAATGTACACTGTCCCTGGTAAATAAATGAATAAATAAATAAACTTTCATGAGTCTTTATTGACTGACGACTGGATATAAAAACCTTTTTGTTCCGATTTGTGTGTTTCTATTCAGCTTTTGTTGGTTTAGTTTTATAAGCCGTTCTATCGTTTTCCTTTAATCTGAGTTTATTGTTTCATGAATATACTTATGCTTTAGCACTACCCACAAAAAAGATGTTCAGTGTTGAATATGGATTGTATATGATGTGACTTGATGAGGACTCTGGTCTGGTGCAGAATTAAAGGAGATTTTTTTTTCTTCACAACCTGGACCTTATGTCCAGCTTTATTTATGCAACTCACCCTGGAAAAGATTTTCTGAAATTGATCCACTACAAAGCCATAATGCGGCGAGCAGCGGCTTGGAACAGAGGAAATAGGGGCATGCAGTGCGTGTATTAACATCCTGTAAATAGCTTATTTTCTTAGCCCCATAAGTTATGGGGCTTCACACTGTGTGTGTGTGTGTTTATGTGATGCACTTGTGTCTGCTTGAGTATAAAACACATCTTGTGCTGGCAATCGTATCCATCTCTTTTATTTTGGTTTCTGTGTTTGACATTTACAGGTTTTTGCATTCAGATTGAAGCTAAACAGAGGCCACTGGTTTGACAAAGAAAAGAAACAGGAAGTTGAGACTTGAATGAGACATTGCCCAAATAGAACTTGGCTGTGATTACAGCAGCTACTCAGGCATTGAGAGTCTGGGAGTTGGGCATCACCTCCATTGGGCTCATTTTGGTCGATGTAACGGTTCCTCTCTGAGCTTCTCTTTCCACAAGCTCACATCTTCTCAGTCCTGAGTCCGCCGAGTTGATCAGTACAGTAGTATCCTGCTCTGCCAGATGCAACCAGCAGGGGGCACTGTTTTTTAGTCTGCTGAGTTTATCAGTACAGTAGTATCCTGCTCTGAGTGTTGGTCCAGTAAGATGACTCCGTCCTTTCCAGTCTATATACTTCCCAGTGAAAGCCTCACGTGACGTCACTAGGGCTGAACAAGGCTGCCAGATCAGAAACACAGAGAAAATGCTGGGACTAGCTTCACTTAGAAAAACCATAATAATAATAAAAAAAAAAAACCCACAACAAAAAAAAGATGAAAACCTATCGTAGAAAACAACCGCTCGTCACTCTTTCCTGAGTCTGTGCTCTCTCTTGACGAAGGAGCTTTTGTGAAGTCCTGCCTGCCTGCCTGCCTGCCGGGCTCACTCCGTACCAAAACAAGATCAACTAAACCCACGCGTGTTTTGATGTCTTAGAAACACATGGAACAGAACGTTAGTGCAAAGCCTTTCTCTATGGGGAGCCGAGCACAGCTGACCAGCGCTGTCCTGGCATCATAAATTAAAGGTAAAAAAACAAAACAAAGTAAAAAGAAACAACCGTCGTAGAGTCGCGGCACGTTGTGCAAGAGAGTTCAGCACCGTTCAGACGAGGGTTTTTGGGCAGCAAAGACTCGCCGACGCCGCTCCTCGTCTCGCGCACCGCACTGCTCCCCGGAGCCATGCCAGTCATCTGAAAGGGTCACCTGTCCGTCCGTCCGTCTGTCCGTCTGTCCCCACAGCGGGTCAGTCTAAATGCGTCTTTATGCTGCTTTAGTCTGGTGTGCTCCCTGTCAAAGATTCCGCAGGGTCAGAGGTCAGAGCTCCGAGGCGCCCCTGTCCTTGCCTTCGCCCCGGGGTGCGTTACAGGGGCCACAGAGCGTGCATCTGAAGGCCAGGTGCTCCTGGTCGCTTCCTGGTCCTTGACCCTTGATCTTTAACCGTGGCTCCTGGGTTCAAAGGTTATCTGACCTTAAGAAAGACAGAGGGAAGGAGGGGGGGAGAGAGAGAGTGGAATAGAGTAAAAATCAGTGCAGGAGCGCAGGGAAGGAACACTGCGACTTTAAACGACGAGTAGCCTAGGCATTTTTGTTTAGGCTACTTGTGGACGTAAATGCCAGCCACGAAAACAGGAGAGGAAACAGCGAGTCCCTGCGATTCATAAAGACTAAACAACATCAATAAAAGACAAAGCCACTGACACGCAATCAAAAAAGAGGAAAAAAGTGGAGCAGTACAGAAGAAGCAGAGGAGATGGGCAGAGATCAAGGGGAGCTCGCTGACAGCAGGAACATTCACACTTCCATTTTAAATCCATGTTGTGAAAACCTTGTGTCACGGTATTCACAACGTGCATTTAGAATGGAGTGAAATTAAGGATGGGCAGGGAATGACGTTCAGAATATAGCTTGATTTGCCATGCAAGCCAAGCTTCTGTGTATTATCATATTTAATTGGTGTTTAATTGCGTTTTCCCATTTCGACCTATATCCAGGAATTTGGGTGTTGTTGGTTGTTGTTTTTGTTAAACTAGGAATCTCGCTCGATTCCTAGGGTGGAGACTCTGGAGACGATGCGCCACGGCTGCAGTTATTCAAATCGCCTGCTCCGCAGGCTCTAAAAAAAATCATGTCTGACAGACAGACACCACCCGCCCACCACCTAGGTGCCATCGTGCGCTCGAGCGGCATCACTGATGACATCGCAACTGCCTGAGTGACATCACAGTTGTGCAAATCACAGTTGCTCGAGTGGCACCACTGATGACATCACAACTGCCTGAGTGACATCACAGTTGTGCAAATCACAGTTGCTCAAGTGGCACCACTGATGACATCACAACTGCCTGAGTGACATCACAGTTGGGCAAATCACAGTTGCTCGAGTGACATCACAGTTGCTCACGTGACATCACTGATGACGTCACTTCCGTCACAAAATCGTGACCGACACCGCCACAGACACCATCACCACCACAGACACCACCGATTTGAACTAAAGATATCCACTGCTGTTACTTCGTTTAAAGAGGTTTTATTTGCCACTTTAATTTTGATTGTCTTTTACATGAGTGATACAAAACGTACACTTTGTGAATTCCAATGGCAATAGTGCGTTGAACACTAATGGTCTTATTACACACAAATATCACTGCCATTTTCAGCGTTTTGAATAAGGTCCATTTCACCATCCAGCCCCCCCATCAAATTGTTCTCTTTGCAATCTCAAAGTGAGTTTCCCCCCCTTCCCCCCATTAGGAAGACGACGCCTTCGACAATATCTGTCTATTATTGTCTGCGGGCAGGAGGCTGATTCATTTGGAGAGTTAATTGGTAGTTATACGATGAGCATCGTGGAGTTTAATGCCACTGACCTTCTGCAGCTCCTCTCTCAGCCAGGAGGGGAGGGGCTGGCCCAGGCGGTGCAGCAGCTTCGACAACTCAATGTTGTGCTCCCTGTAGTACCTGGAGAGATACGCCCGCGCCTAGAGAGCAGAGAGGGAGTGCGAGAGAGGCAGAATGAGAGAGAGAGAGAGAGAGAGAGGTAGAGAGGCGAGGAGATATCGGAAGTCGGGGATCGAGAGCAGGGAAGATCAGGAGAGAGAAAATGAGAAGGGAGTTGGAGCGAGGGGGGGCAAAAAAAAGAGGAGAAATTGAGAGAGATGAATGATGTGCCACCATCTTTAGATGAGTTTATTTCTCCTCAATGGGACTTTAGGGCCACGCGGAGCCATGCGCTGCAGAGGAGAGAGAGAGAGAGATAGAGAGAGATAGATATGGGGGGAAATTACAGGAAGGATGCATGAGCTCCATTTATCTTATGGTCTCTCTCCCTCCTGTGTGCATCCCTCATCTCTCCCTCCCTCTCTGTCTCTCCTCGCTGCACACCTCCTCCTCCTCCTCCTCCTCCTCCTCCTCTTCTCACTTCATCTGTCCTCTCCGTCTGTCCCTGTGGTGCGAGCGCACATCCGGTTTAATTACCGACGACACCGAGGCACGGCCATTAGGCATATAAAATGTGGACGCAAACTTTTTATACCGCTGTGTGTGTGTCTTCATGTGGGAGCATATGTGGGATTCAGCATCCGTAGGTCTCTCCTCCATGGAATCAGCGGCTAAGGCAAAGATTTATGGATTAGATTTCTCTCTCTCTCTCTCTCTCTCAGGGGTGTTGTGTCAGTATTGAATCCTCATAATTAGGTTGTAACTTCCTGGCTGGATCTGATTGGCTGACAGCTTCCACCCCGCCGCCGAGTCCTGTGGGAAATTTTGCCACGGCGACAGAGGGGACTGTGGGATGTCACTGGCTGTTTCTCTCCACATGCAATAGCCAGTCGGGTGGCAGCTTTGTCTCTCTCTTGTTGCCTCTGTGTCTTTGTCTGATGCCTATATGCTTTTGTTTGATCTTGAACCTTGGCATGAAGCTGTCACTTGCCACGCCGAAACAAATTTGCAACTGGGACCCATGAGGACCGTCCGCCATCGTGGACATTAGGAAAAACCTTTGGAAATCTCCTCCTGAACCATTATGTCCAAATGACATCAAATTTGCATCGTTCGGGCATGTGACATGCCCGAACGATCGCGTAAAAAATGGCTGAGTTATTAACCAATCAGATTCAATAAAAAAAAACAAGCAACATTTCAATCTATCAGAAGTCCACCTCACGGTGGCCTTGAAAGTCGGTGGGCACATCAGTGACAACACTCTTAAGCCCCAGATTCTCCCACCCCGTTGTCCCCTCACTCGAGAAGAAGACCCCGAGATACTTGAACTCCTTCGCTTGAGTTAGTGCTGAAGGTCCCAGGTCCCATTATTATTATTATTATTATTATTATTATTACTACTGTATTATTATTATTATTACTGTGTTATTATTATTATTATTATTATTATTATTACTACTGTATTATTATTATTATTACTGTGTTATTATTATTATTATTATTATTAATATTATTAAAATGCATGTGTTTACCTCTGGTTCCATAGGAGGGTACTTCCTCCCTTTGCTCTTCCCCAAACATCTTGTCTTTCCTCCCTCAAGGAGCTGGCACCAGAAGCCCTTCTGAGGGTCAAACCTGAGAAAAGAAGAGAGAGGAGGAGAGAGGTGGTGGGGGGAGGGGGGAGAGGAGGTGGGGGGGGGGGGAGAGAGGAGGAGAGAGGTGGTGGGGGGGGGGGGGGGAGAGAGGTGGTGGTGGGGGGGGGGGGGGGGGAGAGAGGAGGAGAGAGGTGGTGGGGGGGGGGAGAGAGGAGGTGGGGGGGAGGGGAGAGAGAGAGGAGGAGAGAGGTGGGGGGGGGGGAGAGAGGAGGTGGGGGGGAGGGGAGAGAGAGAGGAGGAGAGAGGTGGTGGGGGGGGAGAGAGGAGGTGGGGGGGAGGGGAGAGAGAGAGGAGGAGAGAGGTGGGGGGGGGGAGAGAGGAGGTGGGGGGGAGGGGAGAGAGAGAGGAGGAGAGAGGTGGTGGGGGGGGAGAGAGGAGGTGGGGCGGGGAGGGGAGAGAGAGAGAGGGGTAGAAAGATATACATTAGTGTAATGGATGAGGGAGAATGTGAGTGAAAGATGCAAATATTGTTCTTTATCCGCATGCATCGGTGGAGGAATACAAGAGGAGAAGGAGTGACGATGGCTCCTCTGACAGGAGCGAGAGAGGAGAGGAGGATTAAATAGATGGGCTCCAGTGTGGAGGATCTGTCAGAGCGCTGCCATGTCAGGAGAAAAGAAAGATTAGGCTTTTGTGTAGCTCGGGCTGCTTCACACGCCCACGCAGCCACACAAAATTCTCCCTTATTATTCTGTCATCTCTTACAAATTATTTATATGCACGGGGCTTTGTGCTTCAAGACTGAGACACCCTGTCCCCACTCTGAACGATCAATTCCGGATGTCCCTCCCCGCTCGGAGACTGGGACACTGTGTTGAGACAGAGCGTCCACACTTCAAGTCACACATGCAACACCTCTATTTGACGGTGAATGAGTTGAGACAGAGTTGACACAGACCGATAGGAAGAGTTGTATTCCTTTGGTGACTGTGGTTACATTAACATTGTTGGAATGTTTCATTTCCACACATTAAGCGTATTTGAAGTTATTTGAAGCGTATAGTGTTAGCTCTTACAAATGCAAAAGCTCAACTCGTCCTGTCTACAGGGATACAATTCTGCACATGCATGTTCCCCCCCGTGGTGATTTGAGAGAGAAATAATCTCTTTGCAAGGCAGTTCATAAAGGTTCCATTGGCTATTTACCCTGTTCACACAGTATCTTCTTTCCAGAGGAGCCTGGGCAGTGCTGAGTGCACTATAACCTTTAGTACGTTTACTTATTCAGACAGTTGTAAAGCAGGGAGGCCGGCAGTGTAAGGGAGAGGGCAGTGAAAGCTCTGGAGGATCTGATCCCAGGTCAGCCGGGGGACACATGGCTCCAGTAGCTGGGGACTTCACCACTCCGCTAGTCTCTGGTAACATTTTGCACAGTGTTGAACTGATGCTTGTGTATTACAATATAAAAGGGGCGTGGCAACGGGTGTGGTCAATGACAGAAAAGGCGCCCAAACAGATTCATGTAACACCAGGTTGGCGGAGGTATGCACCCTAACGAGTGCCCTCTCTAGTTTGATCTAGTCTAGCTTCATTCTGCATACAGTCTTTTGAGACATACAGGTGACATAAAGGCTTATATCAATCAAGTTTACACTTGTGCACACTGTACAAGCAGTTTAATCAAATGTTAGCATGTTTATTGTGTCCTGATTGATGCATAAAATACATGTTTTCAGACAGGTTTTAATCCTACTACTATAGCTGGAGAGCTGTATGCACGTGTACGTGTGTGTGTGTGTGTGTGTGTGTGTGTGTGTGTGTGTGTGTGTGTGTGTCCGTCCGTATGTCTGGAGTTGCAAAGGGGCACCGTTGCTCTGATCACCTCCAAACTTTGCCGAAACACTTTCCAGTGGTCTGGCATGAATGTTTGTGCCCATAGGGGGCACTACAGCAATGTTTTAGATTTTAAATGGCCATAGGCCTTAGGGGACCTGACGGAGTGCAGTGCAGAATAGTCATAGCGCCAATGGCAACACAAAAAGCAAGAACCGTTCATCCGATCGACTTTAAACTTTGGGAGTGCACTGCCGGGAACCGGACGGAGTGCGGCGGCCAATTCTGGACAAGCGGATAGTCATAGCGCCACCTACTGGCAACACAAAAAGCAGTTTATCTCGAGAAGCGTTTCATCCAATCGACTTCATACATGGGGAGTGCGCTGCCGGGAACCCGCTGGAGTGCAGTGCTGAATAAAAAGGAATGTATCAGCAACAGGGCAGGTGGTCCTGAGTTACTTGTGCAAGAGACTGCCAATATCAGAACGAGACAGCCCAACTTCCAGTCACTTCCTGTATCTGTGCCATGGGGGTCTCACTACTGCCACGCCCACTTACTGGTCAGCCAATGAAGTTTCGAACCAGTGACAGATAGCCAATCACAAGCTGATGACCATGCCCATTTAGGAGACCGGAAGAGTACCATTTCTTATGATTGGCGAAGCCTGCAGTGCAGTGTCTCTATCTACTGGACATTAAAGGTCTTTCTGCTTGTGCTTCTTCTTCTTCTTGAGGCTTTCCTGAGGTTTTTGGCTGCGTTCCCCACAGCTGCATGGTAGGGCCGGCTGCCAGGACAGAGGGCTCTGTCTGTACATTGGCCATGGGGGCAGAGTCAATACACAGGACACCGCACAACCAGCCAGCACTATACACACTGTCCACCCAAACCGCTCAATGACCAGACCATATGTGAATCCAATCACCGCTGAGGCGAGTATTATCCCTTGGAAAATGTCTTCAGCCAGCTTCTGGCCTTTATAATCCATATGCGTCGGAATGGTGTTGAATACAGACATCGTTCTATCCAAGGTAAACAAATGAGCTGAATATGGTCCAAACCGACATGTTTGACGCCACCGGTCCTACCTCTTCTGCGGGGATGGAGTTATGACATCACTGACGATGTAACAATGTCTATGACATCATCAGTGTCTGTCATAACAAATGCCGACATCACTAATGACATCATCATCATCTAGTGCTCGAGTGACATCCTTTCCCGCAGAGGCAATAAGTAGGACCGGTGGTGTTTTGAAACCTGAAGATCCTATTCAGTTAATTTGTTTATCTAGGATAGAAAGATGTTGTCTACTACATAATACATTCAACACCATTCCAACACATATGGATTATAAAGGCCAGAAGCTGGCTGAACACATTTCCCAAGGTATAATACTTGCATGTATATATAGTACTGGCTGGTTTTGTGGTGTCCTGTGCATTGACCCTGACCCCGTGGCCAATGTACATAAAGACTTATAAAGAGCCCTCTGTCCTGGCAGCCGGTCTGACCAGAGCTGTGGGGAACACAAGCCAAAAACATCACTGATGACATCATCATCGAGTGCTCGAGTGACATCACCAATGATGTCATAAATCCTTTGCTGCAGAGGTAGGACCGGTGAAACTCAGGCAACTCGAGATCGGGTCATCACCGATTCTATGTAACTAGTGGACCGGGGGGAGTTACAGGCCCCTGGTCTGGAACACAGTGGTCTCCAAAGCCTCCAGGACACACGCAAACCCAAGTGGCGCATCCTCTCCAGACTAAGTGGTGGGAGTATAAGTAGGGAGAAGAGGACAAGTGGCACATCATCTCCAGAGTATCACCCTAGCTAGGAATGGAGCCCGCAAGATTCCTAGTTTAAAAATAGATAAAGAAAGAATGCAATTATACAAGAGGGGAAAGGTAGAATAGGAGAAAGGAAAACATCAAAATATGAACACCCATCTTATCATCACTCTTAGGGCAGGATTTTAAATTAAAGGACTTTAAATTGACCATTTAATTTACTTTAACTTTAAATTTCACCATTTACTTTACTGGTTAGTGCGGTGAGAGACTATGTATTGTTAACTCTTCTTAACCGGCTATGCCATTCCACGCTACATCACATCTAGAAATACAATGTTTCTCAGATGAGGGGCTGTAGCCAAAATGTCTCCATATTTGGGGAAAAGTTTGAGATCTTGCTCAGAGAGGGAATGTGCCTTGAGATAGAGGTAACCATCTCAGCGCTTAATGCTGACTGGACTGCCGTTTTTAGACGCAAGGCAAGAAGTCAGTTCACTGCCCCTGCGTGCCTCAGGAGACGTAGTCGGGTGGCGTGGCGGCGCTGTACTCGACTATCAGCTGCTGCACCACCTCGCCAGAGTTGTCCAGCTCGTCCAAGTTGTCCTTGGAGATGTCCTCTTTGCTGTACTGCCACATGAAGGCCTCGCACTTACGCAGCTGGTCGTACTGCTCGCACGTCCGCTCAAACAGACAGCAGATGCTGGTGTGGTTGGCCATCATCAGGCCGCTGACTCGGTGGACGGAGGAGGGGCAGGTAAGGGCTCTTCCTGGCTAAGGCCACCTGGATGCTGGGCGGGACCCCACGGGATGAACTTGGCCAGTTTACATTCCCGGATCCTCCGGAGGCTTTTATACATATACTGTGTGGGGTCGACCTCTCCCTGGATGATGTTGAGGATGGTGATGTAGCAGTGGCTGCTCTGTCGGTCTCGGTCGGTGGACACCATTACTTTCTTGAGCTGCAGAAGCCTCCGCATCACATCCAGCACGACGGTGGTTTTCCTCACACTGGCCACCGATTGGTCAGTGGTGAGCGGTGTGTACCCAGTCATAAGGAAGTGGAGGCGGGGTGTGGGGATAAGGGACGCAATCAAACCGCGATAAGGTCGTTTGTACATTGAAGACAGAGTAAGTCTGCACCAGCCTTTTTGGGTACCTGTCATTGAGTTTCTCCAGCAGATAGGAACCCAGCCCTGAGCCCGTCCCCCCAGCAATGGAATGACACAGGACAAACCCCTCCAGACTGTCGCTGCCTCCCGGTCAATGATATCAAAGATTTCTTCATGGATTTTTCCCACCCTGTGAGTAGCCACTAGCCCAGTTGTTCCCAGCTCCTCCACCATCCTCAGACAGGTAGATGTTCTCTCGGTTGTACAGGGTGGCATAAGGGAAGTTGAGGATGGAGTGGATCACCCTGGGCTCCAGATCCAGAAGAACAGCACGAGGGATGTAGTGCTTGTCGGCCTGATAGAAGAATACATTCTTTCTGTTGGTCCCTTCAGTTGCAAATTCCTCAACAGTCCCCTCTGGGCTGATGCCGTGCTCTGCACACAGCTGCTCCCAGAACTCAAAACCAATTTGATTTCCACATTGTCCAAGTTGAAGCGTTATGATTTCCTGAGGCATGTTTCTTCTTTATTATCTAGCTAGCCAGCCAGCCCAAATACCATAAGTAAGATTTTCTCACACAACATCACTGATGACATCACAATTCAGTCTGTGCCATCACTGAAGATGCCATAATGTCTAGTTCTTCTGTGGTGTTTTATGGTAGTTGGCATCGTTTATGTTACATTACCGCCTCCTTCTGGATTTATCCATCTACTGTTTCCCTACATTCTGTCTAGTCCTTCCACTCTCACACACTCGCTCACTCCAACTGCCGTGCCTTTCATGTCATAACGTCTATGACATCAATATGATTTATTTATGACACCCCCGATTGACATTCACAATTCAGTCTATGACATCACTGATGTCACAATGTACAGTATGACATTAGTGGGTATGGCATAATCACGAATTCATGACATCACTCTTTTTTTCTTAAAGGTTTATTTCCATATTTTACCCACCCATTTGACTGAAGAGTAACAACCAAAATAAAATAAAAACACTCCACCCCTCCTTACCTCTAGTGTTTTGGATATCATAGACTAACACAGAATCACTGCTGAATCTAGTTGCTACAGATGTTTTAATAGAAGAGATTAGTCCTAGTTCTGATTCATGATTTGGAGTGTGAATTACATTTAACATTTCTGTGCAGGGTGGGTCCCAGCAACAACCATTCCATATCTTCCTTAGAACAATATATACCCAACAATTAGGACCGAAGAATATGATGAAGCAATGTACATGTAGGCACAGCAGGCTTTACATACCTACAGTACATAACATACAACTGCCTTATATCTTGTGGTTTACTTTGGAAAATAGCAAGACTTACCTGGGCTTACTCATGATAAACAAAAACAAATCAAGACAGCCTTTTTGTTCAGGCTGACTAGATCAAAAAATAAAAACCCATAACTGTCTTAGCACAAACCAACCCAAAATCATGTGTAGAAACTGTAATGAAGCAGAGGGGACGCTCCCTCCTTACTGTAGTAGACCATACAGCAAAATGGTCTCTGTGCATTACTGGGTGACAGAAGAGAAGAGGCCACCTTAGCTCCTCAGAGCTGCCAATCTCGACTGCATCTTTTCAATGTCGTCCTCGGACTCGTGTGCGGTGGCTCCAGCAGGCTCCGCTTCAGGCAGGCTCTCTGTGACTTTGCTGGGTGCTTTGCCAAGGGCACCTGCTGTGATCTTCAGGAGGATCTTGTCAACCTCCTCCGCCGCCGCCTCCTCCATCTCCTCGCCATCCTCCATCATTTCAAACGTGTCTTCCAGCATTTCCTCAATGATGCCGGCCTTCATCATCTCCTTTGACAGGTCCCTCATGGTGGCATGGATCTGGGGTATTTTGACGAGGCTCTGCATGGCTTTCATGACCTCCGTGCTCTTCTGAAGGGCGCCGACGACACGCAACACACACAGCTGGTTCTTCATGCTGAGCAGGACAGAGTTCATGTGGGCTTTGGAAGCGTTCAGTTTGCTGATAGCCTGTCGTGACTGGATTAGCTCCTTTGCAAGAATCGCACACACGTCCCTCTGGCCCTTTTTAAAAGCATCTTTAATGGATCGTTTGACTTTTTCTTCTTCCCTCTGAATGTCTCGAATTTGTCTGTCAATCGTTCTCATTTCCCTCCTGATTTTGCGGGACCATTCATTGATCAGG